>NW_011494831.1:5454417-5460027 GCF_000754665.1 Bison bison bison
TGGCATCACTGACTCGATGGATGTGAGTCTGAGTGAACTCCAGGAGTTGGTGATGGACAGGGAGGCCTGGCTTGCTGCGATTCATGGGGTTGCAAAGAGTTGGACACGACCGAGCGACTGAACTGAACTGAACTGATCTATGTATAATTACATCTGATCTCTAAGAAAATATGATAGTCTGAGAAGCTCTCTTCTAGAATCAGGTTGGGAAAGATCATTTCACTCTTGGGCCCCCATGTGATTGTACCTCATGGATAGCACAATAGATTCTGAAAAGAGATGAGTTGGACAAAACAAAACTGTGAGATTGGGGAAGTTTTTCATACCATATTTAACTTCCCCATATGGCATTTTACTTTATTTTCAGACCCTCCCTCTAACATCTTGTTGTTTCAGAGTTTCTTCTCTTTCATTTTACCCAATTGGAGCTCCTCCTAAAAAATAGGAGGTTGAAATTTATGTCAACTCTGTTTACATTTTAAGCCATGTTTATTGTAAATAAGACACAGATTCAGAAAATTATCCAAATCAAATATATGGTGCAATGAATTATAATAAGGTAAGCATTGTCCAGGTCAAGAAATAGAACCTTTCCAGAGGTGAGAGAGGAGGTGACTCGAGAAACCTCTTCTATTTGTACCATTCCTATTATAACCCTCTTCCTCCTGCCATTATCCAAACTTTTACAGTAATAATGACTTCCTTGAATCTTTTTTATAGTTTTAACACTAAAATATATATCCCTAGACATTCTAGTTTGGTTTACATTTTAAAAAATTTGACATGCTTTTAAGTCTTCTTAAAATCTCTATTTAACCCCATCCCTTTCATTTCTTTACAGTGTATCTATCTTTTTAAAAAGTTGGAAAATTTGGTATGTAGAGTTTCCCATAAACATTATCTGGATTTTAGTGATCCTATCCTTTTGGTACAGTTCAGTGTGTTTCTTTGTCATGGATATTTCTAACACATTGACTGCTAAATCCAGAGGGAGGATCTGATGCAGACTTGATTCCTTTGTCAAGACTATACATAATATTTGTATTAATAGTTATAGGAGGTACATGTCTAGTTTTCTCTCTTTTTGTAAATTTTTTTGGGCAGCAATTGATATTTAATGCTTATATCAGTCATTCATTGGTAGTTATGAATGGTATTTTCTACTTTATTATTTCTTTTTTCATTGTTGATTGGGATACTTTTATAAAGAGACACTTCCCCTTATCTCCCATTCGATTACCTAGTTGTTCAATCGCTCAGTCGTGTCCGAACCTTTCATACTGTTCATGGGGTTTTAAAGGGTGCTGTTCATATAAAAGAAGCTAGATCATATTTGCTGCTGTGCCTTTAAGTATTAGTTTTCAAGATAATGAGTTAGGTCCCTATCATTATCTGAAGGTGATCAATATTTAAAATTTTATTATGACCTCATGAATTTGAACATACAGTTAGATTTCAAGCCATTGCAATTTGTATCACTGTTGAAGCTCACATACTGTATGATTAAATTATTTAATCCTTATGTTTCTTCTGGATATAGTCATTATTTTCCATCTAGGGATGACTTCTTCAGTAACTGAGTCTTTTTTTAACTTTTATACTTTTATTTTAAATTTTTTCCAGTTTGATTGAGATATAATTGACATATAGCACTGTGCACAGCATAATGACTTCATTACATATATTGTGAAATGACTACCACAGTAAGGTTAGTCACCATCCATCATCTTATACAAATAAAAAGAGAGAAAAAAATGTTTTTTTTTTTAATTTTTATGATGAGAACTCTTAGGAGCTACACTCTTTTTTTTATTTTATTTTATTTTTAAACTTTACATAATTGTATTAGTTTTGCCAAACAACTTTCCTTTCTATCATACAGCAGTTTTATTTATTATTATCATGTTGTAATTTCCAATATTTATTTTGTAACCAGAAGTTTGTACCTGTTAACACTTTTGTGTCTGGCTTCTTCAGACACAAAATATATATCTGGCTTCTTCATCCCGCATAATGTTGAAATTCATCTATGTTATTGCCTGAATCATTAGTTCATTTTTAAAAAATTTATATTGAGGAGTATTATGGATGTACTGCATTTTTTGTTTGTTTTTCTGTTTTAAATCACTCATTTGTTTATAGAGTTTATTCTTCTGTCTCCTTCTACAGAATATAAGTGGCTTTATTCTATTGTTTTAATAAAAGAAAAACATGTTTAATCATAAATACATAAAAACATTAAAAGAGAAAATGAAATGAATTTATAATCCCACCACCCCAAACTAACCACTGTTAACATTTTGATCAACACCCTTCCAGAATTTTCTGTGCATAATATATAGAAATAAAATCATATTTGATTCTACTTAATGTTATCCTTTAAAAATCTGTATGTGATAAATGTATTTTCATGTGAATAAATACAGATTGTCTCATCATTTTTAATGTATGAATATAAATTCGTATTTAAAGTTTCTATTTTTCTACCAAAAATAATGCTATTGAATAATTACTGAAAATAATGCTATCATATATAATTGCTTTTGTATTAGAAATGCAGGACATTTCCTGGCCCAGTCATACCTCCTTAGAAATTTCTGAATGGGTAGCGGAGTAGAAGACAGCAAACTGCCAGAACTTCCTTGGTGGTCCAGTGGTCAAGACTCTGAGCTCCTAATGCAGTGGGCCTGGGTTCAATCCCTGGTCAGGGAAGTCGATCTTGCATGCTGCAACTAAGCGCCCACATGCTACAAGGAGATCCTGTGTGCCACAACTAAGACTCAGGGCAGACAACAGCAATGAGACAGTGCACTGCCTCTCCCTCTGCACAACTGAGGGGTTAATCTAGGGTTCCATAACTTATGACTTAATTCAAAGTGATGAGATGAGTAGTAGCAATTAGATTTCTTCTTAAAAATTTTATAATTGTGAAATTGTGAACCAACAAACTGCTGTAGTCTCTGATAGCATTTTTTTTTTTTTTAGGGTGCAGTAGTTGTGATACATGGGCTTAGTTGTCCAATGACAACTAAGGAACCTGAGGGATCTTCCCCGACCAGGAATCAAACCTGTGTCCCCTGCTTTTGCAAGCAAATTCTTTTTTAAAAACTATTTTATTTTTTATTGAAGTATAGTTGAGTTACAATGTTTCAGATATATAGCAAAGTGATTCTATGTATATATTCTTTTTCAGATTTTACCATTATAGGTTATCACAAGATTGGATATAGCTCCCTGTACTATACAGTAGGTCTTTCTTGTTTATGTATTTGATATATAGTAGCGTGTATCTGTTAATCCTCAATTTATCCCCTCCCCATTTTACTCTTTGGTAACCATAAGATTTTTAAAATTATTTTTAATTTATTTACTTTAATTGGAGGCTAGTTACTTTAAAATATTGTGGCAGTTTTTGCCGTACATTGACATGAATCAGCCACGGGTGCATGTGTACCCCCATTCTGAACCCCTCTTCTACCTCCCTCTGCATCCCATCCCTCTGGGTTGTCCCAGTGCACTGACTTTGAGTGCCCTCTTTCATGGATTGAACTTGGACTGGTCATCTGTTTCACATATGGTAACATACATGTTTCAATGCTATTCTCTCAAATCATCCCACACTCACCTTCTCCCACCGAGTCCAAAAGTCTGTTCTTTACATCTGTGTCTCTTTTGCTGTAGGGTGGTCATTACCATCTTTCTAAATTCCATATATATGCATTAATATACTGTATTGTTGTTTTTCTTTCTGACTTACTTCAATCTGTATTAGAGGCTCCAGTTTCATCCACCTCATTAGAACTTTTTTTTTTAATAGCTGAGTAATATTCCATTGTGTAAATGTACCATAACTGTCTTATCCATTCATATGCTGATGGACATCTAGGTTGCTTCCATGTCCTAGCTATTGTAAACAGTGCTGCAATGAATATTGGGGTACATATGTTTCTTTCACTTCTGATTTCTTTGGTGTGCATTCTCAGCAGTGGGATTTCTGGGTCAAATGGCAGTTCTATTTCCAGTTTTTAAAGGATTCTCCACATTGTTCTCCATAGTGGCTGTACTAGTTTGTATTCCCACCAACAGTGTAAGAGGGTTCCTTTTTCTCCACATCTCTCTAGAATTTATTGTTTGTAGACTTTTTGATGGCAGCCATTCTGACCGACGTAAGATGGTACCTCATTGTGGTTTTGATTTGCATTACTCTGATAATGAGTGACGCTGAGAATCTTTTCATGTGTTTGTTAGCCATCTGTATGTCTTCTTTGGAGAAATGTCTGTTTAGTTCTTTGGACCATTTTTTTTTAAATTTTATTTTATTTTTAAACTTTACAATATTGTATTGGTTTTGCCAAATATTGAAATGAATCCGCCACAGGTAAACATGTGTTCCCCATCCTGGACCATTTTTTGATAGGGTCGTTTATTTTTCTGGTATTGAGCTGCATGAGTTGCTTGTATATTTTTGAGATTAATTCTTTGTCAGTTGCTTCATTTGCTATTATTTTATCCCATTCTGAAGGCTGTCTTTTCACCTTGCTAATAGTTTCCTTCATTGTGCAAAAGCTTTTAAGTTTAATTAGGTCCCATTTATTTATTTTTGCTTTTATTTCCATTACTCTGGGAGGTGGGTCATAGAGGATCTTACTGTGATTTATGTCAGAAAGTGTTCTGCCTATGTTTTCCTCTAGGAGTTTTATACTTCTTGGTCTTATATTTAGATCTTTAATCCATTTTGAGTTTATTTTTGGGTATGGTGTTAGAAAGTATTCTAGTTTCATTCTTTTACAGGTGGTTGAGCAGTTTTCCAAGCACCACTTGTTAAAGAGATTGTCTTTTCTCCAATGTATATTTTTGCATCCTTTGTCAAAGATAAGGTGTCCATAGGTGCATGGATTCATCTCTGGGGGTTCTATGTTGTTTCATTTATCTATATTTCTGTCTTTGTGCTGGTACCATATTGTCTTGATGACTGTAACTTTGTAGTTTAGCCTGAAGTCAGGCAGGTTGATTCCTCTAGTACCATTCTTCTTTCTCAAGACTGCTTTGGCTATTTGAGGTTTCCTATTACTTTGCCAACAAAGGTCCATCTAGTCAAAGCTATGGTTCTTCCAGTAGTCATGTATGGATGTGAGAGTTGGACTATAAAGAAAGCTGAGCACTGAAGAATTGATGCTTTTGAACGGTGATGTTGGAGAAGATGAGAGTTCCTTGGACAGCAAGGAGATCCAACCAGTCAATCCTAAAGGAAATCAATCCTGAATATTCGTTGGGAGGACTGATGCTGAAACTCCAATACTTTGGCCACCTGATGCAAAGAACTGACTCATTTGAAAAGACCTTGATGCTGGGAAAGATTGAAGGCAGGAGGAGTAGGGGACAACTGCCGAGGTCCAGCCCCGGCTGATCCAGGGAGTTCGAAGCCGGGAATGCGTTGGCGAGGATCAGGATACAATAACTTCAATTAGATATTAATTAGAGATATAAAGAATAATAGAATGAGGATAGCACAGTAGGAAAATTCAGTGGAGAAAAGAGGCTGAGTAGCTTGGTTTATGCGGGAGACCAATAAAACTTCAAGACAAGAAGTTTGCACCACTTACATAGGCC
>NW_011494831.1:5460460-5463197 GCF_000754665.1 Bison bison bison
AGAGAGAGCGACATGGGGAGACTAGTATTTCGAGAAACTGATCCCAATTCTTTATTTTCCATGGTCTACTTTTATACACTGAGATGTTATGCAAAAGTCATGTGGGGTCAGCAGTCCTGACTTTTATCAAAGTCAGGTGCTTCATACAAATGTATACAGAGGTCTTAGGGGTGTTACATCATCTTCTGGCCAGGGGGCCTGCTGACAATTTATGACCCTCTCCTTGTGACAGGGGTCAGTCAACCAGGATACTTATTTCTCCAGGGGTGATTATTCTTAAAAAAGACTCCACCTTCCGAAGGTACCAGATAGTTACATTCCTATAGGGTGAGGGTGTAGTGGGTTTTAATTAAGGAAAGAATTTACTTAACCTAAAGTCTAACGTGATTAATATCAAAGGTTAATACTTATTTCTTCTATATATTCATTAATGTGTGTAAGGGCAAGGGATGTGGAGACGTAGCAACAAACAATGGCTCAACAAATGAAAAACCCTTCACCAATACAGTTTCTAATCAGCCCACTATACTTATACTAATGGTTTTCTAACTTTTCTAAGGAACCTGTTTTTAGAAGGTTTAAAGCATCTCACGGTTGGGAGGCTGTGAGCAATCATATGTGGCCGGACAAGCCTGTCAGGCAGGCTAGAGAACCTTCAGAGGAGTTTGTAGGTTAAAACACTCCTATCACGCCCAGGAATTATTATTAACTGGAGCTGTAAGTTAACTCTTTTTCCGAAAGAGGTGGTGGGGGACAGCCCCCCATAAAGTCAGAGGTGTAGCTGAGAGCACAAAGTAGTAAAGTAGGCAGACTCTAGTTTTGGGGGTAGATGCTTGAGAATTTCCAGGGGGGACTCCTGAGGCTCGATCCTGCCTTTGCGTATGTTGAGCCTCCTTCCTCATGACCTTTGCCAGGGTGGAGGTCCTCCCGCCAGCTTCCCTCAGACAACAGAGAATGAGATGGTTGGATGGCATCACTGACTCAGTGGACATGAGTTTGAGTAGGCTCCGGGAGTTGGTGATGGATAGGGAAGCCTGGTGTGCTGCAGGCCATGGGGTCGCAAAGAGCTGGACCCAACTGAGCAACTGAACTGAACTGAGCTGTGTTTCTATACAAATTGTGAAATTATTTGTTCTAGTTCTTTGAAAAATACTGCTGGTAGCTTGATAGGGATTGCATTAAATTTACAGATCACTTTGGATAGTATACCTATTTTCACTTTTTTGATTTTCTGATCCATGAACATGGTATGTTTCTCCCTTTTTTGGTGTCATTTTGATTTCTTTCATCAGTGTTTTATATATATATATATATATATATATATGTCTTTTGTTTCTTGAGGTAAATTTGTTCTTAAGTATTTTATTCCTTTTGTTGCAATGGTGAATGGGATTGTTTTCTTAATTTCTTTGTTTTCTCATTGTTAGTGTATAGGAGTGCAAGGGATTTCTGTGTGTTAATTTTATATCCTGCAACTTTACTATATTCATTGATTAGCTCTAGTAATTTTCTGGTGGAGTCTTTAGGGTTTTCTCTGTAGAGGATCATGCCATCTGCAAACAGTGAGAGTTTTACTTCTTCTTTTCCAATCTGGATTCCTTTTATTTCTTTTTTTTCTCTGATTGCTGTGGCTAAAACTTCCAACCCTATGTTGAATATTAGTGGTGAGAGTGGCCACCCTTGTCTTATTCCTGACTTTAGAGGAAGTGCTTTCAGTTTTTCGCCATTGAGGATGATGTATGCTGTGGTTTATCATAGATGGCTTTTATTATGTTGAGATATGTTCCTTCTATGCCTGCTTTCTGGAGAGTTTTAATCATAAATGGGTGTTGAATTTTGTCAAAGGCTTTCTCGGCATCTATTGAAATAATCATATGGTTTTAACCTTTCAATTTATTAATGTGGTTTATCATATTGATTGATTTGTGAATATTGAAGAATCTTTGCATTCCTGGGATAAAGCCAACTTGGTCATGATCTTTTCGATGTTATTGGATTCTGTTTGCTGAAATTTTGTTGAGGATTTTTGCATCTATGTGCATCAGTGATACTGATTTGTGGTTTTCTTTTTTTGTGGCATCTTTGTCTGGTTTTGGTGTTAGGGTGATAGTGGCCTCGTAGAATGAGTTTGGGAGTTTACCTTCACTTCCTCTGCAATCTTATGGAAGAGTTTGAGTAGGGTAGGTGCTGGTTGTTCTCTAAATTTTTGGTAGAATTCACCTGTGAGGCCATCTGGTCCTGGACTTTTGTTTGTTGGAAGATTTTTGATTACAGTTTCAATTTCCATGCTTGTGATGGGTCTGTTAAGATTTTCTATTTCTTCCCGGTTCAGTTTTGGAAGGTTATACTACTCTAAAAATTCATCAATTTCTTCCAAGTTGTCCATTTTATTGGTATATAGTTGCTGATAGTACTCTTTTATGATCCTTTATATTTCTGTGTTGTCTGTTGTGATTTCTCTATTTTCATTTCTAATTTTGTTGATTTGATTCTTCTCCTTTTTTTCCTTGATGAGTCTGGCTAATGGTTTGTCTTATTTATCTTCTCAAAAAACCAGCTCTTAGTTTCTTTGATTTTTTTCTGTATCTCCATTGTTTCTTTCTTTCTTTTTTTAAATTTTGTTTTATTTAACTTTACAATATTGTATTGGTTTTGCCATATATCAAAATGAATCTGCCACAGGTATACATGTGTTCCCCATCCTGAACCCTCCTCACTCAACACGCCCCATACCACC
>NW_011494831.1:5463457-5464900 GCF_000754665.1 Bison bison bison
AATTAGATGCCATTCTCCCAAATCATCCCACCCTCTCCCTCTCCCACAGAGTCCAAAAGACTGTTATATACATCAGTGTCTCTTTTGCTGTCTCGTATACAGGGTTATTGTTACCATCTTTCTAAATTCCATATATATGTGTTAGTATACTGTATTGGTGTTTTTCTTTCTGGCTTACTTCACTGTGTATAAGAGGCTCCAGTTTCATCCACCTCATTAGAACTGATTCAAATGTATTCTTTTTGATGGCTGAGTAATATTCCATTGTGTATATGTATCATAGCTTTCTTATCCATTCATCTGCTGATGGACATCTAGGTTGCTTCCATGTCCTGGCTATTATAAACAGTGCTGCGATGAACATTGGGATATACGTGTCTTTCAATTCTGGTTTCCTCAGTGTGTATGCCTAGCAGTGGGATTGCTGGATGATAAGGCAGTTCTATTTCCAGTTTTTAAAGGAATCTCCACACTGTTCTCCATAGTGGCTGTACTAGTTTGCATTCCCACCAACAGTGTAAGAGGGTTCCCTTTTCTCCACACCCCCTCCAGCATTTATTGCTTTTTCATTTATTTCTGCTCTGATTTTCATGATTTCTTTCCTTCTACTAACCCTGGCATTCTTCATTTCTTCTTTTTCTAGTTGCGTTAGGTGTAAAGTTGGGTCATTTATTTCATTTTTTGAGGTAAGCTTGTATTCCTATGAACCTTCAGCTTAGCACTTTTTTACTGAATTCCATTGGTTTTGTGTTGTCGTGTTTTCATTTTCATTTGTTTCTATGTGTATATTGACTTTTCATTTCTTCCATGATCTGTTGGTTATTCAGAAGTGTATTGTTTAGCCTTCATATGTTTGCATTTTTAATAGTTTTTTTTTTTCCAGTTCAGTTCAGTTCAGTCACTCAGTCATGTCTGACTCTTTGTGACCCCATGAACCACAGCACGCCAGGCCTCCCGTCCATCACCAACTCCGGGAGTTTACCCAAACTCATGTCCATTGAGTGGGTGATGCCATCCAGCCATCTCATCCTCTGTCATTCCTTCTACTCCTACCCCCAGTCCTTCCCAGCATCAGGGTTTTTCCAATGAGTCAACTCTTCACATGAGGTGGCCCAAGTATTGGAGTTTCAGCTTCAACATCAGTCCTTCCTATGAACACCCAGGAGTGATCTCCCTTAGGATGGACTGGTTGGATCTCTTTGCAGTCCAAGGGACTCTCGAGAGTCTTCTCCAACACACAGTTCAAAAGCATCAATTCTTTGACGCTTAGCTTTCTTCACAGTCCAACTCTCACATCCATACATGATTACTGGAAAAACCATAGCCTTGACTAGACTAATCTTTTTTTGGCAAAGTAATATCTCTGCTTTTTAATATGCTATCTAGGTTGGCCATAACTTTCCTTCCAAGGAGTAAGCGTCTTTTAATTTCATGGCTGCAGTC
>NW_011494831.1:5465290-5502632 GCF_000754665.1 Bison bison bison
TTAGTCAATAAAGCAGAAATAGATGTTTTTCTGGAACTCTCTTGCTTTTTTGATGATCCAGTAGATGTTGGCAATTTGATCTCTGGTTCCTTTGCCTTTCCTAAAACTGGCTTGAACATCTGGAAGTTCACGGTTCACGTATTGTTGAAGCCTGGCTTGGAGAATTTTGAGCATTAATTTACTAGCGTGTGAGATGAGTGCAATTGTGCAGTAGTTCGAGCATTCTTTGGCATTGCCTTTTTTTGGGATTGGAATTAAAACTGACCTTTTCCAGTCCCGTGACCACTGCTGAGTTTTCCAAATTTGCTGACATATTAAGTGCAGCACTGTCACAGCATCATCTTTTAGGATTTGAAATAGCTCAACTTGAATTCCATCACCTCCACTAGCTTTGTTCATAGTGATGCTTTCTAAGGCCCACTTGACTTAACATTCCAGGATGTCTGGCTCTAGGTGAATGATCATACCATCATGATTATCTGGGTCATGGAGATCTTTTTTGTACAGTTCTTCTGTGTATTCTTGCCACCTCTTCTTAATATCTTCTGCTTCTGTTAGGTCCATACCATTTCTGTCCTTTATCGAGCCCATCTTTGCATAAGTGTTCCCTTGGTATCTCTAATTTTATTGAAGAGATCTCTAGTCTTTCTCATTCTGTTGTTTTCCTCTATTTCTTTGCATTTATTGCTGAGAAAGGCTTTCTTATCTCTCCTTGTTATTCTTTGGAACTCTGCATTCAGATGCTTATATCTTTCCTTTTCTCCTTTGCTTTTCACTTCTCTTCTTTTCACAGCTATTTGTAAGGCCTCCCCAGACAGCCATTTTGCTTTTTTGCATTCCCCCTGCCTCCTGTGGTTGACATCTAATCTTACCTTATTGTGATCAGAAAAAATACTTGAAATGATTTCAATTTTTTGAATTTACCGAGGCTAGATTTATGGCCCAAGGTGTGGTCTATCCTGGAGAATGTTACTTGTGCACTTGGGAAAAAGGTGAAATTCATTGTTTTGGGGGTGAAATGCCGTATAGATATCAATTAGGTCTAGCTGGGTCATTTTATTATTTAGATCTTGTGTTTCCTTGCTAATTTTCTGTTTAGTTGATCTATTCATAGGTGTGAGTGGTGTGTTAAAGTCTCCCACTATTATTTTGTTACTGTTAATTTCCCCTTTCATACTTGTTAACATTTGCCTTATATATTGAGGTGCTCCTATGTTGGGTGCATATATATTTATAATTGTTTATCTTCTTCTTGGATCGATCCTTTGATCATTATGTAGTATCTTTCTTTGTCTCTTTTGTGATATTTATTTCAAAGTCTATTTTATTTGATATGAGTATTGCTAGTCCTGCTTTCTTTTGGTCTCCATTTACATGAAATACCTTTTTCCAGCCCTTCATTTTCAGTCTTGTGTGTGTCCCTTTGTTTGAGGTGGGTCTCTTGTAGACAGCATATATAGGTGTCTTGTTTCTGTATCCAATCAGCCAGTCTTTCGGAGAAGGCAATGGCACCCCACTCCAGAACTCTTGCCTGGAAAATCCCATGGACAGAGGAGCCTGGTAGGCTGCAGTCCATGGGGTAGTGAAGAGTCGGACACAACTGAGCAGCTTCACTTTTACTTTTCACTTTCCTGCATTGGAGAAGGAAATGGCAACCCATTCCAGTGTTCTGGCCTAGAGAATCCCAGGGACAGTGGAGCCTGGTGGGCTGCCGTCTCTGGGGTCACAGAGTCAGACACGACTGAAGCGACTTAGCAGCAGCAGCAGAAGCCAGTCTTTGTCTTTTGGTTGGGGCATTCAACCCATTTGCATTTAAGGTGAAAGTGTTGTTTTGGGTTTGATTTTATAAACCTTTTCTGTGTTTCTTGTCTAGAGAAGATCCTTTAGCATTTGTTGATGAGCTGGTTTTGTGGTGCTGAATTCTCTCAGCTTCTTTTTGTCTGTAAAGCTTTTGATTTCTCCTTCATATCTGAATGAGATCCTTGCTAGGTGTAGTAATCTTGGTTGTAGGCTTTTGTCTTTCATCACTTTAAGTATGTCCTGCCATCCCCTTCTGGCTTGAAGAGTTTCTATTGAAAGATGAGCTGTTATCCTATTGGGGAACCCCTTTTGTGTTATTTGTTGCTTTTTTCTTGCTGCTTTTAATATTTGCTTTTTGTGTTTGATCTTCATTAGTTTGATTAATATGTGTCTTGGAGTATTTCATCTTGATTTTATCCTGTTTGGGACTCTCTGGGTTTTTTGGACTTGGATGGCTATTTCCTTCCCCATTTTAGGGAAGTTTTCAACTATTATCTCCTCAAGTATTTTCTTATGCCCTTTCTTTTTGTCTTCTTCTTCTCAGACTCTATGATTTGAATGTTGGGGCATTTAACATGGTCGCAGAGGTCTCTGAGGTTGTCC
The DNA here is from genome assembly GCF_000754665.1 of Bison bison bison. Taxonomy (NCBI): domain Eukaryota; kingdom Metazoa; phylum Chordata; class Mammalia; order Artiodactyla; family Bovidae; genus Bison; species Bison bison. Next base: position 5,467,694 of record NW_011494831.1, read on the forward strand.
TCATTTCTTTTAATTCTTTTTCCATCTCTGCTTCATTTATTCCACCATTCTATATTCCACCTCACTTATCCTGTCTTCTGCCTCAGTTATTCTACTGTTGGTTTCCTCCAGAGTGCTTTTTATCTCAGTTATTGCATTATCCATTACTGACTGACTCTTCTTTATTTCTTCTAGGTCCTTGTTAAACATTTCTTACATCTTCTCAATCCTTGTGTCCAGTCTATTTGTCTGTAAATTCATTTTGTTTTCAAGATTTTGGGTCATCTTTACTATCATTATTCTGAATCTTTTTCAGGTAGACTCTCTATCTCCTCTTCTTTTCTTTGGTTTGGTGGGCATTTATCATGTTCCTTTGCCTGCTGGATATTTCTCTGCCTTTTCATTTTGTTTAGATTATGGTGTTTGGGGTGCCCTTTGTGTAGGCTGAAAGTTCATGGTTTCTCTTTATTGTGGAATCTGCTCCCTGTGGGTGGGGTTGAACTAGTGGCTTGTCAAGGTTTCCTGGTTGGGGGAGCTTACATCTGTGTTCTGGTGGGTAGAACTGGATCTCTTTGCTCTGGAGTGCAACAAAGTGTCCAGTATGGAGTTTTTGGGTGTCTGTGGGTTTGGTATGGCTTTGGGCAGCCTGTCTTTTAATGCTTAGGGTTGTGTTCCTGCTTGCTGGAGAATTAGCATGGTATGTCTTGCACTGGAACTTGTTGACTCCTGGGTGGAGCTTGGTTTCAGTGTAGAATGAAACTTTTGGGTGAGACTTTTGGGTGAGCTCTTTTCTATTAATGTTCCCTGGAATAAAGAGTTCTCTGATGTTCTCAAGTTTTGGAATTAAGCCTCCTGCCTCTGACTTTCTGTGCTTCTCTTACAGTAGCCTCAAGAGTTCTCCATCCATACAGCACAGACGAGAAAACATCTAGGTTAATGGTGAAACAATTCTCCACAGTGAGGGACACTCAGAGAGACTCAAAGAGTTACATAGAGAAGAGAAGAGGGAGGAGGGAGATAGAGGTGACCAGGAGGAGAAGATGGGGAGTCAAAATGGGAGAGAGTAATCTAGCCAGTAAACAGTTCCCTAAGTGTTATCCACAGCCTGGAACACCCAGAGAGATTCACAGAGTTAAGTAGAGAAGAGAAGGGGAAGAAAAGACATAGAGGTGACCTGAGGGAGAAAAGGGAGGGTCAAAAGGCAAGAGAGCAAATAAGCTAGTAATCAAATCCCTTCTTTTGAGGAGACTGTGCTGCCTTTCTGGGTGACTGGTGTCCTCCACCAGCGTTCAGAAGTTGTTTCGTGGAAGTTGCTCAACATTCATGTGATCTTTAGACAAATTTGTGGGAAAGAAAGTGGTCTCCCCATCCTATTCCTCTGTCATCTTGGGACTGCCCCCCACTGACAGCTGAAGTTGGGGGCTGAAGTAGCCAAATGTGACCACATGCATGCTAAAGATTAATAAGAAATAGTGGGGTGTGGGGGGGAAGCAAGAAGAAATAGCAAGGAAACAAACAAACAAAAAATGGAACAGATATACAGAGCATCTACCGTGTACCACTCACTCACTATTTGAGCTGTTTGGAACATATCAGTGAATAAAACTAAGACTTCTGCTTTCATGAAGCATATATACCAGAAGGCAATAAACAGTTGGCATTTTAAATGAGCTGTACAGCACATTGGAGTGCTCTGGAAAGAAAGCATCTGGAAAGAAAACATCTGGGAAGATGGTTGATGTGCCTCTTGCAAGAAAAATAGGGCAAGCCACTGCTTTGGCTCTGGTAGCTTTCCTGTTAATGGTTTCAGTTTGCATAAATCCTGCCTAGCCCTTCTCACTTGTAGTACTTGGCATTTGTGACTTTTAGATATCCTCTCACAAGTCTTTTTTAGTTTAAACTAGTTTCAGTCTGTTTCTGTTCTTTTCAACTTTGATTAATTAAATATGAATTTTGAGCCACTTATTCAATTATTTTTGTAATATAATTTGCTCTAAGTAGATTATTGGATTGGGGCTTCCCTGGTGGCTCAGATTGTAAAGAATCTCCTTGCAGTGTGGGAGACTGGGTTTGATCCCTGGGTTGGGAAGATCCCCTGAAGGATGGGATGACAACTCACTACAGTATGCTTGCCTGGAGAATCCCCATGGGCAGAGAAGCCTGGTGGGCTATAGTCCATGGGGTCATGTTAGTTGGACATGTGACTGAGTGGCTAAGCATAGCACAGCCCAGGTTACTGGATTAATGAAAATGCATATTCAGATTCCTCAGATACCTTGTCTGAATTTGTCTTTTAGTTTTCTAACTACCAGTAATACTGTAGGAGATGATAAATATTAATGTGACATATTGAGAAACATAGTATGTCACACATGGTCCAATCAGAAGCCAGACATCCGTGTATTTTTTAATATTGCATGCATGCTAAGACACTTCAGTCATGTCTGACTCTGTAACCCCTGGACTATAGCCCACCAGGCTCCTCTGTCCATGGGATTCTCCAGGCAAGAATACTGGAGTGGGTTGCCATGCCTTTCTCCAGGGGCTCTTCCCAATCCAGGGATTGAACCTGCATCTCTTATGTCTCCTGCATTGGCATGTAGGTTCATTATGACAGAGTAATTTTGATATACTAGAAAATAAGGCCAGAAATAGGGACCCATTTGCTTTTCTTTATACAAATGGTGTATTTGAGTACAATCCTATCTGATCTGAAGCTATTTTGAGCATGAGAAAAATTTCTACTATTTTAACAATTTCATCTTTGGGCTATAATTCTGTATCACTATCTAGCAAAGTGATGGAATGGTTTGTTTCATCTTTCAGTTTTACCTCCCAAATGAAGACCAGATAGTGCTTGAGTCCAGAGACAATTTTATTGATTTAAGTTTAATACTGTATATTAATCTTGCTGTGAACAGCCTTTCCTACTCATCAGATTCCCTATATACTGCTTACAATTATTTTCCATGTATAACCTGCAAGCCTTTTCAAATGCGTTTGTCTCACAGGAATCCAAAAGCTCCAGAAGCATTTTTTAGTATGTATTTCAGTAGTTGCAATTTCAAGGTATAGCAGCATCTGGTGGGACTGTCACAATTCATCTGCTGTCTCTTAGAAAAATGCAGTAAATTGTTCAATGAACTAGATATTTTTTGATATGTATTTCTCTTTTTTTTCATATTGCATCTGCTCAACAAATTATGTTAATATAAAGGAAAAAAATCATCCTAAAAATGGTATTTGAACATGTGTTATTTATAGAGAATAGTTATCACTACTGAAATTTTTAATAGGTAAAAGCCATTGCCCTCTTAACATCCCATATTATATTGCCTAAGTTCAGACCCTGATCATGTCTCAAATTATTAGGCTAGCCTACTAAACTGTCTCTTGGGCTCTGTTCTTTGCTGTTGTTGTTGCTTTTCAGTTGCTAAGTAGTGTCCAGCTTTTTGTGACTCCATGGATTGCAGCATGCCAAGCTCCTCTGTCATCTACTATCTCCTGGAGTTTGCTCAAATTCATGTCAACTGGGGCTTCCTGGATAGCTCAGTTGGTAAAGAATCTGCCTGCAATGCAGGAGACCCCAGTTTGATTCCTGGGTCAGGAAGATCCACTAGAGAAGGGATAGGCTACCCTCTCCAGTATTCTTGGGCTTCCCTTGTGTCTCAGCTGGTAAAGAGTCCTCATGTAGTATGGGAGATCTGGATTCTATCCCTGGGTTGGGAAGATCCCCTGGAGGAAGGAAAGGCTACCCACTCCAGTATTCTGGCCTAGAGAATTCCATGGACTGTGTAGGCCATGGTATTGCAAATAGTTGGACACAACTGAGTGAGTTTCACTTTCACTTTCATGTCAACTGAGTCAGTGATGCTATCAAACCATTTCATCTTCTGCCACCCTCTTTTCCTTTTGCCTTCAATCTTTCCCAGGTTGTTGTTTTTTTTTTTTTTCCTTCCTCCAGTGAATTGGCTCTTTGCTTCAGATGGCCTAAGTACTGGTGCTTCAGCATCAGTTCTTCCAATGAATATTCAGGGTTGATTTCCTTTAGGATTGACTAGTTTGACCTTCTTACTATCCAAGGATTCTGTTCTTACCTGCCCCAAATCTGTTCTCCATACTTTTATCTGTGAGGTCCCTCCAAAAGAGCTGATCTTTTCTCATATCACCTTTTCTCTGGGATTAAATCTTCACTTTGTTCCCCAGTCACTAAATTCTTTGGCAAGGCAGACAAAGTCACATCACTAACTAATCACTCTGTTTTACTCTTTACTTTAATTTCCTGAACCACTGGCCATTTTGCACAAGTGAAAGCTGTTTTGTGCTTTGTGGATTTCTATTCATCCTTCCCGACCCATATTAAGGATTTTTATGAAGATGTCTATGATACTTGGGAAGAGTTGTTTAATCTTGGCTGTGAGGGTTTTATTGTAACTGTCACTCAGAAGTTTCAAATATTTGAGCACTTACTTTGTACAGGAAGAGAACAGAGAGTGTTAGGGTTAAAGGGAGATTTTTGGTAGGATGACTAACTCTCTGAAGTAATGCTGAGCAGAGAACTGAATGAACTGATGGATTAAGCCATGTTGCTCTCTGGGGGAAAGCATTTCAAGCATAGGACACAGTAAGTGGAAAGGCTCTGAGGCAGGATGTGTTTTTATACAGAAGGAATAATATGGGGAATGATTGGCAGGAGGAGAGGGAAGAGTGGGAGAGTGATTGGAGGCAAGGCTAGATCCTGGAGTGGGAGTGAGAGCAGATTACATAAGGTTTTGTAGACCATGGTAAGGATTTTGCATTTTATTCCAGCGAAATAGGAAGTGAAATGTTGTATAAGAGTATATTGTATTAAATCCCTCTCCTCAATTTGCTTTCACAGTGGAAAGTAAATTAATTCTTTAGGACATGGGGACATTACATTTTCTAATTAAAATTCTTTTCACTTTTGCATTGAACTTTGCCATACAACAATGAGTTAACTTGCTTTTTTGGCCTTTTATAGGTAGATGTATTTTGGTGAAAGGAAATGATGATTCTTGGAAAAATCAATTTCTTCTTATCAAATCCCTGAAAATGAAAAAGGCTCACAGTTTTTACAATTCCTTGGAAATAGCCTTGTAGTCAGTAGTGGTTTTTGATCATGTATTAACCCATATTGCAAATTAAACTATCACAATGTCCCATTGGGTTGGTTTTTTTTTTTGGGTCACTTTGTGTTTGAATAACAGGCAGTATTTATTATTTAAATTTATAGCAAAATCTTAACAAGGCAGCAAAGTAGAAATTCAGTATATAATTGTTTTCAGTATGGAAAGGACTTTTTGTGAAAGAGATAAAATATCATTTTATAGAATGAATTGATGTGTTATTTGCATAAATTTTGCAATTTAATGGGAATTCTAAAAATAATGTAAATACATAGGCTATAACATCTGGAATTTTAAATGACCTTTAAAAATAAAATAAATACTTTAAAATCATGGACATACTTAAGATTAAAATCAAAGTCTATGTTAGAAACTATATGTGAAGGTCAACAGTTCTGTAGTTTATCCAATCAAAGTTATATGGTTATGTCATTCACCTTACAGTATGTGGCTTATTGTGGCTTTGATATGAGTTTTAGAAGTGCAACCGTGATATTGTGAAACTGAATGGAGTCTATCCCTGAAGAGTATATTAACTTCTTTTTAATAACTGAGGATGTTACATGACTAACATCTAGACCTACCACACAAATTGATCAATAGAAATTCGATTTCAATATTAAAATAACAACAAAAAGTTTCAAAAACATAAAACTGTACCAAAGAGATTTGAAATACATTAGAATCTAATGAGCACACAGATTTTAGTCCACATTCATATTTTTATTCCAGAAATCTTACATGGTGCAAAAAGGTGATGATAGAGTGGGTTTCCCTGTATTTTTAAAAGCAATCAGAAAGAGAGAGAGAGGATGAAAGTCTCTGAGAAAATATTTTAAAGAAATGCGCTTCCTTTACCCTTAGCATATTTTGGATGCAGGTCATTCAGTTTGGGATATTTGGTGTTTTGTCAAAAAGTGGAACACTTCTTTTCTGTTACAATCTCATATGTACTCTAATGCTTCCATTCTTCCATGCTTTCCAGAATTCCATTTGCATTCCAGAAGATATTAAATATAAACTAGATTTTGTGAAAAAGTTCTTGAATTAGCATATCATTTACCTACCAGTGAGACAAAGTCTACATAATCCAACAGACAAACACAGCTTTGCTGACACTTTTTTGTGGAGTTGTTTGGTATGGGTGTGTGTGTGTGTGTGTGTGTGTGTGTACATGTATGTCTGTGTATATTCTCAAGCAACCAAAGAATTTAATTTTAAATAAGAATGATTTGTGTAATGTGACATAGCCCATCCACTTAGAGGAATAGCTTTTGAATAAAGAATAAGGTAGTGAATTTGGCCAGAGAGGAGGACTAACTGAGGGAACAAAGTCTGTTTTCATACACTTTGATGTGGCCCAGCTACTGGTCCCAGCTGTTTCAGATCCTTAGTTTACCAGCTGTCAGCATGTTCCCAGGCTAGATCAACCTGCCTCAATCCTTTTGTTGTGATGTGTTCAATTCCAGCGTGCCACACTTTGTTTTGGCCTTAAAATCCCTGGAAGAGCTTCAAGAAGAACTTGGGAACATAAATCACTTTGTTGGGGTAAAGTGATGGTGGGGGTGAGGTAGTAGCAGATTTTTTTTTTTTTTAGTCCTAGGGGTGTATTTTTCCTATGTCTGTTTAGTCTCCAATTTCCATTATTGGCCAGGAAGGCAGGACAGAAGATTCAGGAAAGTAAGAAATAATACACAACCAGGTTCTAGCAAAGTGAAGTTGCTCAGTCGTGTCCGACTCTGTGCGACCCCATGGACTACAGCCTACCAGGCTCCTCCATCCATGGGATTTTCCAGGCAAGAGTACTGGAGTGGGGTGCCATTGCCTTTTCCAGGTTCTAGCAAAGATGTAGTAAACTTTCGGAACCATAAAAACCAGGAATGAAAAATGCTTAAAAAAGAAAATTAATAGTGAGAAGGTGAAGAAATAGGATTAATCAAAGAGAGAGAGAAATACTCAAAAAGAAGTAGAGAATGTAGATGAACAAATGAAGATGAAATAAATTATCTTCATATTAAGTAAATCCATTTCCCACAATTAATTAACATGATAAGTCATTTTCTAACAGAAAACTTTGCCTCTGATACTAGTTCCCTAAATGTGAGAAATGTTCAGACTTTCTGGTTCCACATTTTTTGCACATTGACAGTTCTGCTCACATGACCTGGTCCTTTAGAGATGTTCTTAACCACAGGTCTCCTGCTAATCAACCTGATGGGCCTTGGAGGTTATTAACACTGGCCTACTTTTGAAGTCTTGAGCTTAAGATCCAAGGTATCCATTTGTGTAGAGAAACACAGACAGGGGAAATGGTACCATTTCTGTTTCTTTACAGGTAAGAAATCATCCTGTTAATTAAAGGAAGAGTTTGAAAAGTGCTTGGAGAATTGTAGCGCTCAGGCCAAAAGAGTTTTCTTTGTCATGTTTTTGAAGTCTTTGGAAGTCAAAGTTGCAGTTCAAGCTTTTCCTTTGTGAATTAGAATTTGAGCTCATTTCATTAAGGAAAATGAAATCTTTGCAAGCAAATTTCTAACTATAAATAAAAATCATAGATCTCAAATGGAGGTTTGGACTATCCACCCTTTTACTCTTTTAATTATAGCTCTAGGGAAAAGGTTTGGAGATTCAAAGTGGTGAAATACATCATAGTCAGAAGCCCAAATTTAACTTGATTTTTAACTACCATTTGCATGATTTCTCTTTTATTATCTGCTGCAAACACTGGGGCTTGAAAATAGCTTTTGGGTTCCAGACTCTGGACCTAGCATTCCTGTGTGTTGCTGCAGAGTTGCTGGGTTATTTATACTGCGTTGCCATTTTGCACATTAAGGAACATGGTTGGGCAACTCTGGAATATCAAGAAAGGCTTACACTGTTTGCTAAATAATGGGAAAGAGCTTGAGTTTTGGAGCCAAAGCAGAGTTCAGATTTCTTCACCTTTCTGATTATGTAACCCTAGGAAGATTGCTTATTTCTTCAACCCTCATTACACAGGTGACAACTTTGTTCACCAGTTGTGTCATCTGAAACACTGACAGGGGCCTGGTAGGCAGTTTATAAATAATAGATATTTTATTATTCAGGTGTTGATTAATAAAATATTTTCACTTTGAATCTTTTCTTAGAATTGAAGTCTAGAGCTTAAAGATTCAGGAATATGGGTTGATTTTACTTTGTCTTCAGATGATTTGCTTGCAGTTTCTTTCAGAGAGAAGGTATTAATTTGCATTTTGAGCAGTCATCTTTAAAGTCATTTTCTAATATTCCCCAACCCTTATCTACTTTTTACTAGTGAGAACTGCATATTGTTTTTATTGTTGTTGAGAACTGCATATTGTTGCACTTTGTTTTTTTTTTTTAATTTTATTTTTAAACTTTACAATATTGTATTGTTGCACTTTGATTTTCTCTGCACAGTTGCAACTATTGCATGAAAGTCTGCTAGCTTCTTTTTCTTCATCCTCTACCCTAGAACTCAATACAAGCATACATACAACCCCTTATCCCACTCATACAGTAGACTGGAAATTTCTCTCCTTCATAGTCTCTTTCTAACCAAGCACTCCTTTGCATTAAGAATCTCTAAGTTAAACTCACTCTCCCCTGGCCGTTGTTATCTGGATTGGTATAAATGTAATTGTTTTAAGTCACTTAAGATTACCTTTTTAATAGCCTCTAGTTCTTCCAACTGTTTTGTAACCTGAATTCTGCTTGATGCTCCTTCACATTAAAGTCATTTGTTTCTGATGTTGCAAATACATAATATACTTCTACTAGGTACTAAATGTGTAAACAAAGATGGCTTTTTCTGCAGAGTTAGAAGAAACAGAATGACATTAACAAGAAAACCAATTCTGATTGTTGACCAGACTTGTGAGAGGGTATGTATGAAGCAGGGATTGGCAAACTATAGAGTCTGTGCCAGATCTGGCCTACTACCTGTTTCTGCAGGGCTTGTGAACTAAGAGTTCATTTACATTTGTAAAGGTTGAAAAACACCAGAAGAAAAATACTGCTTGATACATGAAAATGCTAGAAAAATAAAATTTCATTGTCATAAGCTAAGTTTTATAGGAACATGGCCACTCATTTATTTATACATGGTCTGTTGCTGCTCTCATGCTACATCAGCAGAGCTGAGTAGTTATAACAGAGTTCATATGGCCCGCAAAGCCTGAAATATTATATTTACTATCTAATCTTTTATAGAGAAAAGCTTGATGACCTCTGGTATAAAGTGTTCCCTGTAGGGAATGTCATTTATCTACTTTATGATTTACATTATACTTTTCTACATCTTTAAACTTTTTCCTTATTATTAAATGATTTATTTATATAAGATTACAATATTAGTGGCAGAGCTTTGGTTTCACATATTTTTTCAACAAGACCACAATTTTAAACTTAATTTAGCCAGTCAGAATGGCTGCGATCGAAAAGTCTACAAGTAATAAATGCTGGAGAGGATGTGGAGAAAAGGGAACCCTCTTATACTGTTGGGAATGCAAACTAGTACAGCCACTATGGAGAACAGTGTGGAGATTCCTTAAAAAACTGGAAATAGAACTGCCTTATGATCCAGCAATCCCACTGCTGGGCATACACACTGAGGAAACCAGAAGGGAAAGAGACACGTGTACCCCAATGTTCATCGCAGCACTGTTTATAATAGCCAGGACATGGAAGCAACCTAGATGCCCATCAGCAGATGAATGGATAAGAAAGCAGTGGTACATATACACAATGGAGTATTACTCAGCCATCAAAAAGAATACATTTGAATCAGTTCTAATGAGGTGGATGAAACTGGAGCCTCTTATACACAGTGAAGTAAGCCAGAAAGAAAAACACCAATACAGTATACTAATGCATATATATGGAATTTAGAAAGATGGTAACAATAACCCTGTATACAAGACAGCAAAAGAGACACTGATGTATAGAACAGTCTTTTGGACTCTGTGGGAGAGGGAGAGGGTGGGATGATTTGGGAGAATGGCATTGAAATATGTATAATATCATATATGAAACGAGTCGCCAGTCCAGGTTCGATGCGCGATACTGGATGCTTGGGGCTGGTGCACTGGGATGACCCAGAGGGATGGTATGGGGAGGGAGGAGGGAGGAGGGTTCAGGATGGGGAACACATGCATGCCTGTGGCGGATTCATTTTGATATATGGCAGAACCAATACAATATTGTACAGTTTAAAAATAAAATAAAATTTAAAAAATAATAAAAAGATAAAAAAAAAACTTAATTTGATTAAAAAAATGCTCACATTAGAAGAAAGTGTATTTTAAAAATATACAATAATTTTTCTCTTTCATCTATTCAAGAGGATTTATTCAGACCCAGGTGTTTTTCTAAATCATTTATAAGGAACTTTGTCTTTGGATTATTTACCATATAATAGGTGGGGAGTGGGCTTTCCTGGTGGCTCTGATGGTAAAGAATCTGCCTGGAATGTAGGAGACCCAGGGTTTGACCCCTGGGTCAGGAAGGTGCCCTGGATAAGGGAGTGGCTACCCACTCCGGTATTCCTGCCTGGAGAATTTCATGGACAGAGGAGTCTGGCAGGCTACAGTCCATGGTGGAGAACAAGTATTTTGTGAAATAGCTGGTGAAATATAAAATGAGTGCATGATATTGAGCTGCAGATTTTGTATACCCATGCACAATTTTGCACATACAGTGAATGCAGCAGAAAAGATAGTATCATAAAAAGCAATTAACCTGGAAAGAGTTAAAAAACAGTATTTTTCTTCTAAATTTTGTAATGTATAATTTTAAATTTTATCAAAATTCAAAATGGCATATCAAGTATAAAATGAAAAGTACTAGAAAAACTAGGTCAAATCAGTTTTATATTTTGTCTTTGTACTAGTTTCTGAATAAATCATATCTAATAAGTAGTAGTTATTATTATATGATTTTTTCAGTGGGAAACAGATGAATTGAAAATTCTTAGGGTAAAAAGAGAATATTTGAAGAGTAAATGACTAATTATATAGTCAAACTTTGGTCATTGTTGTTGTTCAGTCACTAAGTCATGTCCTACTTTTTGCGACCCCATGGACTGCAGCAGGAGAAGGCAATGGCAACCCCACTCCAGTACTCTTGCCTGGAAAATCCCATGGACGGGAGCCTGGTAGGCTGCAGTCCATGGGGTCGCAGAGTCGGGACACTACTGAACGACTTCACTTTCACTTTTCACTTTCATGCATTGGAGAAGGAAATGGCAACCCACTCCAGTGTTCTTGCCTGGAGAATCCCAGGGATGGCAGAGCCTGGTGGGCTGCGGTCTATGGGGTCGCATAGAGTCGGACACGACTGAAGTGACTTAGCAGCAGCAGGACTGCAGCATGCCCCGTTACCCTGTACTCCAATATTGCCTGGAATTTGCTCAACTTCATAATTCATGTCCATTGAGTCAGTAATGCTGTCTAACCATCTCATCCTCTGTGGCCTCCTTCTCCTATTGCCTTCAGTATTTCCTAGCATCAGTGTCTTTTCCAGTGAGTCAGCTTTTCACATCAGGTGGCCAAAGTAATGGAGCTTCAGCTTCAGCATAAGTCCTGCCAATGAATATTCAGGGTTGATTTCCTTTATGATTGACTGATTTGATTGTCCTGCAGTCCAAGGGATTCTCAAGAGTCTTCTCCAACACCACAGTTCAAAAACATCAATTCTTTATGGTCTAATTCTCACATCCCTATATGACTACCAGAAAAACCACAGCTTTGACTAGACGGACCTTTGTTGACAAAGTGCTATTTCTGCTTTTCAACATGCTGTCTATGTCGTTCATAACTTTTCTTCCAAGGAGCAAGTGTCTTTTAATTTCATGGCTGCAGTCACTGTCTGCAGTGATTTTGGAGGCCAAGAAGATAAAATCTGTCACTGTTTCCATTGTTTCCACATCTATTTGTCATGAAGTGATGGGACCAGAGGCTATGATCTTAGTTTTTTGAATGTTGAGTTTTAAGACAGTTTTTTCATTCTCCTCTTTCACTTTTATCAAGAGGCTCTTTAATTCCTCTTCACTTTCTGCCATTAGGAAGGTGTCATCTGCATATCTGGATTATTTTAAATCAAACATCATCTGTATATGTCTCTAAAAGGTGACTACTTTAGAGCATTATCACACCTAAAAATTAAGGTCAGAATCCAAATAAAGGACATGAATTTTTAATTAGTTTGCTATTTCTCTAAAATCTGAATGTTTTCTGTCCCTCTTTTTATCCATGCAATATTTGTTGAAGAAATCAAGGTTTTTACCCAGTAGAGTTCCCTGTGTTGTTAAATGTTGCTAACTGTACCACACTGGCATCACTTAACATGCTCCTTTATTTCCTGTATTTAGTACAAAAGGTATTTGGAAATAGAGGATTGATCAAATTCATATTCAGTTTTAGGGCAATAGTACTTTTTAGGAGGATCCATTAGGAGACAGATAAATATTCTGTACGTCTCTTTTTTTGTAAATTTGGGGCTTTGATGTTCACTGACTAGATTTATTATTTCCTTAGGGTAACACTATAATTCTACCATTCCTTCTTTACTTTTTGGAAAACTTCATTAAAGAGAAGAGCTTCAGTTGGTAAAGAATCTGCCTGCAATGCAGGAGACCTGGGTTCAATCCCTGGGTTGGGAAGATCTCCTGGAGAAGGGAAAGGGTACCCACTCCAGTATTCTGGCCTGGAGAATTCCATGGGTGGTATAGTCAGTCCATGGTGTTGCAAAGAGTCGGACATGGCTGAGAGACTTTCACTTTCACTTTCATTAAAGAGAAGCTTCTTATTTGGTTATCTCAGTGTAGTTTGTATAGGAAAAATGTTATCAATGTAATTCTTTCATGTAGTATACATTGTGTATATTTGTGTGTGTATTTATTTAGTGAGCTCATTAACTTAAATGTAAAATGAAGTTTTCAATCAATTGCAGTTCCTATTCTTACTATTGCTTAAAATGCTCTGTTTTTAGTTAGTAGGAGTTTAGTTACAAAATTGTAAACCCATTTTAAAAATTATATGTGTGTGCAATTTTGCTTGAAGTTTAATTTAAATCGTTTTAGTGCTTTATCTTTCTGTATGCAATGAATTCCTCAGTGCTTATTATTACTCAACTAATAATTAAGCCTTTTAATTGGAGTTTGAGTTAGAGATGGCAATTTCCATCCTTTTTCTAAGGGCAGCCCTTCCTGAGTCCTGTGATCAGTTCACCCTGGATGAGGCTCCCTGCTTGTTTCTGCCTAACTGTTCTCTTCTTATTTTATTTAGCTTGACAGAATTTTCTGCAATCAAAAAAACTCAAGACAAACAGAAATATTTTTGTCAATAGCAGTAGATTGAAAATAAAGTGATCTTTTTGTTGTTGCTATTGTTCTGATTCATGGCACTAAATTACAATTTGTCAAATTGGCCTAGATTAGTGTTTTCCCTCAAAATTGTTTCTGTGGGATCTCCTGAAAAAGGTTTCTTGTTCAAATAAACTTGAGACATATTTCCTATATGTTTTTCTGTTTGTTTTGGAGTACAACTATACCTGTTAAGATAAGAAGCTCTGAGAATTTTATAGGAAAGAAATCCATTTAACTTGGTGTAACTGCAGTCTTCTAAATCTACGTGACCACACAATCATTAACAGTGTTATCCCTTGTCTTAGAATTCCAAGTAGCACTCTTTGAGAAATGTTGGAATACCTAATGACCAGGTGTCTCCTAATTCTGAAAGTTGAATTGTTATAACAAAATGTGTCAGAGATCAAAGTTTTCTTTTCATGTGGAGCCTGCTTTCCCTCTTCATTTCACTGAGCAGGTGTCTTCCTCTGCTCAGTCACTGAAGCTGATTTTATCTCTTCCCAATGGGGAAAAATTGTCCTGGATGCCAGACTTCAGATTAGATGTGAATTTTTGTTGCCGTCATTTTCTGAGGAGGCCTCGAGTAAAGTAAGACTGGCTTTGTCAAAGTAGACAAAAGGAGACTCTTAAGGAGATTAATGTGGCATTGGTGTATTAGATAATTACCTTAGGAAAATGAGAATTTGAAGTCATACAAAATAAAATCTAAACTGGGGGAATTATAGTGGGAGTAGAAAGTGGAAGAACTGAATTACTCTTTACCAACTGGGAGGATTTTGACTCCATTACACACATTTAGCATCACCAGGGCTTTTGGTTTATAGACCTGGGAACCATCTGGCAGTAGCTCTCCCACTAACTGTGTCACCCTCGGTAAATCATATGGGCCACATCTTTATGTGCAAAATGGGAGTGTCTCACTAGATGACCCTCAAGGTCCACCTCTGTTCTAAGTCAATGATCACTGTTAAACATGTTAAAAAGCCTCTGTGTTTCACATATTATTGGTGTGGGGAGAAACAAAAGACTTTCCTTCTTTTCAAGTGTATTCATATTAAGAATCAGTTCAAAATTCGGGACTATAATTTTCCCGAAGACATTATGTGCTTGACGGAAATAACATGGTGATGGGCAAAGAGCGAGTGACAAAGTTTAGAATGTAAAGAAAGATAGCAGACTTCTAAAAATTATTTTTTATCTCTACTATGCAAATGAACAAATAATTTGAGGTAATCATTAGCATCAGAGTAATAGAGCAGATATTTTGACTGCAAATAATTTTGTTTATTTGCAGGGATTGTTAAGGACAGAAAATATAGGAATAGGCAATAGAGGGAGAAGAGTATGGACTCTAGGATAAGCAAAGCATTTGAGATAGCTTTCTACACTGTGCAAAAGACCTATGAGCAGGCAGGGACATCAATTCAGATTTTTTAATTTTCAGTTCCCAGCATGTTCTTTTACTAACCTTTTTCTTTTTAATTACATTCTCATTTTACCAAGCCAACAGCTTCAGAATTACTGTGCTTTTCATTTCATGCAGTCAGTTTGCAAACAGAGCATGTCTGGGTTCCTCTGTGGTAAAGAAAATCAAGAGAAGTCAACTTTAATTCTGTGACAAAATGCCTGTAAAACACAACAGAACTTAGTTATGGTCTTGCACAAAGTGCCTTATTAAGCTATCTTCAGTTCAGTTCAGTTCAGTTGTTCAGTCATGTCCGACTCTGCGACCCCATGGACTGTATGTAGCATGCCAGGCCTCCCTGTCCATCATCAACTCCCAGAGTTTACTCAAACTCATGTCAACTGAGTAGGTGACGCTATCAAACCATTTCATCCTCTGTCATCCTCTTCTCCTTCTGCCTTCAATCTTTCCCAGCATCAGGGTCTTTTCAAAAGAGTCAGTTCTTCGTATCATGCAGCCCAAGTATTAGAGTTTCAGCTTCAGCATCAGTCCTTCCAATGAATATTCAGTACTGATTTCCTTTAGGATGGACTGGTTGGATCTCCTTGCAGTCCAAGGGACTCTCAAGAGTCTCTTCAAAAGCATCAGTTCCTCAGGGCTCAGCTTTCTTTATAGTCCAACTCTCACATCCATACATGGCTACTGGAAAAACCATAAATTTGACTAGATGGATCTCCATTGGCAAAGTAATGTCTCTGCTTTTGAATATGCTGTCTAGGTTGGTCACAACTTTTCTTCCAAGGAGCAAGCATCTTTTAATTTCATGGCTGGAGTCACCATCTGCAGGGATTTTGGAGCCTAAGAAAATAAAATTTGTCACTGATTCCATTGTTTCCCCATCTTTTTGCCATGAAGTGATGGGATCAGATGTCATGATCTTAGTTTTCTGAATGTTGAGTTTTAAGCCAGCTTTTTCACTCTCCTCTTTCACTTTCATCAAGAGGTTCTTTAGTACTTCTTTGCTTTCTGCCATAAATGTGGTGTCATCTGCATATCTGAGGTTATTGATATTTCTTCCAGCAATCTTGATTCCAGCTTGTGCTTCCTCCAGCCCAGCGTCTCTCATGATGTTCTCTGCATAGAAGTTAAATAAGCAGGGTGACAATATACAGCCTTGACGTACTCCTTTCTTGATTTGAAACCAGTCTGTTGTTCCATTTCCAGTTCTAACTGTTGCTTCCTGACCTGCATGCAGATTTCTCAGGATGCAGGTCAGGTGGTCTGGTATTCCCATCTCTTTCAGAATTTCCCACGGTTTGTTGTGATCCACACAGTCAAAGGCTTTGGTATAGTCAATAAAGCAAAAGTAGATGTTTTTCTGTAAGTCTCTTGCTTTATCTGTGATCCAGCAGATCTTGGCAATTTGATCTCTGGTCCCTCTGCCTTTTCTAAATCCCACTTGAACATCTGGAAGTTCATGGTCCATGTACTGTTGAAGCCTGGCTTGGAGAATTTTGAGCATTACTTTACTAGCATGTGAGATGAGTGCAATTGTGTGGTAGTTTGAGCATTCTTTGGCATTGCCTTTCTTTGGGATTGGAATAAAATTTTTTCCAGTCCTGTGGCTACTACTGAGTTTTCCAAATTTGCTGGCATATTGAGTGCAGCATTGTCTCAGCATCATCTTTTAGCATTTGAAACAGCTCAACTGGAATTCCATCACCTCCACCTGCTTTGTTCGTAGTGATGCTTCCTAAGGCCCACTGACTTCACATTCCAGAATGTCTGGCTCTAGGTGAGTGATCATACCATTGTGGTTATCTGGGTCGTGAAGATCTTTTCTGTATAATTCTTGTGTCTATTCTTACCACCTCTTCTTAACATCTTCTGCTTCTGTTATGTCCATACCATTTCTGCCTTTAATGTGCCCATTTAATGCATGAAATGTTCCCTTGGTATCTCTAATTTTCTTGAAGAGATCTCTAGTCTTTCCCTTTTTATTGATTTCCTCTATTTCTTTGCACTGATCACTGAGGTAGTCTTTCTTATCTCTCCTTGCTATTCTTTGGAACTCTGCATTCAAATGGGTTCATCTTTCCTTTTCTCCTTCAATTCTCTTCTTTTCACAGCTATTTTTAAGGCCTCCTCAGACAACCATTGTGCCTTTTTGCATTTATTTTTCTTGGGGATGGTCTTGATCCCTGCTTCCTGTACAATGTCACGAACTTCCATCCATAGCTCTTCAGGCACTCTAACTGATCTAATGACTTGGATTTATTTCTCACTTCTACTGTATAATGGTAAGGGATTTGATTTGGGTCATACCTGAATTGTCTAGTGGTTTTCCCTACTTTATTTAATTTAAGTATGAATTTGGCAGTAAGGAGTTCATGATCTGAGTCACAGTTGGCTCCTGGTCTTGTTTTTGCTGATGGTGTAGAGCTTCTCCCTCTTCGGCTACAAAGAATGTAATCAATCTGATTTCAGTATTGATCATCTGATGATGTCCATGCATAGAGTCTTCTCTTACATTGTTGGAAGAGGCTGTTTGCTATGACCCGTGTGTTCCCTTGGCAAAACTCTATTAGCCTTTGCTCTGCTTCATTCTGTACTCCAAGGCCAAATTTGCCTTTTACTCCAGGTATTTCTTTACTTCCTACTTTTGCATTCTAGTCCCCTTTAATGAAAAGGGCATCTTTTTTGGGTTCATTCTAGAAGATCTTGTAGGTCTTGATAGAACTGTTCAGCTTCTTCAGCATTGCTGGTCGGGGCATAGACTTGGATTACTGTGATATTGAATGATTTGCCTTGGAAACAAACAGAGATCATTCTATCACTTTTGAGATTGCATCCAAGTACTGCATTTTAGACTTTTTGTTGACTATGATGGCTACTCCATTTCTTCTAAGTGATTCTTGGCCACAGTAGTAGATAAAATGGTCATCCGAATTAAATTCACCCATTCCAGTCCATTTGAGTTCACTGATTCCTAGAATGTTGATGTTCACTCTCGCCATCTCCTGTTTGACCACTTCCAATTTGCCTTGATTCATGGACCTAACATTCCAGGTTTCTATGCAATATTGCTCTTTACAGCATCAGACTTTACTTCCATCACCAGTCACATCCACAACTGGGTGTTGTTTTTGCTTTGGTTCCGTCTCTTCATTCTTTCTGGAGTTATTTCTCCAATGATCTCCAGTAACATATTGGGCACCTACCGACCTGGGGAGTTCATCTTTCAGTGTCCTATCTTTTTGCCTTTTCATACTGTTCATGGTGTTCTCAAGGCAAGAATCCTGAAGTGGTTTGCCATTCCCTTCTCCAGTGGACCATATTTTGTCAGAACTTTCCACCATCAGAGAGACCCGTCAGTCTTGGCTCACCCTACATAGTTTCATTGAGTTAGACAAGGCTGTGGTCCATGTGATCAGATTGGTTAGTTTTCTGTGATTGTGATTTTCAGTCTGTCTGCCCTCTGATGGAGAAGGATAAGAAGCTTATGGAAGCTTCCTGATTGGAGAAACTGACTGAGGGGGAAACTGGGTCTTGTTCTGATGGGGGAGGCCATGCTCAGGAAATCTTTAATCCAATTTTCTGTTGATGGGTGGGGCTGCGTTCCCTGTTATTTACCTGGGGCCAAGCTATGGTGGATGTAATGAAGATAATGGGGACTTTCTTCAAAAGGTCCCATGCATACATTGCTACACTCAGTGCCCCCAACCCTGTAGCAGGCCACCGCTGACTCATGCCTCTGCCAGAGACTACTGGACACTTACGGGCAAGTCTGGGTCATTCTCTTGTCGGGTCACTGCTCCTTTCTCCTGGGTCCTAGTGTGTACAAGGTTCTGTTTGTGCCCTCCAAGAGTCTGTTTCCCCAGTCCTATGTAAGTTCTGGCACCTCTGTGGTGGGGTTAATGGCGACCTTCTCCAAGAGGGCTTATGCCATACCCAGATCTGCTGCACCTAGAGCTCCTGCCCCTGTGGCAGTCCACTGCTGACCTGTAACTCTGCAGGAGACACTCAAACACAGTTCTGTCTCAGTCTGTGGGGTCTCTGGATGATCATGTCTCTACCCAAACTAAAGCTTTAAAACTCCTTAAAAATATTTACTAGCTCAAGGCAATCAAGGGTAAATGACCTTAAAGTATGCTTCTAGTGATTAACTAGATACTTAGCTTCAAGACCCAGATAATCATGATGGTGTGATCACTCACCTAGAGTGAAGTCAAGTGGGCCTTAGAAAGCATCGCTATGAACAAAGCTAGTGGAGGGGATGGAATTCCCGTTGAGCTATTTCAAATGCTAAAAGATGATGCTGTGAAAGTGCTGCACTCAGTATGCCAGCAAATTTGGAAAACAGCAGTGGCCACGGGACTGGAAAAGGTCAGTTTTCATTCCAATCCCAAAGAAAGGCAATGCCAAAGAATGCTCGAACTACTGCACAGTTGCACTCATCTCACATGCTAGTAAAGTAATGCTCAAAATTCCCCAAGCCAGGCTTCAACAGTATGTGAACTGTGAACTTCCAGATGTTCAAGTGGGATTTAGAAAAGGCAGACGGTCCAGAGATCAAATTGCCAACATCCTCTGGATCCTCAAGTTCATTTAGTTCAGTTCAGTTCAGTTGCTCAGTCGTGTCTGACTCTTTGCGGCCCAATGGACTATAGTCCACCAAGCTCCTCTGTCCATAAAATTTTTCAGACAAGAATATTAGGGGGGGTTGCCATTTCCTTCTCCAGGGGATGTTCCTGACCCAGGGATTGAACCTGGATCTCCTGCATTGCTGTCAGATTCTTTACCATCTGAGCCACCAGGGAAGCCCAAGGATACAATAGTGTCCAAGTATTCAATGGCTAAATTGAGTGACCAATTTTTTATTTCTCACCTCAGGCCTGCAAGACTATTGCATAAAGCAGCCATGAGCAGTGTCCACTTTTAATATGGTATTTGGAATTCAGATGTTTTTCTTCTTTTAGTCTGCAATTGCAAACACCACATTCCCCATTTGTTTGTCATGTCCTTGGGGCTTTGTTTTACCAAATTGTTAACTTGCAGCTTTCCACAGTAATTTATAGAGCCCAGTTCACTTTGTGTCACCACAGGTTATAATGAAAATGGAAACAATTTGCTGTTAAGAAATCATTCTGAAACAAAATGCAAATAACATATTGAAACAATCTAAGGCTATTTTAAAAGAGCAGTGCAATATAATTACAGCAGTTATATTACAATAAATTTTTTCTTAATAGTCTCTCTGTGTGTCAGAAGATATTCTTTTGTTTATTTAAATTAAAATATTTTCTCTTTGAAACTTTTAATTAATTTCTGTTTTTTCCCCCCAATCAGTTAACTTTGAGCCTCTGGACTTTGATGGAAGTTGGGCAGAGGGGTAGGATTTTGGAGTTATTCTAGAGGGTCTGCAAATCCATCTATTCAACAAGCATTGTCCTTACACTGAATAATCTGTTTTTCCCATTCATGGACCATAATTTTTAAATATAACAGAAGTTGTGATTAAGTTTATTTAAAACTGAAAGGAAGTCATAGTAAATATTTTTTTACTATGTACTTTCTTAACAGGTTCACAAAGTATTACTTGTATCACATGACTATTTCACATTTAAATCTAAAAGTGAGTTTCCCATACCCCTCAGTGTGAACCACTTCTCTATATAACATGTTGAATAATAGTTAGAATTAAATTGGTCATTAAAAGAATCACTGTGAGTTTCAGATATGAGTTTTTTAAAAGCAGGTTTTCTTGGTCACAAGTTTATGGGCCCTGAGAAAGTACTTACAAAATTTGATGTTTACAAATCTATGTTCATTTTTTTTCTGAAGAGAGAATTCATAGCAGTGTTCATCCAATTAACAAAAGTGTCTGTGACCATAACATGATTGGGAAATACTTTATGTGGGTAAGAGATAAACCTTCAAAGAGTGGGCATACTCTGGATTACCTTAGAATGAATTATATTATAAAAAGATGTCCAAGTCAGCAAGTAATGAAAACTTTTGTAGGTTGCTTTTGTAAGAGAGAGTGCCATACTTCAGCAAATTACCTAGAGACAAGGAAAACTCAGATATTCTATTCATTCTTTTAGAGAACTATTGCCAATACCAAGCTGTTTTCATAGTTGACTCACTTTTACTTTGCCCTCTGTGTTTGTGTCATCCACCCTTCTGAGTCCTCGCCCAGTAAAGGTCCTTCTGCCCAGTGTCCCTCGCGTCAGCAGAACAAGACTGAGTTCAGTTCAAAAGCAAAGGAAAGCTTTATTCTTTGATCAAAGAATGGAGAAATTCAAACTTTCACCCTAGACGGCATACTATCCCTAACTGTCAGTCATTGGCTCTGCTTTATAGTGTCCTTATCAGCAGTGGGAAGGGGCAGAATTGTTGCATGGTAGGTACAGTTATACTGCTCATGTTTCAGATTACAGTGCCTGACACAGCATCTCTGCACATGGTCTGCCACTGACATCTTTAACTGAGTATCTTGAGTGCAATGTCTCTGCACACAGCCTAATGAGGTATCAGACAGAATGGTTGGTGTTGTGCTGGGAACCCTAATCCTTAAGTTTAGGTGCAAGGCCTCTGCACTTGACCCCCTAAAGGCAAGTAGATTAGGCTAGATTCCATCTTATTTTTCTCTGGGACTTCAGAAAGGCTTTGTTGGTGATATAAGGAGCTAACATTTACTGGAGGAAATGCTATAGACCAGAAGCTGAGAGGTTGGTTTAAAACTTTCTTTTTCCATTGCTTGATTATTTAAAATTAGGAGATCAGGTTGTGATGTTTATTTAAAAAATGGTCTATTAATTAAAAATAAATTTTATTTGTTGTCCAGTTTTGAACAATTAAGATAACAGTTGACTGAGTGCTAGAACTGTTCCTGTTTAAACGAGTTCCTGTTGTCAAGTGATTATGAATTTGATTTCCCTTTGCTTCAATATTTCTACCTGTGAAACAAATTCAAACATGTGTTGTCATTGACTTAATGGAAATGCTAAAAAACATTCAGAACTTGTAGATACAGAAACACAGAAGATTTAGATAGCTTTGTATTTCCTAGAAAATTCAGATTTGATTACCAGAAAATAAAAAGCATACAGACCATGTTCTCCATGCTTTATGCTAGTCGGATACCTTGGTTTCCATACCTATACTTCTAATCACAAATAAACTGGTGATATAATTTGGGGAAAGGTAGATTTTTCCTTTTATAGTACCTATGTCCATAATAAAATATGTAAGAACATAACATTGCATGTTTGAGCATCAGCCAAGATTTTTCCATGTCCAGCCACCAAATATATCCAAAGCTTTCAAATATCACAGAATTCCTCAACAATATTTTATCTTTGAGAACACATACATTCCTAAGTGGTACCTTGGAATGTCATTTCAGCAATGACTTTTGACTAATGAACCAAGACAATTTATATTTTAAAATGCTTTATTAAGATAAAATTGGCTTAAAGTGAAATGCATAGATCTTAAATGATTCTCTGAATTTTCACAAATGTTTGCACATATATAAATACTATCTCAACCTAAATATACAACATTTCAACCTCTGTAGTAAGTTCCTTATATACATCACTCTCATACGTGACCTGGAAAAGGAAATGGCACCCCACTCCAATACTCTTGACTGGAAAATCCCATGGACAGAGAAGCCTGGTAGGCTACAGTTCATGGGGTTTCAAACAGTTGGACATGACTGAGCGAATTCACTTTCACTTTCATAGGTGACCACTGTCTTGATTTCTATCACTATAGACTACTTTGGATTGTATACAAACTTATGTAGATAATATAACATGTACTGTTTGTGTCTGGCTTCTTTTCATATACATATGTTTTTGCAAGTTGTCATGTTTCTTTAATCAGTAGTTTGCCCCCCCCTTTTTTTTCTTCCTTATTTTTGTACCAAAATATTTATCTAATTTCCTACTGATGGATATTTGGGTTGTTTCTAGTTTTTGACTAGTATGAATAAAGCTGTTGGAAACATTTTGCACAGGTTTTTGTGTGGATATGTTTTCGTTTTTTTCTAAGTAAATACTCAGGAGCAGAAATGCCGCTATAGGACATGTATGTTTAATTTTACTTAGAAACTTCCAAAGGTTTCCAAAGTAGTTGTACTACTTTATAATTTCACCAACATTGTTATGGGATTTCCAGTGGCTCCATATCCTCATTAACATTTGAGGTTGTCAGTCCTTCTAATTTTAACTGTTCTAGTGAGTGTGAAACAGTATTACCTCTGTGGCTTTAATTTGCAATTTCTTGATGATTGCACTGATCACAGAGGAAGGCTTTCTTATCTTTCCTGGCTATTCTTTGGAACTCTGCACTCAAATGGGTATATCTTTCTTTTTCTCCTTTGCTTTTCAATTCTCTTCTTTTCACAGCTATTTGTAAGTCCTCCTTAGACAGCCATTTTGCTTTTTTGTATTTCTTTTTCTTGGGGATGGTCTTGATCCCTGCCTCCTGTACAATGTCACAAACCTCTGTCCATCAGGCACTCTGTCAGGCACTCTGTCTATCAGATAGTTCATCAGGCACTCTGTCTATCAGATCTAGTCCCTTAAATCTATTTCTCACTTCCACTGTATAATCATAAGGGATTTGATTTAGGTCATACCTGAATCGTCTAGTGGTTTTCCCTACTTTCTTCAATTTAAGTCTGAAATTTGCAATAAGGAGTTCATGATCTGAGCCACAGTCAGATCCTAGTCTTATTTTTGCTGACTGTATAGAGCTTCTCCCTCTTTGGCTGTAAAGAATATAATCAATCTGATTTCGGTGTTAACCATCTGGTGATGTCCATGTGTAGTCTTCTCTTGTGTTGTTGGAAGAGACTATTTGCTATGACCAGTGCGTTCCCTTGGCAAAACTCTACTGGCTTTTGCCTTGCTTCATTCTGGACCCCAAGGCCAAATTTGCCTGTTACTGCAGATATTTCTTCCTACTTTTGCATTCCAATCCCCTATAATGAAAAGGACATCTTTTTGGTGTGTTAGTTCTAGAAGGTCTTGTAGGTCTTGATAGAACTGTTCAGCTTCTTCAGCATTGCTGGTTGGGGCATAGACTTGGATTACTGTGATATTGAATGGTTTGCCTTGGAAACAAACAGAGATCATGCTGTCATTTTTGAGATTGCATCCAGGTACTGCATTTCAGACTCTTTTGTTGATTAAGATGGCTACTTCTTTTTTTGATTAAGATGGCTACTCCATTTCTTCTAAGGGATTCTTGGCCACAGTAGTAGATATAATGGTCATCTGAGTTAAATTCACCCATTCCAGTCCATTTTAGTTCACTGATTCCTAAAATATCGACGTTCACTTTGCCATCTCCTGTTTGCTTATTTAACTTATATGCAGAATACATCATGAGAGATGCTGGGCTGTATGACAAGCTGGAATCAAGATTGCTGGGAGAAATATCAATAACCTTACATATGGATGTAAGGGTGGATGACACCACCCTTATGGCTGAAAGTGAAGAAGAACTGAAGAGCCTCTTGATGAAAGTGAAAGAGGAGAGTAAAAAAGTTGGCTTAAAACTCAACATTCAGAAAACTAAGATCATGGCATCTGGTCCCATCACTTCATGGCAAAAAGATGGGGAAACAGTGGAAACACTGGCAAACTTTATTTTTTTGGCTCCAAAATCACTGCAGATGGTGACTGCAGCCATGAAATTAAAAGATGCTTGCTCCTTGGAATAAAAGTTATGACCAACCTAGACAGCATGTTAAAAAGCAGAGAACTTACTTTGCCAACAAAGATCTGTGTAGTCATGTATGGATATGAGAGTTGGACTATAAAGAAAGCTGAGCACTGAAGAATTGATGCTTTTGAACTGTGGTATTGGAGAAGACTCTTGAGAGTCCCTTGGACTGCAAGGAGATCCAACCAGTCCATCCTAAAGGAAATCAGTCCTGAATATTCATTGGAAGGACTGATATTGAAGCTGTAACACCAATACTTTGGCCACCTGATACAAAGAATTGACTCATTTGAAAAGACCCTGATGCTAGGAAAGATTAAAGGCAGGAGGAGAAGGGGATGACAGAGGATAACATGGTTGGATAGCCTCACCGACTCAGTGGACATGAGTTTAAGTAAACTATGGAAGTTGGTGATGGACAGGGAGGCCTGGTGTGCTGAAGTCATGGGGTCACAAAGAGCCAGACACTACTGAGTAGCTGATCTGAACGGAACTGATGACTAAAGATGCTGAATACTTTTTAATATGCTCTTTATTTCCATTGCGGTATTGTCTTTTCCCTGTTAAAAATTTGGGCTATTTTTAAATTAATTTTTAGCAGGTTTTTTTTTTTACTGTTTTTGGATACTTGGTATATGTGTACTTGCATCTTTATTTGTCATTTTTATCATATCTTTAGAAACAAGAACTTTTCAAATTTTATTATAATGTCCAAATTATTATCATCATTTTATTTCTTTTATGGATAGTGCTTTCTGTGTACTAAGAGTTACTGCCTCCCCAAGACTGTGAACATATTCTACCATGCTTTCTTACAGATTTATAATTTTAGCTTTTATCTTTAGATCTATGATATATCTTGAATTAAGTTTTATTATGGATTGAAGTAGCTTGCATTTTGGTAAGTTGTTTCATCATCATTTATTGAAAAGACTCTCCTTTCTCCACTGACCTTATATGTATTGGCCTACTTTTGCAATCTCTAATCTATCCCATTGATATGTTTTTCTTTCCTTAGCCCAATTCACACTATCTTGATCACTAAAACTTTATAAGTAATATAGTTTGAAATCAGGTTGTGTAAGTCCTCCAAGTTCACTTTTCTTCAAGTTTTTCTTTTCTTTCTATTTATCTCAAGTCCTTTGGGATATTTACACATTTTAAACTTACGTTATAAATTTGTATAACAAAACATGCTGGGATTTTTATCAGAATTGTGTTGAATCTGTAGATAGTTTGGGGAGAATTGACATTGTTTCAATGTTGATTCCTTCAGTCTAAAACATGGTCTCTCTCTCTATTTGTTTATAGTATCTTTTAAAATGTTTTGTAATTTCAATGTGCAAATATTTTGCAGATTTTCCTTATTGCAGATGAAGTTTTTTTTTTCTCAAATTTTACTTTTCAATTACTTGTTGCTAGTATATACATTTTTTTCCCTATATTAACTTCTTGTTCTACATCTTGTTAAATTTACTTATTAGTTTTAGTAATCTTTCTGTGGGCTTCCCTGGTAGCTCAGAAGTTAAATCTTTCTGTAGTTTACTTTGCATTTCATATATATAACATATGATCAATTTATATAATTTTTATTTCTGTGAATAAAAACAGTTTAATGCTTTTTTTCAAATTTTATACTTTTAAAATTTTTTCCACACTGACTAGTTTCCCCGGTGGCTCAGATAGTAAAGAATCTGCCTGCAGTGCGGGAAACCTGAGTTTGATTCCTGGGTTGGGGAGATCCCCTGGAGGAGGGCATGGCAACCCATTCCAATATTCTTGCCTGGAGAATCCTCAAGGACAGAGGAGCCTGGTGGGCTACAGTCCATGCGGCTGCAAAGAGTCAGACATGACTGAGTGACTAAGCACAGCACAGCACAGGATTTCTGAACTTGGAGGACAAAGGTCAATATGTCACCCATAATTATAATGTTATCTATAGGTTTTCACAGATGCCCTTTTTCAGAAATGGAGGCCCACTTCCAGTTTTAGCTTGTGATATCTTATCTTGATTTGGCCCTCAATTTTGTTAGCTGCCTTTTCTTTATTAGTTCAATATGTCAAATATAATGATTTTTAAAAGCTACTAACTCTACTTAGTTATGATTTTTTTAATATATTTCTGGGTTTGATTTACTTATATTTCATTTATAAGTTTTGCATCCACGCTCATGAGGAGTATATTTTTTTCACTATAATATTTTTTGTGACATTTTGGTAGTGGGATTAGGCTGGTCTGTTGTTAAAATAATTTTTTGAGTGGTCTCTAGTTTCTAAAAATGAATTTTAGTGAGATTCTTCTTTTTCTTCCTTAAATGTTGATAGCTTTTATTAATGAAATCATTTGGGCCTCTAGCTTCCTGTGTGCGGAGAAGGCAATGGCAGCCCACTTCAGTACTCTTGCCTGGAAAATCCCATGGACAGAGGAGCCTGGTAGGCTGCAGTCCATGGGGTCGCTAAGAGTCAGACACAACTAAGCGGCTTCACTTTCACTTTTCACTTTCATGCATTGGAGAAGGAAATGGCAACCCACTCCAGTGTTCTTGCCTGGAGAATCCCAGGGACGGGGGAGCCTGGTGGGCTGCCGTCTCTGGGGTTGCACAGAGTTGGACACGACTAAAGCGACTTAGCAGCAGCAACAGCAGCTTCCTTTGTGAGATGAGATTTAATTATGAATTTAATTTCTTTTACATACATGGGGCTATTCAAACTTCCTGTTCTTTCTTTATCAGCTTTTTCAAATTATACTTTTGAAGAAATTTGTTCATCTGTTTGTCATACGTATTGGCATAAAGCTGTTCCATAATGTTTGTTTATTTTCCTTTTTATGTCCGTAGGATCTCTAGTCATAGTGCTTCTTTTCATTCCTAATATTGATAATTAATGTTTTATCTCTTACTCATTTGTTAGTTATAGAAATGTATCAATTTTATTAATCTGTTCAGAGAATCAACTTTTGACTGTTAATTTTCTTTATTGTCTGTTTTTTATTTTTTTAATTTCTGTCCATACCTAATTTTTAAAAATTTTCTATTTACTTAGGATTTAATTTACTTTTTTCTTTCTAGCTTCTTATAGTGGAAGCTTTCATCATTCATTTGCAACTTTCCCACTTCCAAATATAAGCATTTAGTTATAAATTCACCTCTGAAACACTTTAGTCCATCCCATAATTTTCATATCTTGTGGATTTATCATTAAATTAAAATGTTTTCTAATTTTTCTAGTGATTTCTTCTTTAACCTGTTAATTACAAGATGTTGCTTACTTTATTTGGAGATTTTAGAGATATTTTAATTGATTTAAATTTAATTATCTTATGGTCAGAGAACATATTCTGTATTATTTTGATATCTTAAAACTCATTGTGAATTTATGGTACACTGTATAGTCTGTATGGTGACCATTATATGTGTATTTGAAAAGACTGTTTTCTGTAGGCATTGAATATAATTTTTCAGACAAATTAGTTAGGCCAAATTGGTTGAAATTGTTGTTCAAGTGTTCTACACACTTATTATCCTTTTCCAGTCCTATATCTTTGAAACTAAACTTTTAAGATGTACTTTTTGTTGGAGATTATAAGAAGATGAAATTTGATTATAATAGATTTATAGTCCTATTTTAGTTAGACTTTGATTAAACTTTATGTCAATTTACTTAAAAGACAAGCCCTCTATTTTTATAGGACGCAGATAACAGAGGATGCAGTATATTGTTATTCCAGTGATACTGGCTTGAAATTAGAAGTCCAGGTGAATGTCACTGCTGTGCTACAAAATCCATTCTAGTGCTATTATTCCTTGAATTGGTAGCTTTCATTTTCAGTGAATTTTTCCTTTAAGGGTGGTATGAGTCAGAGAATCTTACCCATGCCTTTTGTCTTCCCTATGTTTTCCTTTTGTCTGAAGTTTCCTTGCAGAGCAATATTCATTGATTCCAATAATATTTATTCCAATAATATTCATTAATCTTCAACTATTTCTAGGCATTCTTATGAATGCTTGGCTAGATATATCCACTAAGCAGGTCAAATTTTCTGCATTTCTGGAGCTTTTATTCTCATAGAGAGAAGTAGTAAATAAGTAAACTGTGTAGTATGTTAGAAAATGATGAATGGTATGGGAGACATAGAGAAAGATAACGGAGATTGGGATTCTGGGTCTTAGGGTACCAATGACAAACTGTCATGTGGGACAGACTTGAAGGGAATAAGATAATTAGCCAATTGATTATCTGGCGATAGAGTCCTTCAGGAAGAGAGGACAGTCATTGCAAAGATCTCAAAGGCAAGAGAATGCCTTATGACATATGCAGATAACATAAGGAGGTGATTTTGATAGATTAGGGTTAACAAGAAGAAAATAGTAAGAGACAAGGTCTGGCAGGCACCAGGGGACAGAGGCCTGTTTGAGCCGTTTTAGTACTGTTTTTTAGTTTTTAATTTCAAATGAAATGACTTTTTAGGGTGAGAAGTGTCGCAATTTTACTTTTATTTTGAAAGGATCATTGCAGATGTGTGGATAATACACTGTAGGAAAACAAGAGTTAAAAAGAAAGATATGTTGGAAGCTATTAGAGTAATGCAATTGAGCACTGACTTGGGTTCAGACTAGGATGATTGAGTGAAGGATGATTGATGGCAAATGGTCAGAGTCTGAATATATTTTGAATATTCTACAAACAGAATTTGTTTATTGATTGCATATGGAGCATGAATAAAGGAAATGATTCAAGGGTGATGTAGTTTATCAGCTTTAGCAACTGGAAGGACGGAATTAGCATTCAGTGCAATAAAAAAATGTGTTTATTTTGGAGAAGGTGGAGAAGATCAGATATCCATATTTGGATATTGAGGTAATAATGATGCCTAGTTATTAAGAAGGCATTAGAATATGTGAACCTGGAATTGCTTGGTAGAAAGATCTAAACTGAATATATAAAACTGGATATTAAAGCGTATATATCATATTTAGATGAAGAAAGGCAGAGGACGAAGGATGAAGTCTTGGGGCATTTCAAATTTAACAGGTCTGGGAGAAGAGGGTGAATTAGCAGAGAAAAAGAATTACAGGAAAAGTAGGAAGAAAAAGAGAAATATCCTGGAAACCAGGTAAAGAAGGCACATCTAAAGGTTGACCAGTGGTTTTAGCAGTGAGGGAGGCTATGTGACGTTTGGTGCAGTGTGTGGCAGGAGGTAGAGTGGGAAATCCGATGAGTGTTTTGCTGCAAGGGGAATTTAAGAAATGGAACAGTACTTGGTAGGAAAACGTAGTTGGTAGATTTTTTTTTTAAAGGTGGGAAAAATTAAAAATAATCTTAAAGCTTTATATCTATTCTTTATGCTTATTTATTATTTAGTCATGCCTGTTTCATTCCCCAAAGTCTTTGAGATGTGTTAAAAAAAACAAACAAACACATTTTAAAAAGTAAAACAAAACAAAAGATGACATTTAGTAATTTCACCTTTTTAAAGCCAGAAATTTATGCCCACTGGAAATAGTATAGGCATTCCTTACATTTTAGAAGAGGAAAAAGCATGGTTATTATTTGTCTGGGTGGACAGAATAACTCATGAGGTAATGACTTGGGTGCTGGGTTGTGTTTTATTTTTTTGTTTTTTTCACCATAAGACAAGTGCATCATGGAGTCCTATGCCCAGTCTGTGAATCAGTTTTTTTTTTTTTTTTCTTACTGACTTTAGAAGTAAATAACTCTTATCTGTTTTGTTTAGCTGCTTCCAAAATCTTATTTAAAACTATATTTCTTATTGCAGGTAAAACAGCATAATGATATGTTGGTTAATTACCTTTTCATTTATAAATGGAGTTCTGAAATGTTACCTGTCTTTACAAGCAGACACATAGTAGCATTTTTCTGCTCTTATCTTTGCAATTTATTCTTAGAAGATGATGCTTTATCGAAGTGAAAGCTACCTTTAAAATTTTATAACCTTTCCCCCCCCAGTTTTTTTTAGATATATCTGTCATATGGCACTGTGTAAGGTTAAGGTATGGAGAAAAATAACTTACATATACTGTGAAATGATCACCATACACCTTTAGTTATCAGTCATCATCTCATTTTGATACAAAACAAGGAGATAATTTTTTCCCCCTTTGTGATGTGAATTTTTACAACAACTTTCAAACATTCCATATAGCAGTGTTAATTATAGTTATCATGTTGTATACACTGAATTCCAGTGCTTATTTCTCTTGTTAGAAGTCTGTACCTTTGAACACTTCCATCCAGTTCTCTCACTTCTTATACCCTGCTCCTGGCAACCACAAATCTGATTTCTCTTACAATCAGGTGTTTTTTTCTTTTTTCTCCTTCTCTCCCTCCCTTCCTTTTTCCCTTCCTTCCTTCCTTTTATTTATTTTTTAAATTTCCTCTTTCTTTTCTTCTTTCCTTCCTTTTTTTTTTTGGTTCCCTTCTCTCTCTCTTTCTTTCAAATTTGGCATATATGTGATAACATACATTATTTTTCTTTTTCTGTCTGGCTTATTTTACTAAACATAGTGTCCTCATGCTCCATCCATGTTGTCACAAATGGCAGGATGTCCTTCTTTTTATGGCTCAATAATATTCCATTGATTATAATGCCACTTTTTAAAATTCATTCATCTGGAGATGGACAGTTATGTTGTTTCCACATCTTGGCTGTTGTAAATAATACTTCATAAAAAATGAGAGTACAGATATCTCCTCAACATAGTGTTTTATTTACTTTTGATGTGTTCCAGGCAGAGGAACTTCTGGATCATACAGTAATTCAGTTTTAAAATTTTTTGAGGAACCTCCATACTGTCTTCTGTAATATCTTAACCAATTTGCAATCCCACCAACAGTGCATAAGGGTTTCCTTTTTCCACCTCCTTACCAGCATTTCTTATCTCTTGTCTTTTTGATGATAGCCATTTTAACAGGCACAAGGAGACATCTCATTGTGGTTTTGATTTGCCGTTTCATTTATGATTGCAGATATTGAGTACCTCTTCATGTTCCTGTTAGCCATCTGTGCATATTTTTTTAGAAAAATGTCTATTCAGATCCTTTACCATTTTTAAACTGGATTATTTGTTACATTATTTTGCTATTGAGTTGTATGAGTTCTTTGTATATTTTGGATGTGAAAGCCTTATCAGATAAATAATTTAAAAATATTTCCCATTCCTTAGATTATCTTTTCATTTTGTTGATCATTCATTTTGCTGTGCAGATTTTTAGTTTGACATAGTCAACGTTTGTTTATTTTTTATTTTCTTGTTTGTGCTTTAGGTGTCATATCTAAACAAATCATGGCCATGACCCATGTCAATGAGCTTTTGAAACAATATGTTTTTTTCTTGACTTACATGTATGAGCTTATTTCTGGGCTCTCAGTCCTGTTCCATTGGCTTATGTGTGTTTTTTTTTTTTTTTTAATGTCTGTCCTATACTGTTCTGATTACTGTGCTTTATCATATAGCTTGAAATCAGGAAGTGTGGTACTTTCCATTTTGCTCTTCCTTCTCAGGATTGCTTTGGCTATTTGAGAGCTTTTGTGGTTTCATATAAATTTAATAGTTCTTTCCTACTTCTGTAAAAAATGTCATTTGAATATTGATAGAGATTACATTGAATTCAGGTAGCTTTGGGTAATATAGATGTTTTAATGATATTAATTATTGCAGCCCATGAACATGGTATACCTTTCCATTTATTTGTGTCTTCTGTTTCTTTTAATGTCTTAGAGTTTCCAGTTTAGACATTTTTCATCTCCTTAGTTAAATTTATTCCTATACACTTCTATTTGCTGATATTACAAATGGAATTGTTTTATTTCTTTTTCAGATAATTTGTTTTAATATTTAGAAACATTACTTATCTTTGTACATTAATTTTGTATCCTGCAACTTTGAGAACTTGATTAGATCTAATAAATTTTTGGTGTAGGATTTTCTCTTTATAAAATTATTTCATCTGTTTTATTTATTTTTTTTCAAAGTCTAATGCCTTTAACTCTTTTTGTTGCTTTATTTCTTTCTGGTTTTTGTGTATCAATTGGTTTTTGACTTGTGGTTAGAATAGGTTGAGTATATGTTGATCTCCATTTTTTATTTTCCTTTCCAAATATATTTTTGATGTCATATTTTATTTTATTTTTAAACTTTACAATATTGTATTAGTTTTGCCAAATATCAAAATGAATCCACCACAGGTATACATGTGTTTCCCATCCTGAACCCTCCTCCCTCCCCATACCATCCCTCTGATGTCATATTTTATATCTTCATCCTCATCCCTTTGTTATTTATTGGTTATAGCTGCTATTACAGTTTTATTTTAATCTAGGTACTGACTTAAGTCATATTGAATCTTTACTATATGTCTTTGCAATTGTGTTTTTTCCCTTTCCTCTAGATTCTTACTTCTTTTGCATTTAGAGAAGACCCTTCAACATTTATTTTAGGGTAGGTTTAGTATTGCTGAATTCTTTCAGTTTTTGCTTGTGTGAGAATTTCTTTATTTCTATTTTATTCTAAATGATTGTTTTGCTTTGTAGAGTATCCTAAGTTATAGGATTTTCATTTTAGCATTTTGAGCATATCATGAAGAAATTATGACTGAAAACTTCCCAAACTTAAAGAAAGAAACAAATATCCAGGTACAGGAAGCACAAAGGGTCTCAATCAAAATGAAGCCAAACCAACCCACAACAAGACATATCATAATTTAAAAAGGCAGAAGTTAAGGATAAAGAGAGAATTCTAAAAGCAGCAAGAGAAAAACAGTCATATATAAGGGAATCCCCACGAGGCTATCAGCTGATTTCTCTGCAGAAACATTGCAGGTCAGAAGGGAGTGGCATGATATGCTCAAAGTGCTAAAATGAAAGTCCTGCAACGTAGGATGTCCTGGGCCCCCAGATCACCTCTGTTTCCCCAGATGGAACATTTTCCCAGGTCCTCAACACCTTAGATCCAGTGCCAAGTTGTGGCATGGAGTGAGGGGCCAGGGCACTCGCTCAACTCACACTGGGGAGTGTGGTGAGGCAGCAGGCCTTAAGGCAGGCCTCTGTGCTCTCTGCTTGGAGCAAGGCAGCACCTGTGCATTCCTCACAGGCGGAGTCTTAGTTTCTAGCATTTATATCTGTACCAGCAGATCGCCAAGCAGCCAAGGGAGCTTTTCTCCTATGCACTGGACTGCAGGACTGGAACACCCAGCCTGTGGCTCAACCCACTCACTCCACAGGGTGAGTATCCACCCATGTGATCTTCCCCTTCCTCTTAGTCTCCTCTCAGGCTTCAGGTCCTGTCCTGATGCTTTTCTTTCCATCCTGCCTGATTATGTGTATATCTTTCTTATAGCCTTGGTGTGTGGGAGTTCTTCTGCCAGGTTTTAGGTAGTTTTCCATGAGAATAGCTCCATGTTATAGATGTAATTTTGATGTGTTTGTGGTTGGAGGTGAGTTCTGTATCCTCTGCCATTTTGATCTACCCTGCCTCCTAATGTATCTTTTTATAAATATGCTCTCATTGTCTTAATCTTGACATTTTTGCCCCCCCTGTGGTAGTTGGTCTTGAGAGCATCCCCTTGTGGTATTTATGGTCATGACTCATGTTCTTTGAAGTCAGAGGTACTTGGTTTTGACTAGAAGCCAAAAAAGGAGCATGAGTCCATGTAGTGTCCATACTCTCTCTGGTCATATATCCAAGTTCCTCTACATCTATATTTAGAACAAATTTCTTTTGAACTTTCTTCCTTTCTCCAAGATTTGATAAACACCCTCATTTAGCTATATTATGGAAACACAAAAATATCTCTTCCTTAGCTTTATTTTCCCAAAGAAGGCAATGGCAGCCCACTCCAGTACTCTTGCCTGGAAAATCCCATGGACGGAGGAGCCTGGTGGGCTGCAGTCCATGGGGTCGCGAAGAGTCGGACACGATGAGTGACTTCACTTTCACTTTTCACTTTCATGCATTGGAGAAGGAAATGGCAACCCACTCCAGTGTTCTTGCCTGGAGAATCCCAGGGACGGGGGAGCCTGGTGGGCTGCCGTCTATGGGGTCGCACAGAGTCGGACACGACTGAAGAGACTTAGCAGCAGCAGCAGCTTTATTTTCCACGGTTTACTCATTTATTCTCACTCTTTCTCTGAGAAGACTACTGCATTAAAATTCTTACTTCAATAAACCTCATCACAAGAATTTTTCATAGAGCTTTAGAAATGCATTGAAGAGATGGAATTGTCATAAACAGGAATTTTGCTACCTGTATATCGTCAGCTCTTTTATGGAACCACTTATTTAT
>NW_011494831.1:5502732-5533460 GCF_000754665.1 Bison bison bison
TATATCAAAAATATAAACACATCCAGCACAACAAAGACTACTTTCCATCTGACTTGGAATTCACTGGTGTATTAATCCTAGGGAGTCCTAGGAAAGAAATGTGCAGGACTGAAATAGAAAGGCATGTTCAGAGCCCGGGGGTGGGGGTGGGGAGGAGTTGTCTGGACCATGATTTACCTGTCTTCATTTTCTGAGTTCAGCCCCTAAAAATGTCTAGTGTAGTGAAGGGAATGAATGAGAGCAAATTAACTTTCATTTTCCAGCAGGGGGAGATGGGAGATACTCAAGAGTGAATCAATCACTCCTGCCACTCGCTGCACTGACAGCATGCATCCGTGAGCAAACTTCTGTGTGGGCAACTCCAGTGAAATATATTTCTCAGAGCAAGTTACTGCTTTCATTCAGGGTGTCTTATCTTTCTGGCAATCAGGATAAATTGTGCCTCAGTAATAACATTGTAGCAAGCTATTCTTTACTGAGAGGATCTGGTAATGACTGTGTCTTATATTTGCATTAATTCTGACAAGATTTACTGGTGCTTGCTGATCTGTAAATTTCAAAATGGCAAACAGCAGCAAAGGTCAACACAGCAATAATATTAATAGTTTTAGAAAAAGGTTGAGAGACTCAGAAATTCCAGATGAGAGGTTGGGTGAGAGGGAAATTCAATGAATGTTTTTGTCATCTTTTATTTCACTCTTTCTTTTATAATACCATAACAAAGGAAGCATGAAGTCATAAAGATCATAATACAGAATCTACTTCAATCTTAGGCAACATTTTCTCCAGAGTCTATATTTTATAAAAACACTGGAAAATATGGTGAGAAGATGGAGATCCTTGGATATTATCTTTAGCTATAGCACTTACTTGGAATTCTTGTTAAGGTTAGGGACAGCTCAGTAACAGTTAATAGTGTCCCTTGTATTATAATATATACTTCACTAATTGAAAAACTCAAAGTTAGAAAAGCATATTTAAATAGAATAAGGTATTATCACTTTGTTTCTCATAATATATTCTTCACTAATTGAAAAACTCAGTTAGAAAAGCATATTTAAATAGAATAAGGTATTATCACTTTGTTTCTTTTGGTTTTTAACTGGAGAAATGTGTTTTACATCATATTGGATTCACATTTTATGTGAAATTTTTCCTGATGCCTCCAGAATGATCTTGAATAGCTGAAATGTGTAAATTATCCAGATTGGAATCACCACAAGGTGGTTTACCAAATGGTCATGTGTGGTTCCACTAATCCAGATATCCATTTTGAATAAAACCTGGGTAAGTTCTTTAGCTTAGGCATCTTGAAGACCGCAGGAGAACGTGTGTAGGATAACTGAATCCACTGCATAGGAAGAGAACTTAAGCGCAGTTTGCTCTGAGTTGAGTGGTATTATATCCAGACAAATATAAATGATATTGAGAGCTCTGGTGTAAAACCTGCAAACTTTTCTCACATGGTGAAAATTCTAAAGCAGAAGAGAATAGTTTGTTCTTACTATGTGTGAACTCCTTTCTTATTTTGTTATTTCAAGTCTTCTAGGCCCTGTGGTGATCTAAGCCAAACCCTTAAAAGGTTTTCCTCAAAAGGTTTTCCTTTTGAATTATTTCATATCTGATGAGACATTGCCTTGGAGACACAGACTGAAGGAGAAAGCAGACATACATGCAGCTATTTTGTTTAGACACTTGTAACTAACATGTGTGTGCTCAGTCACTTCAGTTGTGTTTGTGTCTGACTCTTTGCAACCCCATGGACTATGGCCCACCAGGCTCCTCTGTCCATGAAATTTTCCAGGCAAGAATACTTGTGTGGGTTGCCATTTCCTCCTCCAGGGAATCTTCCTGACCCAGGGATTGAACCCACATCTTGTGCATCTCCTGCATTGACAGGTGGGTTCTTTACCACTTGTGCCACCTGAGAACAGCTAACTTACCTGATGTCATAAAGAACAAGAGAATTATAAGATATGGCATCTGTGGACAAGACACTTCTTTTCTCAGCAGATACACTGCAATAGAGTGAACTATCTCCCCAAGTTCTTCACCTCTCCTTATATCCATGCACTTTGCTATGTGAATAGAAGTTCTACTGCTGGCAAGTGTCCTTCCCACTGTCATGTGAAGAGTTCTCCTTAGATAGCTCTTGTTCTTTCGGCATGGACACCAGTATGAACATACTTAGTGCAGACCTGAGTGTAACCTGTAGAAAATAGATAACCTGCAGGATGAAGCTGAAGTACCCTGCCAACTGAAAATAAATAATGGCTGTTTTAAAGTAATACTTCTGAACCAGGTATGATTTTGCCCCTCTAGGGACACTTAGCTATGTCTGGGACTATTTTGGGTGATCGCAACTTGAGGGGTAATCCTGGCAATTAGTGGGTAGACGCCCAAGATGATAATATATATCCAACAATGCACAGGACAGAACCTACTATGAAGAATAGTCTTGCCCCCACATGTCAATAGTGTTTCTCTAAATTATATTTTAAGGTAATAGCTAATTTATATACCCACATAAGTTCTCTTTTATTAGATGCTCTCTGACACTCACAAAAAAGAGTCAAAATTGGTCAGAGTCCAGAATTTTCACTTGCTTTAAGGCTTACTAGTGAGCAGAACTTTACACCTTTAAGTCATGACTACTCTATATGTTGTCTTGAGAATTTTAATCCCAATATTTAGTACACCTAGGCAGAACCTATATCTTTGGGGAAGATTCAACTATCTCCTCTTCTTTTTCTTTTCTCTAGGATCTCCTCTGAATTTTTTGCTCACTTTATGTTCTATCGTTTTAGATGACCCTGAACTTTCCTCTAGACCCCCTGATATAGGTTAGATTCAATTAGGCATGAGGGCTTTCTGAGCTGTAAATACAATGGGACTTTGATTTCTAGTCTGCTCTTTTCTTTAGTACATAGGGCTTCCCCAGGAATCCCACAGGGAAGAAAGTGTTTGGCATGACAGGATGCAGGCATTTCTTGGTCCCAAATGGTATTACAATCAAGTAGTACTAAAACCTGTCCCTGAGATCCTTACAGGCTCACAGCTGCTAACTTGGTTGGTAAAAATGTTAAATTCTATAGATGTTCAAAGAAGGAGGTGTGAAAATAACTGGAGAAGACTTCATGGAGAAAATAGGAAACATTCAGTAACTATTTGTCAAACCAATTTCAAATACGTATGCTTGGCTTTTAAGTGTTCAACGCCTTTCAAAATGTAGCCTCAACATTTTTCTATTTTAGTCTCATCTACCCTAGTCCCTTTCTGTCCTCCACATGGTAAAGAAACCAGATGACTCACTGCTCTCCAAATAAGCTGTTACATGTGCTCGTCTTTCTATATCTAACTTATCCCTTGTATTTATAGAACCCTTTACACCTTAGCGATTGTAATGGATCTCCAATTTTGCTTTCTTGGTCTTTTCTGTGTTATTTTTATTCCTTTAAACTTATTAGGATTATGTTTTACATTTCTTAGTGTTTCAAATTCTTTTTTTTTTCATCAGTTTTATTGGTCATATATCCAGAATTCATTATATAAATCTTTCAAAATAACCAGTTATTACAAGAATAGTTTATAATTCAGCTCTGATTGCACAAATATTTGACACAGGAAACCATTTTTACAAATACTTATTTTTCTTATAAGAATACTTTAGTACAGAAAATAAGTCTATATATCTTACAGCAAATTTTATGCAGTTTTTTTTTTTTAACCCATTCAACCATCATTTCAGGTTTCCTATCTCAGCATATCCATCACATTCCATAAACCAACTTATAATCTGCAGCCACTTCTGATTTTGAATTACAATTGAGATTCACACTGGTAAGAGTTTTTAGGCTTCTTTTTCTGCTGCTCTGAAAGAATTCACGTATTCAGGTAGAAGAGGTAATTTAAACAACATTCCTTCTAGATCTCATATGTGTCAGGTTAATCACTGTGCTTGGTGAAGAATCTTTTCACTTTTCACTTAAGCTGGACTGGCTGGTAGCTCACCTCTGCTGTATCAAGCAGAAGGGATAAAGTCCTTACATTCTTAAGAGTTTCTAAACTGCAAAAACAAAACCCTAGAAACGAGTTAAATACAAATACCTAGAAAGCTAAAATGTTTGCTAATGATGAGAAGTAGAGAACACTTTTAGAATTGAGGTCTCTCCTTGGTTGAAAACATAAAAGATAGTGTAAGGATGTGGCAGTAGTAGTATAAGATACTGAAGAACTGAAAAAGGTGAATGACTTAGGTCAGTGGTGTGGTGTTCCCAAAGTCCCAGGTGATACAGAATCTTAGACTCTGGCTAGCTCAACTATTTGACATTCTTCTGATCTGTGGCTTTGAATAGCCTAATAAATACTCCCTTGACCAGAACAAGTAATCATTTAGGCCAGGGGAACTTTACAGAATACTGACCACGTTCCTCTGAAGAGACAGGACACCCCCAGGGGAAACATTTGGCATTCATTCCATTCCTTCAGTTACTGAAAAGTGTGTCCAGTTAGCAAAAGCTTGTCTTACTTTTCAGGTAGCATGAATTAAAACCAAGAGCCTAGCAGCATTCTCCATCCAAGTTCCTGAGTGCTCAGCTCCAATCATCCAATATTCTTAAAAGGATTTTTTTTTATCAAGCTCTTGTCCAATAAGATATTTAACAGTACTTGGGGACTACAGTCGGTCCCATTCCTCTGCTTTTTCATTTCTCTTGATTTCTCTTTCTCACCCCAGTATAACAAGTTGCTACAGGTTTTTACCAAAATACCAAAGCAGTATTTTGGGAAATGAGTTATTTTGCATTACATAAAGTGTCTGATCACATTATAATGGGTCAGATTTGCATTTAACTGGGAGATGGCCACATCGGGTCTACTGCAGGGATTTTGAAAATTCCCCTGGCATAGACGATGTATCCATCATTGTTCTTGTCATCCTCTCTCAAAACACCATCTATTAAGTTGATCAGCTCATCTTCGTTCATTGGTGCCTGCTCACTTCCCTCCTCCTTATGAACATGAGTGATGGCCGTGGAGAGTTCTAGGCCGTCAAGCAGATTATTGCCATCATAATCATGCATTTTGAAATAATGGAGCTGCAGCTCTTGTGGGGACACTCTGCTTCTGGTTTGTTGATGACACCTTCAAGATGCTCCATGATATGCCCTCGCTGCCACCAGCTGCCACCAGTTTTTCCCCAGACGCGAAGCCCTCCTCAAATTCTTGACAGATGTTAATATTTGAGATTGAGGAATAAGAAATTGAAATTCACAGAACTCTTGGGAATTTCTGATATCTTCAGTTCAGTTCAGTTCAGTCGCTCAGTGTCCAACTCTTTGCGACCCCGTGGACTGCAGCAGGCCAGGCATCCCTGTCCATCACCAACTCCTGGAGTTTACTCAAACTCATGTCCATTGAGTCGGTGATGTCATCCAACCATCTCATCCTCTGTCGTCCCCTTCTCCTCCCACCTTTAATCTTTCCCAGCATCAGGATCTTTTCAAATGAGTCAGCTCTTTGCATCAGGTGGCCAAAGTATTGGAGTTACAGCTTCAACATCAGTCCTTCCAATGAATATTCAGGACTGATTTCCTTTAGGATGGACTAGTTGGATCTTCTTGCAATCCAAGGGACTCTCAAGAGTCTTCTCCAATACCACAGTTCAAAAGCATCAATTCTTCAGCACTCAGCTTTCATTATAGTCCGACTCTCACATGTAAAAACCATAGTCTTGAGAGATGGACCTTTGTTGGCAAAGCAATGTCTCTGCTTTTCAATATGTTATCCAAGCTGGTCATAACTTTTTTCCAAGGAGCAAGTGTCTTTTAATTTCGTGGCTGCAGTCACCATCTGCAGTGATTTTGGAGTCCTCCAAAATAAAGTCTATCACTGTTTCCCCATCTATTTGCCATGAAGTGATGGGACCAAATGCCATGATCTTCGTTTTCTGAATGTTGAGCTTTAAGCCAGCTTTTTCACTCTCCTCTTTCACTTTCATCAAGATGCTCTTTAGTTCTTTGCTTTCTGCCATAAGTGTGGTGTCATCTGCATATCTGAGGTTATTGATATTTCTCCCAGCAATCTCGATTCCAGCTTGTGCTTTGTCCAGCCCATCATATCTCATGATGTAACCTGCATATAAGTTAAATAAGCAGGGTGACAATATACAGCCTTGATGTACTCCTTTCCTGATTTGGAACCAGTCTGTTGTTCCATGTCCAGTACTAATTGTTGCTTCCTGACCTGCATGCAGATTTCTCAAGAGGCAGGTCAGGTGGTCTAGTATTCTCATCTCTTTCAGAATTTTCCACAGTTTATTGTGATCCACACAGTCAAAAGCTTTGGTATAGTCAATAAAGCAGAAATAGATGCTTTTCTGGAACTCTCTTGCTTTTCTGTGATCCAGCAGTTGTTGACAATTTGATCTCTGGTTCCTCTGCCTTTTCTAAATCCAGCTTGAACATCTGGAAGTTCACAGTTCACACACTGTTGAAGCCTGGCTTGGAGAATTTTGAGCATTACTGTACTCGCGTGTGAGATGAGTGCAATTTTGCAGTAGTTTGAGCATTCTTTGGCATTGCCTTTCTTTGGGATTGGAGTGAAAACTGACCTTTTCCAATCCTGTAGCCACTACTGAGTTTTCCAAATTTGCTGGCATATTGAGTGTAGCATTTTGACAGCATCATCTTTCAGGATTTGAAATAGCTCACCTGGAATTCCATCACATACAGTAGCTTTGTTCGTAGTGATGCTTTGTAAGACCCACTTGACTTCTCATTCCAATATGTCTGGCTGTAGGTGAGTGATCACACCATCGTGATTATCTGGGTTGTGAAGATCTTTTTTGTATAGTTTTCTGTGTATTCTTGCCACCTGAAGTCTTAAAATACTTCATACTTAATATACTTCATGTGTTTTATGTTACTTTCCCTGGTAGCTCAAACAGTAAAGAATCTGCCTACAATGCAGGAGACCTGGGTTTGATTCCTAGGTTGGAAGATCCCCTGGAGGAGGGCATGGCAACCCACTCCAA
This sequence comes from Bison bison bison, assembly GCF_000754665.1. NCBI lineage: Eukaryota > Metazoa > Chordata > Mammalia > Artiodactyla > Bovidae > Bison > Bison bison. The sequence continues at coordinate 5,509,766 of NW_011494831.1, forward strand.
TATTCTTGCCTGGAGAATCCCCAAGGACAGAGGAGCCTGGTGAGCTACAGTCCATAGGGTTGTAAAGAATTGGACATGACTGAGCAACTAAGTGCAGCATGGATTTCTTTAGAAGTTGTACAGGAAATATTAATTTAGGAGTACTTACAAGTCTAATAGCCTACAGTAAATATTTAAACACTGTAAAATGCCAGTAAACATTATTGGGTAGTGTTCAAATGGTATAAAGTTTGGATCTCCAAGTAATATTAATAGCACACAGAGAATCTCCTGTCAAAATTGCCTGTTTAAGCTATTATTTTGCTTCTATTATCTGTTATTTTGGGGCTTTCACTCATTATTTTTTGATATGTTTACAGTATAATATGCATGTAAACATATTAATATTTATTTTATTTGAAAGAATGATTAACCATTAGCAGTAGAGAAGAATACATGAATACATATACATTCAGAGCAAGGGAACGGCTTCAGCTCCAAGCAAGATTAACTGAACATATTTTCTCTCTTACTTTCAACTTGATATCAGTGTTTCCTGCTCATTAGTAATATCTCTATGTTAATTGTTAAGCTATAATTTTTTCATGAGAATTATAATAATTTTTTGTCTTTTACCTTTTTGATTTCTTAACTGATTTTTTTGAGGGGGAGGATTTGGCAAACATAAATTTCCCAAGAAATGCCAGGAAGGAATTCCATCATGTAATACTGGTGCCTTGCCATTTATTTAAGACAGGCTATTTAGCCTGTCTCTTACATACATATTCAGACTACTATATGATACATGTCTGCTGTAAGTTTTGTAAAAAAGAACAATATGTGAAAATAGATCTTTATTAACATTAATCTGAGAACTGAGAAATGTCAGATTGCAGGTGGTAAGAAACAGGATGGGAATAAGTGAATTTAGATGGAGGTAATAGAATGCTAATGCAGCAATCCTTGGGCTTCCCCAGTGGCTCACTGATAAAGAATTTGCCTTGCTGATGCAAGAAACATGGGTTCTATCCCTGGGTTGGGAAAATCCCTTGGAGGAGGAAATGGCAACCCACTCCAGGATTCTTGCCTGGAAAATCCCAAGGACAAAGGAGCCTGGCAGGCTACAGTTCATGGGGTCACAAAACAGTCAGACACGACTGAGCAACTAAACAACAATAGCAACAATGCAGTAATCCAGGTGTGAAGAAAGCTGGCTTACAATAGAAGAAGCAGGAATAGAGAAGTGCTAGTGACTTGATAAAGACAATAGAGCAGAAGGTATAGCCTAAGATCTGACATATTAAGTTTGGGAACTAACAGGATTGTAGGGTATTATAGAAATAGGGAATTTGATAAAAGAAACTAACTCTTAGGAAGCACTGGTTAATATGCCAGGAACTGTTCTATTCATTTTCATATATTATTCAAATTAGAAGAAGTTGAGTCGATTCAAAGAGGGAAGACAATTATGTTTGGAAATAGAATCTAGAGTTTGGAGAAGATGAACCAGTCAGTGATGATGCCCAGTTGACAGTTGGAAATAGAGTGATTTTACGCAAAGGTCAGGATTGATTACACAGATCTATTTTTGAGGAATTAAAAATAGAGATGATGTTTACAGCTGCAAAAAATCGACATGGATCTTCTTGAACTGGCCTAAGTCTTATCACCATTTAGAATAGAATATTAAGTATCATAAACTGAAAGGAAGTAGAGAAAATATTATGATCATTTTGATTGGTGTATGTTAGAAAAATCCTAGGATATGTTTAACCACTAATATTTTGTAGTTTACTACTAATACTAATCCTTCTCTGTTTGAATACATAACAAAACATTAATTATAAAAGAAGCTTTTGAAATGTAAGCTGTAATGGTTTCATTCGGGTCTGCTGGACCCGAATTACTTACTATGCTAATGAAATAATCCTAGCTTTAGATTTGAGTGAGCAAGTGACTTTTGGGAATTTTGGAGTCAACACTGTGGATGGTGTTACTAGACTCAAGGAATGGGCAACAGGTATGGTTTTAGGCTTATGTGTCAAGCTCCAGTGATATTCTCCATTTTTCTTTGTTCTGTGGGTGATTATGTAATTCACTCATGGCACTAAAAGAAGTCAGAGGAAGAATAATGATCTGAACTCTGACCCCAGGGGTTTTCTCCTCTGACATCTTTGGCTTTTGAAATGTAACCTGGTTAGAGGAAAAAGCCCTGTGAATAGGGGACATTATCTGTTACTACAGCTAGTAAGTATGATCTAATGTCTTGGTCAGTGATAATGTTAGTATATTTGTTATCAAAAACTTCTCCTAGAAGAAAAATTGAGAAGTCATAAAGATATTGTGAAAAAAAGTTGGAAAGTAGTTAGATACTGAAAACATGTATGCTTTACTCCTGAACTTTTGCTCTCTGACTTTTCTGATCCCATTTATTTTTCAGTTGTGTGCTTGTCTTTGCTTTTTAAATTCATTTTTGTCTTGATGTCTATATTTGTAGCTGTTCTTTTGCATAACAGAATACTCTGCTTGTGTGAGTTCCATGTGTCTCCTTTAAATATATGATGAAAGTAGCTTCTCTCTATGCTGCATCAAGAATATTTCCCTCATAAGCACAGGGATAATACACTTAAGATGCATTAATGGAACTTGGTTTAAGTGAAAACAATTCTTCATTTCATACATCCAGCACTCTCTTTTAAAGCACAGTGAATTGATTATTCAAAGCCACATTTAACCAGAAGACTTTTAGCCAGAGTCAGCCATTCAGTCACAGAGCAGAAATGAATATTGTATGTTGCTTATTGTCCAAGCGCAACTGCTTTATTGAGCATTATAGCAGATTGTACCAATGCTATGATTATAGGGAATCTATTTTGAGAAGTTTCCAAGTTACAAGCCAAGAAATACATTGAAATTCAATCAGATATGGTACATGTTGTGTTGTAATTATCAATGGAGGCTCTCTAGCCTTCTTTGAAGGGGGAACACAACAACTCAATGGCTCTCTGTTCTTTGTTTTGTATTCTTTCAGACAGTTTTTTAAGTGACCACAGTTGAACCTCCTGTTAATTTTTGCCCAGATTTATTTTACTATCAAATAAATGAAGCCATTTTGGAATAATTTGTTCAGCCACTGTGATTTTAAGGTTTCCATTTTTGTTCACTGAACAAATTCTTAATTATCTCAGGGCAATTGAAATGCTCCACAAATCTTTGTGCAGTCAAAGTTATTTCTGTGAATAATGTACAAACTAACCTCTTGGGAGCCCGTCTATATTTGAAAGGTTTACTAATGGGCTGCTTCTTCCCCTTGTACATATGCTGGTGTATAATTTACAGCAGCCCTCCAGGAGCTGTGTCTAATCCCACGGCCCTGCTGCACATCACAGCGCACAGCTCTCAGCTGCCACAAAATCCCTGGCTGGGAACTTTCTGTTCTCTTCTTACCCTATAGTTTATAGTATTTTGTTTCTATGGTTTTTGTATTTCCAATTATTTAATTGAGACCAAAATGTTAGGTTTTGTGCCATTAAAATCCTTCAATAACTTTCTTCAAAGATAGAGATTTAACATTTTCTATGCTATTTTTACTTTTCAGTCCACGATATACAGATTATTAGTATTTCTTTGTATAATCAAGTGATTGGTTGAGGAGTCAAAACAACTGGAATGTTCTGGGAATATTTTTGTGGCTGTTTTTCCCATTGCTGTTCATTATCACCCACCTCTGTGCCCAATCCACTGCCTTTTCTGCCTCTGCAGATATTTTTTCAAATCAAGGATGAATCTCTTTGGGAATAGCAGTTGTCTTTTGTCTCTGGGTTTCTTTGGCATATGTTCTCACTTGGATCTGTGGAATGGAAGAAAGCCAAATTAATTATTTTCTTTCAGTTCTTGATATGCATTTTTAGTCCAATGCCATCATGTTAGCTTAACGCCTCCTATATTAAAGGCCTCTATTAAAGGAACAGAATTACAATTTGTATTTAGCTTTGAAATTCCCAAATAACTTATAGGACTAAACTTATATTTTTAGTATTTTATTTCATCTTCTAATCAATATTATCTCTGCCTTAAACACAATCCAATACCTCTTTTTGATTTTTGGTCTTTTCTTCAATTATATTGATTTTTTATAACTGCTCACTATTTTTCCTTTTTCCTGTTTTCAGTTTGATGCAAACTAGATATATTAGCTTTGGGATCTGAAACTGACAAAGCTTTCTGATCTTTCTTTTAAGAGGAAATTGCTTTCTTCTTATTAGTGAAAACTGTAATCTTCTGCTTATTGAATTTGGAGCATATCCTATAGTCAGGCCATTTCATTTAATAATGAACCATTTTATATTCACATTGCTTCCAGTTTTACTTCTTTTTTCTTGGGTTATCCTAAAAATTGTTTATTTTAAAAGAAAAATAATGTATTGTCTGTTCTTGACATTTGGAAAGTTAGTTTTTGCATTAGTGTTTGAATTTATTAAAATCTGTTCTTAAAAAGAATGTATTATTAAGAGTAAGTCATTTGTTGCATTAGTCATTCTTATAATTTTTTTTTGCTGTTCTTGAGCTTTGTCACATTCTTGGAGCTATCTCAAAACCAGCTGATGCTTATGGAGCGGGGAGATTTAGACTCTCTTGAACATAGCCATGGAAATATAACTTTAAGGCCATAATTACTGATTTACATTGGTAATACAACATTCTCCCTTTTCTATTAAACTTTTTGTCAGGAGAAATGATTAATCATGTGACATTTTCTTTTTCATTATATTCTCTGTGATGAGAATATGAAATTGTGAAATGCATATTACATTTATGAATGATTGCCAAATGCAGTAATATTTTGAATGGTGTGTGTGTGTGTGTGTCTGCACTGTATTGTTAGCCAACTGCCTCAGTCAATTTCACTGTGCAGCATTCTGACTTATGGTTCAAAGAATCAGATAACCCAAATGCAGAATGCTAAGAACCTATAATTCAAAGGCAACATCAATCTCACAATGCAATTTTCTCATTAAAATGAAATCGTAGTGAGATATGCCAATATCATAATATGAACTGTTCTTGCTAGATGATTGTTATTCAAATTGGGCAAAGAGCAAGTTGAAACCAATCCTACTCAAGATAATTTATTGCATTTGTTTCTCAAAGTGTGCTGTAGTGTTGACAGGCCATTGTGTAATTAAATCAGTTTTAAATTTTGCACAAAAGGCATAAGATGCTCAAGGATCATACTGTTGCATTTTAGAAGGTTAAGTATCAATTACTGGGCATAAAGTCTTGTAAATCCTCCTGGAGGTGGCAGTGGCCCTGGGACATGGAAAAGAACCAGGGTGCAAGAAGCTTGTAACATACTTCCAGTTCCATTGGGCAGTAGTTGGGGCTCCCTATTTTTTCCTATTTCATCTTCCTGATGAAAGATCTTCCATTCTTATCGCCTTGATAATCACTCTATTTTTCGGTACCATGGCATTTACTCTGTCTTCCCTGGGAGAACAACTGAGTGTAGGAATCTTGGGAAATCTGAGGTGACAATGTTCAACAAACTCCCCTCACTAAAGTTGAAGCTCTTGCTATTCACTTTGGTTCAAAGTGAACTATAGCAACTCAGCTCAAGTTTCTAAGGTGGCTTTGAAATAAATTCTGTTGTCTGTAGGTTTCTAGACTTACTATTGGTAGAAAATGGCAACATGCTAGTTGATGCACTCAGCCTTTGTACCTCTGTCACCATAATGAAACAATAATCACCTTAAAAGAGGCATTTTTTAATGAATTTATCATTGTTTTCCTCATAGTTTTAGGTGTGTAGTACCTTATACTTAATAGGTATTCAATAAATATTTATATAATTTAATTGAGAACCTATCAGAAGGGAATGAGGTTATATTCCAAAACAGGATTTTAATTACCTTCACTGTTGAGCTTACTATATGGATATTAAGAATCATTAAATGACTATTTCTGAATGTTTCTTATTTGTTCAGCTAACATTTATTGAATCTACATGCACAGTACTGTGCTGGGAGCTAGGGACAGAGAGTGGTGATTAAGAGCCTAGGCCCTCAAGGGGATACCAATACAGGGTATCTTTAGGGATATTTAGCTGAATTAGATGCTAGATTAGTTCAAAATTTAGGTCACATTGTTTCTGAGGTCAAGATAACTGACTTAATTCTTTCAGTCCATTTATTCAAATGGATTATTCTCTATGGCCTCTCCCAGGTCTACGATGCTGATCACAAGTGAGACTTGGCGATAGATTACATGTGACTTTGTGTCCAGTCATTCATTACTGCTAAGGAGAAACCTTCTCTGAAACATGTAGCTAAGTGGTTAGTAGCATCATCTTTTGGTACAAAGCATATTTTCACCTCTGAAAAATTTTTTCTTCTTTTAGGCTTACAGTTACGGAAACTAATTATTTGAATTTCAACTCTTATTTACAAAATTAATCCTGGATGCTTGACAAGAAAAACGCTTGGTCTGTGGAACCTTCTTTATGGAGTTATTGCTGATTTCAGTTGTATGATAGGTGGTACTTGTCTAGGTTCTGCTAGTCTATGCAGAATCTTTGGCAGAATTATAAAAATCTCCCTAGAAGATTTTCTAGAAAGATAATTGGAAAGAGACGTCCTTTTCCTGGAGGCTGTTGCAGCCCTTTGACTAGACGGACCTTTGTCGGCAAAGTAATGTCTCTGCATTTTAATATGCTGTCTGGGTTGGTCATAGCTTTTCTATGGTTTTTCTAGTAGTCATGTATGGATGTGAGAGTTGGACTATAAAGAAAGCAGAGTGCAGAGGAATTGATTCTTTTGAACTGTGATGTTGGAGAGACTTGAGCCCTCGGACTGCAAGGAAATCAAACCAGTCAATCCTAAAGGAAATCAGTCCTGAATATTCATTGGAAGGACTGATGCTGAAGCTGAAACTGCAATACTTTGGCCACCTGATGCAAACTGGAAAAGACTCTGATGCTGAGAAAGATTGAAGGCAGGAGGAGAAGGGGACAACAGAGGATGAGATGGTTGGATGGCATCACCAACATGATGGACATGAATTTGAGCAAGCTCCGGGAGTTGGTGATGGACAGGGAAAGCTGGCGTGCTGCAGTCCATGGGGTCACAAAGAATCAGGCACGACTGAGTGACTGAGCTGAACTGAACTGCTGCAGCCCTATACCAGAGCGTAGCATTTAGAGAGCAGAGAGCAGAGATTGAATTTCAGCGCCATCCACACCTTCTGCAAGATCTCTGTGTTTTAGACAAAAGTGAACAAATGTAGCCATGGCCCTGGCACTTGAAGATGAAATAAGATTTAATTTGTGACTCTATAATGACACCAACTTGGTTTTTAATCTTAGAGTGCTGATCCTATTTGCATAAAGATTCTCCGTTTAAAAACTCACTCTGTTAATGACAAGTCTCAGGACTCATTTCAATATGCAAATTCTCTTACAAAATACTTTAAAGAGCTTGACATCTTGAGAGAGCAGCTTAATTCTACTTCCTGAATTCTCTGGGATAGGTGTGAATTGAAATTGTGGGAAACTGAAGAGCATTAAACAGTCTATTTTTCAGTGAATGACAGGTCCATAGTACATGTTATCATCTTTGTGCTATTTGATAAATAATATTGGTGCTTTATAGTTTATACTGTTTTGCTTATTTGTGGAGAACTTAGCAGAATTATTATATTTTTAACTGCATCATGATATATTATAAAACTTCAATGTTAAAAGGTTAGGTCTTTTTTTTAAACTGAACTGCTTAAGAAGGAGAAAAGCCCTCTTAACATTTGTAAATCTAAGCCGGTAGCTTTGTAGTCCATGTACACAGCAAATAAGAATCTGTTTACCCACCTTTACTTACCTTTGCTGACCCAAATAAGAATGTATTGTATGCTAGGCATTTTATATCACTTAATTTATATAGATTTAGAATGGTTTAAATTTTTTTCTATTTGGCACAATAGAGAAATGTGAACAGTGCAATTCTGACTTTTTCTGGCTCTTCCTCTATGCCACATAAATGCTATTGGGACAATGATTTTGTTGTTTGCTTCATTCCAATATGCAGATACATATATATATATATTTGAATAAATAATGAATTAATGTTTTTTAATTGTATCATTTAAAAATTTTCTTAAATGTAAAGTATGCTGATTTTTGACACCGCAACCAGGACTTTACCTGCACTGCGGGAGTCTTGGGTTTGATCCGTGGGTTGGGAAGATCCCCTGGAGAAGGGCATGGAAACCAATTCCAGTATTTTTGCCTGGAGAATCCCATGGACAGAGGAACCTGGTGAGCTAATTTTGAAGTTTAGAGGAATCTTGCAGAAAGCCTACAGGGAATAGGTCAGTCTATTATAAATTAAGAGAACATCAGGTATGGTTGATAGAAATAAGTTTTATGATCCTGCCATTATTTTAGTCCTCTTCTTTTCAATGAAAGTAGTTCAACCTGAAGACAGCTAAAGAAATGGGGGCAGGAAAATTTTAGAAAAATATATACTGAAGAGAAGGATATTCTATAAAGCCTAGATTTGCAGTAAAATTATATTATTAATCCTAATATATGTTTTTGCCAATTTTCAGTATCAACAGATTAAATTTTCTGGCAGATTATGTGGTTTGTTTGTGGACCTAACCTTCAAAGATATAATGAATTATGTGTATGTATATATTATTGTGGAGAAGGAAATGGCAGCCCACTCCAATATTCTTGCCTGGAGGATACCATGGACAGAGGAGCCTGGCAGACAACAGTTCATGGGGTCACAGAGTCGGACACGATTGAGCAACTGAGCACATATATTATTGTAAAAGTTCTACTTGCTAGAAATGTCTCTGGTTTATTTTAAGAATACATATTTTGCATTCTAACATGAACTTTCTATAATTAGGAAGAATAGGAGAGGTCTTGATCCAGTTTATTTTAAATCACATATGAATGCAAATCAGGAAATTGCTAGCATTTCCATTTGCACTGCTAATTGGCAGATATTTGTAGCCATACAAGCCAGCACTCTTGTAAATTATCACATTACGTATTCAGGAGTGCAGAACATATTAGAATGACTCTGTGATAGGATTGTAATTTGAAGTGATATATGTCTTGTTGTTACATAACAGTCTGAGACTATACAAAGTAGTTCAGTGTAGTAATTTGGTCTATATGAGACTCTGATGTATAGCTGTCTTCACTACATGGCATAAATAACCTGTCTGGTTTTAGAGACTCAGGGAAGAGCTCTTTTCCCCAAATTTCTCTCTCCTACTAAGAAATGATCACACTTCCCCTTTCGAACAGACCAGTCCTGCATTGCATCTATTTCCCTGGCATAATTATTAATAGTACCTCTTTTTACTCTCAAAAGTATTCTTGTTTTGATAAGAAGTTATTTGGACACACTACTTCTAATCATTTCCCCTGGACACTAGACTTTTATACTTTAGTGTGAATGTAACTTAGGACCTTTCCCACAAATATTTCTGTTAAAAATCAGATCAGGAGGAGGTATAGACTCTAAGAAACTGGAAGGAGTACTTAACTGGAAGGTTGGGGAAATAGACACCCGCAATCTAATTCAGTTTTCCCAGAAAAATACCCTTTCAGGAACATCCTTTACATATATTTTCTGTTTTATGTTTCTAATTCCCCTTTCCTTGCTCTTTGATGTGGAAACCAAAATAAGGAAGTCTAGAAACAATACGGCACCCCACTCCAGTACTCTTGCCTGGAAAATCCATGGACAGAGGACCCTGGTAGGCTGCAGTCCATGGGGTCGCTAAGAGTCGGATACGACTGAGCGACTTCACTTTCGCTTTTCACTTTCATGCCTTGGAGAAGGAAATGGTAACCCACTCCAGTGTTCTTGCCTGGAGAATCCCAGGGATAGGGGAGCCTGGTGGGCTGCCGTCTATGGGGTCACACAGAGTCAGACACAACTGAAGTGACTTAGCAGCAGCAGCAGCAGCAGAAGAAACAATAACTGCACATCTTTGGGTAATTTTTATTCATAGCATTTCAGCTTTATTTTAATGTCTGTTTCCCTTTGCTTCTCTCCTTTTCCCTGGGTTTCTCCTCTTATTTACTTTCTCTTCCCTACATGCTATTCTCTGTTTCATTCTCTCTCAGTCTCCTGTCTTTATCTTATCTCCCTCTACCTCTTTAAAAGTTTGATGCCGTTTTGCCTTTCTGCTTACTCTTCTAAAACAGTAAGTTCAAGAGCTCTCTCTCTCTCGCTCTCTCTCTCTGTATATATATATACAGAGAGAGAGAGAGTACTCTGAAATGTTTACATAGCTTGAATGACTACATATGCTGGTATAATTGTTGTTTTGGGACAGCTGTGATTTATAAGATTTCTTGTGACTTACATTTGAAGAACATCTCTGCATTTTGATCAGTCAACACTGTTTTTTATTTTTTGAGCATGTGCTATAGACTCAGGACTTTAATAAGAGTTTTGGAAAGTCTAGTAGAATAGAGCAGGGTAGTTAAGGAAGATGTGATTTTAGTGAGCAGCACAAGCTGGAATATGGACTGCTCCTGATTTATAAATAGGGTATATTTCAAGATTATTTGGGAGACAGACACTTAGAAATCAGAGTACTTTTTCCTTACACAAGAAAATATTGTGTGGCCACAATAAACTATTCTAGAAAAGCTATTTATGCTAATAATTCATTGGATTAATAGTGCTATAGAACTTAACTCCCAGGAGAAGATAATCCTAAATGCTAATTAAGGTAATTGAAACACATCTTCTCTAGCACAAAGGCTGAGATATGTCTTTAGTAGCCAAGGGATTGGAGAAGGCAATGGCACCCCACTCCAGTACTCTTGCCTGGAGAATCCCAGGGACGGGGGAGCCTGGTGGGCTGCCATCTATGGGGTCGCACAGAGTCGGACATGACTGAAGCAACTTAGCAGCAACAGCAGCAGCAGCAGGGATAAATGAGAACTGTGAAAGTAAAAGGTGTGACTGGATGTGGAGATGGTTTCCAAAGCCAGGTATTCATGTTGGGGATTTTAAGGGTAATAAGGTCTCAACAATAAGGAGCTCTTGATCTGAACCACAGTCAGCTCCAGGTCTTATTTTTGCTGACTGTATATAGCTTCTCCATCTTTGGCTGCAAAGAATATTATCAATCTGAGTTCAGTATTGGCCATTTGGTGATGTCCATGTGTAGAGTTGTCTCTTAGGTTGTAGAAAAGGGTGTTTGCTATGACCAGCATGTTCTCTTGACAAAACTCCAGGTATCTCTTGACTTTCTACTTTTGCATTCCAGTCCCCTATGATGAAAAGGAAACCTTTTTTTCTTTTGGGTTAAGTCCTAGAAGGTCTTGTAAGACTTCATAGAACTGGTCAACTTCAGCTTCTTTGGCATAAGTGATTGGGGCATAGGCTTTGATTACTGTGATATTGAATGGTTTGCTGAGGAAATAAATCAAGATCATCCTGTTGTTTTTGAGACTGCACTCAAGTACTGCATTTCAAACTTATTTGTTGACTATGAGGGCTATTCTATTTCTTCTAAGGGATTCTTGCACACAGTAGTAGGTATAATGGTCATCTGAATCCAGGCAAGAGTGCTGGAGTGGATTGCCATTTCCTTTCCCAGGGGATCTTCCTGACCCAGGAATCGAACCAGTGTCTCCCATATTGCAGGCAGATGCTTTACCATCTGAGCCACCAGGGAAGCCCATGCAATACTGTTCTTTATAGCATTGGACTTTACTTTCACCACCAGACACATCCACAGCTGAGTGTCATTTCTGCTTTGGCCCAGTCTCTTCATTCTTTCTCGAGTTATTTCTCCACTCTTCCCCGGTAGTAAATTGGAAAACTTCCAACCTGGGGTGCTCACTTTCTGGTGTCATATCTTTTTGCCTTTTCATACTGTTCATGGGGTTCTTGAGGCAAGAATATTGGAGTGGTTTGCCATTCCTTCCTCCAGTGGACCACATTTTGTCAGAACTCTCCACTATGACCCGACATCTTAGGTGGCCCTACATGACGTGGCTCATAGCTTCATTGAGTTATACCAGCCCCTTCACCACAGCAAGACTGTGATCCAGCCTCAAAATCACTGCTGATGGTGACTGCAGCCATGAAATTAAAAGACGCTTGTTCCTCAGAAGGAAAACTCTGACCAACCTAGACAGCATATTAAAAAACAGAGACTTCACTGCTGACAAAGGTCCATCTAGTCAAAGCTATGTTTTTTCCAGTAGTCAGATGTGGATGTGAGAGTTGAACCATAAAGAAGGCTGAGTGCTGAAGCATTGATGCTTTTGAACTGTGGTGCTGGAGAAGACTCTTGAGAGTCCCTTGGACAGCAAGGATATCCAACCAGTCAATCCTAAAGGAAATCAACCCTGAATATTTGTTGGAAGGACTGATACTGAAGCTGATGCTCCAATACTTTGGCCACCTGATGTGAAGAGCCAACTCATTGGAAATGACCTGGAAGCTGGGAAAGATTGAAGGCAAAAGGTGAACAGGCCAGCAGAAGATAAGATGGTTAGATAGTATCACTGACTCATTGGACAGGAGTTTGACCAAACTCTGGGAGGAGTGAAGGACAGTGAAGCCTGGCATGCTGCAATCCATGGGGTCACAAAGAGTCAGACATGACTTAGTGACTCAACATCAACAATAAAATGTCACAACCTGTGTGGAAGAGTGTGTATACACTACAGAGCTCCAAGGAGAAGGAACTTAGTGAAAGCTTGAGCAGCCATGGGAGTCTAATAGAAAGGCATAAGATTATAACAAACTGATGGCTTCTTATCTACCTTTTATATAATTTTCCTATATATTTATTCTAGTTGGTTATTTCTTAGATTAGTCCCTCACTTCATGACTGAATGTCTTAATTGGTTTGAAATCTGTGAGTTGGCTATACTCATACTATCACCATGTCCATGAACCATCTCTCCAGATGACAGAGATCTAAGGTAGCAAGAGAGAGGATTTTTAAACCTGATTTTATACTTCAGCTATATACAGCTGACTTTCAGTTATTATCTTTAGAGATATATGAAGGCTGGGAAAGTTTTTCTTTGATGGCTCTTATAAACCCAGGACGTATTCCTCACTGTTCAATTTCATTTTTGAGGTTTGTAAAATAACCTTCCAAGTAAACTAAAAAGTATGCATTTTTCAAAAGCTAACAGAATGTATTTGAAAATGCAATTTCAGAAATTTAGATATCAGATCTGTGTGAGAAAAAATGTGGTCCGGTGGAAAAAGTATTATTAGACTTCGGAGTTGAAAGGCTCAGGAGCTGATCATGGTCACTCAACTTACTAGGCTTGTGATCTTGGTAAAGGTATTAAATTCTTTGTGGCTCAGTTTCTTTATGTGGCAGAAGTAGTCTTAGCTAACAGTCTAAGCCTGGATATCACCTAAGGGGCTTTAAGGCACAAATGAGATGCAGAGAAAATAACTTGTGGAAATGACTCTACAAACCTGCAGATCACTGTATTATTCTCTTGACCTTAAGTTTGAATTCCAGGGCTTGTATAACAGGGCTTCTACAGCCAAATGATAACTCCATATACCATTTGTTACCTCCAGATACCATTTAGTCTATCCTGCTATCTTTAAGCCAATAATTAAATGCAGAAATTGAGACTCAGAGAGGTTAAGTAACTTATACATTGTCACACAGACTAAGGTATTGTTTTTTTCACTGTATCAGACTAATTTTTCTAAAATATAATGCTTCTCATTGAGGCAGGATATTTTAAATATTCAGTTGTTTTTTGCCTTAAACAAACAAGCAAATATTATTTCTTTAAAGGAGAGCTATAGAATGTCTGGGCTTCCCAGGTAGCTCAGCTGGTAAAGAATCCACCTTCAATGCAGGGGACCCCATTTTGATTCCTAGGTTGGGAAGTTCCCCTGGGGAAGAAAAATACCCACTCCAATATTCTTGGATTTCCCTGATGGCTCAAATGGTAAAGAATCCACCTGCAATGCAGGACACCTGGGTTCGATCCCTGGATTGGGAAGATTCCCTGGAGGAGGGCGTGGTAACCCACTCCCAGTATCTTGCCTGGAGAATCCCTGTGGACAGAGGAGCCTTCTTTGGGCTTCCCTTGTAGCTCAGCTGGTAAAGAATCTGCCTGCAATACAGGATTTGATTTTGATCTTGGGTCAGGAAGATCCCTTGGAGAAGAGATAGGCCACCCACTCCAGTATTCTTGGGCTTCCCTGATGGCTCAGATAATAAAGAATCTGCCTGCAATGTGGGAGACCTGGGTTTGATCCTTGGGTTGCGAAGATCTCATGGAGGAGGGATAGGCCCACTCCAGTGTTCTTGCCTGAAAAGTCCCCATGGACAGAGGACCTGGTAGGCTACAGTTCATGGGGTTGCAAAGTGTCTGAGCGACTAAACACACAACACATGGAATTTCTATAATAGTTACCAGTTTTAGAGTTTGAACTCAGGACTTCGGATACAGAGCACCCACAATTGTATTTCTTAGAATATCCAGGTTAATTTAAAATATCACTAAGATGCAGAAGAATTTGTATTTGCCCCCTTTTACACGGGTAACTAAGATCCTCAAACATTGCACAGATTACTCGTCATTGCCAATTTGTAGGAATCAGGTTATGAGTATCTGGTAAATAAATAGAAGAATATTTAAAACATTTGCTAATTAAAGCAATTGATATCATTTAAGTAAAAAGGAGGGTAAGCCTTTATTGAACATTCTTCCCAAGCGATTAAAGAAGATTGATGGAACTCAGCCTCAGCTAGCTGAGGGCTGTAAATTAGGGGAAAATTACTTTTATCCTACATTTCCCTCACTTTATCCCTGTGGATTTAGGAAGCTATTAGTGAGATGTGTGTGCAAAGAAGCAATAGACTACAATAACTATTACTCTTCCGATGAGTTGCAACTCTAGCAGTTATCAAAGTAATTTAAAAAATAATGGACAGAATAAAAATAAGATCAGTAAGCAACCAGTAGAACTTTAAAAAATCCTGGTTCTAAGAAGGGATTTATCACCTATTATGTATCACTAATTGCTACAAGATGACAAACTCAGAATTTTTCAACCCTGCCTGGCTGTTTTCTTTTCAATCAGAGCAATCAACCCAATCAAGTACCTTTTGCAGTCCAGTATGAACTTTAATTTATGGCTATTTGAATGAGGGAGAAGCTTGGGAAAATTATCTGCTGTGGTATCATTTAATGGTCTTATTACTATGCTTGATTGAAGACAGTATAGTACAGTTTTCCACTATAAAGTTTCAAGAAACAAATACAAGTTTAGCTATTTACTCAAACTTTCCCAGTTAGAGGAATTGAGTTATAAATTTGGATGCCTGGGCTTTCTCAGAAGTCTTCTAGTACTTCTGCTCAAGCAGAAAGTACGTGAGATAAGCATTGTCGTTCTTAAAAATCAACTTGGAATAGTGGGATAGCAGAATAATAACATAACAATTGTCTTATAACATAGTGATACCCCTGGCTTTCCTTAGTCTTCTCAGGATTCTATATTTTCCAGTGAACTTTCTTACCTATCTTACTCAAATGAAAGACCTGGTCATTGTGTATAATGATTATGTCTATGAAAATACTTGATAAACATATCTGTTGGAGAGAAGAACTTGGCTGATGTAATTGCAAAATATATTATAAATCTCTGTACTAAAAAATAAATTAAGAAAACTTGATTAACTCCTTCATGCATTAAAAAA
This sequence comes from Bison bison bison, assembly GCF_000754665.1. Lineage (NCBI taxonomy): Eukaryota > Metazoa > Chordata > Mammalia > Artiodactyla > Bovidae > Bison > Bison bison. Next base: position 5,525,477 of record NW_011494831.1, read on the forward strand.
ATAGGCACTTGTGTTCACAGCACACTTTTAACTCCCTGAAGTTCTGGGGGTTAGATCTTTAATGTCACATATTCATCCAAATTTATAAACCTTTAACTTGATTTTTTATGATAAAAGTTTTTTAAAATGATGTTTGAGAATTTTTTGGGAAAGTAGCCAAAGTAAATATGTACAATAGAAAAATACATTAAACATAGTTGAGTATACATGAAATATAGGGAAATTATAGAGTGAAATTTTGAATAAAATTTAAAATATAATTAGATAAATAAATAATAGTATTATAAAAGTAATGCATGTGTGCTCAGTCACATTCAACTGTTTGCAACTCCATGGACTGAGTCTACCAGGCTCCTCAGGCCATGGGCTTATCCCAGCAAGAATACTGGAGTGGGATGCCATTTCCTCCGCCAGGAATCTTTCCAACCCAGGGATTGAACCTGCAGCTCCTGCATTGGCAGATGGATTCTTTTACCACTGAGCCACCTGGGAAGTCCTGTAACAGTAATAATGTTCACTACTGAAAGTTTGGAAAATATAGAAGGCACAAAGAAGATCTTACTATTTAGTAATCATTATTTGCCTTTTGAGCTGTGGTGTTGGAGAAGACTCTTGAGAGTCCCTTGGACTGCAAGGAGATCTAACCAGTCAATCCTAAAGAAAATCAGTCCTGAATATTCATTGGAAGGACTGATGCTGAAACTGAAGTTGCAATACTTTGGCCACCTGATGCAAAGGGCTAACTCATTGGAAAAGACCCTGATGCTGGGAAAGATTGAAGGCAGGAGCAGAAGGGGATGACAGAGAATGAGATGGTTAGATGGCATCACTGATTCAATGGACATGAGTTTGAGTAAGCTCTGGGTGATGCAGAAGGACAGGGAAGCCCAGTGTGCTGTAGTCTGTGGGGTCACAAAGAGTTGGACACAACTGAGTGACTGAACTGAAACGAACTGAATATGTGTTGATGCTACTTTCTCCATTCATCTCACTCTCTCCCTCACCTACTGGGTCCACAAGTCCATTCTCTATATCTGTGTCTCCATTCCTTCCCTGCAAATAGGTTTACCAGTGCCATTTTTCTAGATTCCATATATATGTGTTAATATATAATAGTTTTTTTTTTCTCTCTGACTTACTTCATTTGGTATAACAGGCTTTAGGTTCATCCACTTCACTAGAATTGGCTCAGATTCTTTATGGCTGAATAATATTCCATAGTGTGTATGTACCACATCTTTTTTATCCATTCTTCTATCAGTGGACATCTAAGTTGCTTCATGTCCTGGCTATTGTAAATAGTGCTTCAGTGAACATTGCAGTACATGTGTCTTATAGAATTGTGATTTTCTCAGGGTATATAATCAGTAGTGGGGGGTTGCTGTGTCATATGGTAGATTTATTCCTAATTTTTAAAGGAACCTCCATACTGTTTTCCATAATATAATAAAGTCACAGGATATAAAATTATTATACAGAAATCCCTTGCATTCCTATACCCTAACAATGAAAAGTCAGAAAAAGAAGTTAAGGAAATAGTCCCATTCACCATTGCAACCAAAAGAATAAAATACCTAGGAATAAACCTACTTAAAGAGACAAAAGACCTGTATGCAGAAACCTATAAGAAATTGATGAAAGAAATCAAAGATGACAAAAACAGATAGAGAGATATACCATGTTCTTGGATTAGAAGACTCAATATTGTGAAAATGACTATACTACCCAAAGCAATTTACAAATTCAGTGCAATCCCTATAAAACTACCAAAAGTATTTTTCATAGAACCAGAACAAAAATTTCACAGTTTGGAACCACAAAAGACCATGAACAGCCAAAACAATCTTGAGAAAAATATGGAGCTGGATGAATCAACCTTCCTGACTTCAGAATACATTACAAAGCCATCGTCATCAAGAAAGTATGGTACTGGCACAAAAACAGAAATATAGACCAATGGAACAAGATAGAAAGTCCAGCGATAAACCCACAGACCAATGGGCACCTTATTTTGACAAAAGAGGCAAGAATATGCAATGGAGAAAATACAGTCTCTTCAATAAGTGTTGCTGGGAAAACTGGACAGCTGCATGCAAAAGAATGAAACTAGAACACTTCCTAATACTATACACAAAAATAAACTCAAAATGGATTAGAGACTTAAATATAAGGCCAGAAACTATAAAGCTCTTAGAGGGAAACACGTGCAGTACACTCTTGGACGTACATTACAGCAAGATCCTCTTTCACTCACTTCCAGGAGTATGGAAATAAAAACAAAAATGAACAAACGGGACCTAATGAAACTTCAAAACTTTTGCACAGCAAAGGAAACAATAAACAATATTAAAAGACAACTCTCAGAATCAGAAAAAAACAATTGCAAATGGAACAACTGACAAAAGATTAATCTCCAGAATATATAAGCAGCTCATACAGCTCAATATTAGGAAAACAAATAGCCCTGTCAAAAAATGGGCAGAAGGCCTAAACAGACATTTCTCCAAAGAAGACATACAGATGGCCAATAAATACATGAAAAGATGCTCAACATCACTAATTATTAGAGAAATGCAAGTCAAAACACCTCACACTAGTCAGAATGGACATCATCAAAAAAATCGACAAACTATAAATGCTGTAGAGAATGTGGAAAAAAGGGAACTTTCCTACAATGTTGGAGGGAGTGTAAGCTGATACAGCCATTATGGAGTACTATTTTTAAAGCAGACTTATTGGGGTATAATTTACACACAATAGAATGTACCTATTTTAAGTTTGATGGGTTGGTAAATGTGTATAATACTACAGCTGCCACCACACAGTCAAGATTCAGAACACCTCCATCAGGCCACAAAGCTTCTTCACACCCCTTTGCATAGCTTTATGTTTAGCTTCTCTTACTTAATACTTTTAAAAGATTCATCTAAATTTTGTATTATCAATTACTCCTTTTTATTGATGAGTAGTATTTCATTGTATTAATATTCCATTTTTCATCTGTAATTTACCTGTTGATGGACATTTGGACTATATCCACTTTTGAGCTATTATCATGATACTGTTACAGTGAAGTGAAAGTTGCTCAGTCTTGTCCGACTCTTTGAGATCCAATGGACTATACAGTTCATGGAATTCTCCAGGCCAGAATACTAGCATGAGTAGCCTTTCCCTTCTCCAGGAGATCTTCCCAACCCAGGGATCGAACCCAGGTCTCCCATATTGCACGGGGATTCTTTACCAGCTGAGCCATCAGGGAAGCTCAAGAATACTGGAGTGGGTAGGCTATTCCTTCTCCAGAGGATCTTCCTGGCCCAGGAATTGAACTTGAGTCTCTGGTAGATTCTTTACCAGTTGAGCTACTAGGGAAGTCTTGTTATGAATACTAGCCTATGGAAGCTAAACATTTCAGCTAAAAATAACTGCAACACTGTATACATTTACCAACTCACCAGCCTTGAAATAGGTAGATTCTATTGTGTGTAAATTATATGTCAATGTCTGCTTTAAAAATAGTACTCCATTGTATAGTACTGAGTGTATCAGTTTACACTCCCACCAACAGTGCAGGATGGTTACCTTTTCTCCCCATCCTCTACAGCATTTATTGTTTGTAGATTTTTTTTGATGATGTCCATTCTGACAGGTGTGAGGTGATAACCCAATTAAAATGTCATCTCTGGAAAGAGAATTTAAGTTTCCAGGCAGAGCTAATAGCTGATGGTGAAATCTGCATTATAACCTTTTTCCTACTCTGTTGTAATTAATTGTATTTTTGTGTGTGTGTATTTTTAAAAATATTTATTTGGCTGCATCAGGTCTTATTTACTGTATGAGAGACCTAGTTCCCCCTTTAGGGATTGGACCCAGGGCCCCTGCATCAGAAGCATAGAACTTTAGCCTCTAGACCACCAGGGAAGTCCCTATTTATGTATTTTTATTCTGACTGAATTTTGTCCTAAGCTGTTTTGTATCTTTATTGACACACATGGTGCCTAGCTCATATTACATCTTTGTTGGATGGGTAAAGAAATTTTAAGTTGCAAAATAATTTCATCTGGAAGCTTTCCCTCTCTTTCCTTACTTCCATTACTTCTTCTTTCCTCCAATACCCATCTTCCTGTCTTCCTCACCCTCTCTTCCCGACTTTCTTTCTTCCTTCTTCCTCCATTCATTCCTTTCTCTTTCTTTCCTTCTTTCTTGCATGCTCCCTGCATGGCATTCCAAAATTAATATTCTCATAATAAAGTAAAAGTACTTTAAGCCTAGTTTTTGTTTTTTCTGTTTTGAAATCTGGTGTTTGCATATAATTTGGGTTTGTTTTTTACATCACTATATTGCTAAAAATGCTATTTTCTATGGAAAAATGGATATTCTTTGACCTCCCATTTATATTTATGTGTACTTTATACCCATAATATATATACCATAAAAAGTATATATATATTTTATGTATTTATATATTTTTATATATATAAAATACACATAAATATATATATATTTATGTGTATTTTATACCCATAATATATACCATAAAACCAAGGGATTTGGTTTTTTGGTTGCACAGTTTTATCTTTGTGGTAATAGGATAATTCCAGGTTATCCTGGAATGCAAATTCCAGTCATTTTCATAGATGTATAGTGATCTGTTAATAACTAAATTCATTAAAAGAGAACTACTATAAATTTAGAAATGGTTTTTGGGTTTTATAACCAATTATTCTGTGGAATCTAGACCTTTTAACAATGCTAGTTTTCAGTGGGATGAGCACCAATCTTCCTCAGTGAATGAAATAAATTCCAAAGGAACTTTGCTATGTGTGCTCCTAGCCGGAATTCACATTTCTAAACTATCTGTGGAGTTTCAGTATTTATTCAGATTTATCTTCTGAAATGGTGAATAGATTGCTTTTACCTGAAGGACTTTAGAAGTTATAGAACATTTTTGTATTGGTCAGAATTCTGACTATATTTATTTTTCATACCACTGGAAAATAATAACTTAAGTTTTCAGCCTTGTTTCTCAAAACTATCATTTAAATAAAAGTATGTATTGTGGGGATGGTGTGGTGGAGAGGGTAGAACAAAACACACTAATTCTCAACATCTCTTGCTGACATATTTTTAACATTAAAAAATGATTGATAGGGATATATGGGCTCCAGGAATATAAAGTTGAATAGGATCTAATTTTTCTCACTCTGTTATTCAATCACTATGCAATTCCCTCATTCCCAATTCTAAGGCATTGCCGTATGAGAAGAGCAGAGAAAAGAGGTCCTTATAAACTTGAGTCAAGTCAGAGTGAATGAAGTGTCAGTACTAAAGAGAAAAGAGAATAGGCAGATGTGAGTTTTAGTATTTATATAGTTATTAAGACAGAAACTTAATCCTATAGAAATCTGGGGTTCATAGTATGAAGAAAGAAAGAGTAATACTTATGTTGACTTGCTTAAGTATTATAAATCTGCATAAATAATACTTATGCAGATTTGCTATAAGAGCTGTTAAACTTATATTTGACCCTTGTTATTTGCCCACATTATTTCAATAATGAAACATGTATTGGTGAAAATGCAAATCAGTAAACACCTCAGATTATCTAAGATTTTCTTGAGATGTATGCTTTTCTATGTGTGTGATTTGTTCTGGATTACCTGAGGGCAATTGGTTCAGTGTTTCTGGGGCACTGATGTCAGAGGACAGTGTTTTTCATGTGTTCAGCATACAATGGGTCACATACCTGCCTCATTGTATTAGTTTTCTATTGCTGTATAATAAATTCACACAAACATAAGAGTTTAAAACAATCTTTATCTGTTTATTATGTTGCTGCTGCTGCTGCTGCTAAGTCGCTTCAGTCATGCCTGACTCTGTGCGACCCCATAGAAGGCAGCCCACCAGGCTCCCCCGTCCCTGGGATTCTCCAGGCAAGAACACTGGAGTGGGTTGCCATTTCCTTCTCCAATGCATGAAAGTGAAAAGTGAAAGTGAAGTTGCTCAGTCGTGTCCGACTCTCAGCGACCCCATGGACTGCAGCCTACTAGGCTCCTCCGTCCGTGGGGTTTTCCAGGCAAGAGTACTGGAGTGGGGTGCCATTGCCTTCTCCGGTTTATTATGTTACAGTTCTGTAAATCAGAAGATTGGGTCAGTGTGGCTGGGTTCCTATTTTTTTTTTTTGCTCAATGTTTCAAAAGGCTGTTGGTCAGGTGTTGGTCAAGCTGTGTCCTCATCTAAGGCTTTAGGCCTCTTCCAAGCTCTCATGTTTGTTGGCCAAATTCAGTTTCTTGCAGGTGTAGGACTGAAGTTCTCATTTTCTTGCTAGCTATCTGCCAGGAACTATTCTCAGTACTTATGGGATAGTCTCAGGACCTAACCCTGTGACTCTTTCACAGCCTAATTTCTTACCACTTTAAAGCCAGCAGGAAAGTTTCTCATGCTTTAGATTTCTTCCTTCTCGAAGGCCTCATTCCCTTAAAAGAACTCACCTAATTAGGTCAGGCCCATCCAGGATAATCCCTCTTTTATTTAATCCCAAATAAACTAATTTGTGATTTTAATTACATATGCAAAACTCCTTCATCTTTATCATAATAGTTCACTTAATGAAAATACTGAAATCTATCATATTTACAGTCTAGCCAACCCTTAAGCAGAGGTGATTATATAGGAGATGTACACCTAGGGTGGGGATCATGGGATGAGCAAAGGAGTATAGCATTCTGCCAACAATTTTATAGTCTATGTTAGATACTACAAATTCATTTTCATGTTAAACTGAGAAAGAAATAACTAGGGACTCAAATCTGCTGCGAAAAAAATAGTTTCCTTTGTCCCATTTCCCTCATTTATTGATTTTGGCCTCATTTCATAAAATTTTGTAAACATACCCAAACCTAGATTCTGAAACTAATGAGGTATAAATAAATATTAAGAAAACTTTTTTCTTTCTGAAATCAGCATGAATATTTGAATGTTCACAGTTTTAGATTATCTGAGTCACTTTTCCTCTCATTGATTCCACTAGATGACTAGTGTCTTTTCGTTGATGAATTTTTTAGTAGTGTGACTTAATGATCAGTTCTACAATATTAAATGGGAGCACTTTTGAGATTTTTATAACTGTACAGCTTACTGGTTTGTTTGTTTTGAATAAACGTAGTTGTCAAAGGAGCAAATTTTTGCTAATTTTTTTTGAATTATACAATTAATAGTGGAAAATCTAGAAGAATGAATGTTATTGTGGTATTTAGGCTTTATTAACAAAGAAACAGATGTAATCCTGTTTCTTTAATACCAAAATGCATGAGGCAATGTCCATCTTGTCATTTCTGGTTTCCCTTCTAGGATGGTAAGAGTATTGATGTCAGATTATCCTGGATTTGAGGCTGAATTTAGCTCTTAATGTGTGAGCTTGTGCAGATTATGAAACTTCTCTAAACTTTTCCTATCCCTTTCATTCTTTGTAAAGTGGTGAAAGTGATCATCACTATAATTGTGTAGTGATTGTGTGGATTAACACAACAGTAGATGTAAAATGCTTAACATAATATATGGCACCTAGGTGTACTCAGTAAATGTTGTTATTAATACCATCATTGTAGTCTATGAATTTTTCAGACCAATATACTTTTCCTAGTGTCATCTTGTTTAGTTCTTCAGTTCAGTCACTCAGTCGTGTCCGACTCTTTGTGACCCCATGAATCGCAGCACACCAGGCCTCCTTGTCCATCACCAACTCCTGGAGTTCATGCAAACTTATGTACATCGAAGTCTAATAATTGCAGAGGGATGCAAGTTAACTGATGAGGGATGAAACTACCAATACACAGCATTGATAAGGTCATAGTGGGCTGGTATTGGTCTTGTGGAGCAAGAGTCGGGGGAATCTGGCAGTAAACTTTGCTTGAAACATGGAGAGAGGATTAGGAAGAAAGTCTGTAAGAGGAATGATTACTTTTTCTAATACTAATATTTCCATCTC
>NW_011494831.1:5533560-5536560 GCF_000754665.1 Bison bison bison
CAAGTCAGATCGGAGAAGGCAATGGCACCCCACTCCAGTTCTCTTGCCTGGAAAATCCCATTGACGGAGGAGCCTGATAGGCTGCAGTCCATGGGGTCGCTGAGGGTCGGACACGACTGAGCGACTTCACTTTCACTTTTCACTTTCATGCATTGTAGAAGGAAATGGCAACCCATTCCAGTGCTCTTGCCTGGAGAATCCCAGGGATGGGGGAGCCTGGTGGGCTGCCGTCTATGTGGTCACACAGAGTCGGACACGACTGAAGCGACTTAGCAGCAGCAGCAGTAGCATGGAGTCAGATGGCTTCCCTTGTGGCTCAGCTGGTAAAGAATCTGCCTGCAATATGGGAGATCTGGGTTCGATCCCTGGGTTGGGAAGATCCCCTGGAGAAGGGAAAGGCTACCCACTCCAGTATTCTGGCCTGGAGAATTCCATGGGTGTCCATGGGATCTCATAGAATCAGACACAAGTGACCGACTTTCACTTCACTGGAGTTAGAATAGTCTTTCTAGTAAGAAAACCTATATTCCTTTCTCTTCCTCCAGATCTTTCATTGGTGTCCCATGTCTGGATTCATGGAATGTAAACTCATAGTATATCATGTTGGTTCTTAATGATCTTGCCTTATTTGCCCATTCTTTTCCACCATCTTTTACTTCTTTTCCCTTAATCTGTGGTCTACTCTACATTTTCCTCGCTCACTTTCCCCCAAATTATGAACTATGTCGAGTTTTCAAACACATGGCAGATTCTCTTGCCACTATGTTTTCCAGGAGTGATCCCTTCTGTCCAGAATGCACTCTCTTTTCCTTTGATATGCTAATGACTTACTACAAGGCTCAATTCGAAGATGCTTCTTCTCTTAATCCTCACAGACTCCAAAGGAAGATGTAGACACTTTGTTCCACTGTGCTATGAAGAGTCCTCCATCATGGTGATTATCATGATACATTTCTGTCTTTCCCACTACAATATATTCCCACTACGATGATCACAGAAGGGACTCTGATCGTCAACTCTACCACACACTTTCCCCAGGACTTGCTCATACATTTAAGCCTCACAGTTTCACAAAAATCTTTGAATGCATGTAGAGGATAACTATTGCCACATTTTACAATTATGTACAGCTATTAAATGGCTTCACTAAAGCCTTATAGCTAGAAAGAAAATGGCAGACCTAGGATTTATATAAAGGATTTCTGGATCCAAGATTGTTTTTTCCATTGATGAAATATTAAATTATAGTAAAACCCCAGATATTTAGTGAGTAGTAACTATGTTCAAATATTAGTGTTTTGTTCTATGATTAAAAAAAAAAAAACACATCATTTTGAAGGTGCCCTTGATCACTTCCCTAGTAGCTTAGCTGGTAAAGAATCCACCTGCAATGCAGGGAACCCTGGTTTGACTCCTGGGTTGGGAAGATCCTCTGGAGAAGGGATAGACTACCCATTCCACTGTTCTTGAGCTTCCCTGATAGCTCAGGCAGTAAGGAATCCGCCTACAATGCAGGAGACCTGGGTTCAATCCTTGGGTTGAGAAGACACCTTGGAGAAGGGAACAGCTACTCATTCCAGTACTCTGGCCTGGAGAATTCCATGGAGCATACAGTTCATGGAGTCCCAAAGTGTTGGACACAACTGAATGATTTTCACACTTCACTTGATCTCTTGAATAATACTAGGACAGTGTTCTTTTCACCTGCTGGTAATAAACATATAGTAAGCATTAAAGTATATTTAAGGGTTTCTTTATGTGTATCTTCTGGTCTAGAGTCTTTCAGCTGAGTTCAGTTCAGTTCAGTTCAGTCGCTCAGTCGTGTCCGACTCTTTGCGACCCCATGAATCGCAGCATGCCAGGCCTCCCTGTCCATCACCAACGCCTGGAGTTCACTCAGACTCATGTCCATCGAGTCAGTGATGCCATCCAGCCATCTCATCGTCTGTCGTCCCCTTCTCCTCCTGCCCCCAATCCCTCCCAGCATCAGAGTCTTTTCCAATGAGTCAACTCTTTGCATGAGGTGGCCAAAGCACTGGAGTTTCAGCTTTAGCATCATTCCTTCCAAAGAAATCCCAGGGCTGATCTCCTTCAGAATGGGCTGGTTGGATCTCCTCGAAGTCTGAGGGACTCTCAAGAGTCTTCTCCAACACCACAGTTCAAGCATCAATTCTTCAGCGCTCAGCCTTCTTCACAGTCCAACTCTCACATCCATACATGACCACTGGAAAAACCATAGCCTTGACTAGACGGACCTTTGTTGGCAAAGTAATGTCTCTGCTTTTGAATATGTTATCTAGGTTGGTCATAACTTTCCTTCCAAGGAGTAAGTGTCTTTTGATTTCATGGCTGCAGTTACCATCTGCAGTGATTTTGGAGCCCCCCAGATAAAGTCTGACACTGTTTCCATTGTTTCCCCATCTATTTCCCATGAAGTGATGGGACCGGATGCCATGATCTTCGTTTTCTGAATGTTTTAAGCCAACTTTTTCACTCTCCTCTTTCACTTTCATCAAGAGGCTTTTTAGTTCCTCTTCACTTTCTGCCATAAGGGTGATGTCATCTGCATATCTGAGGTTATTGATATTTCTCCCAGCAATCTTGATTCCAGCTTGTGTTTCTTCCAGTCCAGCGTTTCTCATGAAACGCTGCATATTAGTTTTTATATGCATATTTCTCTGCATATAAGTTAAATAAGCAGGGTGACAATATACAGCCTTGACGTACTCCTTTTCCTGTTTGGAACCAGTCGGTTTTTCCATGTCCAGTTCTAACTGTTGCTTCCCGACCTGCATACAGATTTCTCAAGAGGAAGGTCAGGTGGTCTGGTATTCTCATCTCTTTCAGAATTTTCCACAGTTTATTGTGAACCACACTGTCAAAGGCTTTGGCATAGTCAATAAAGCAGAAATAGATGTTTTTCTGGAACTCTCTTGCTTTTTTGATGATCCAGTGGATGTTGGCAATTTGATCTCTGGTTCCTCTGTCTTTTTTAAAACC
>NW_011494831.1:5537205-5541994 GCF_000754665.1 Bison bison bison
TGTAAAGCCTCCCCAGACAGCCATTTTGCTTTTTTGCATTTCTTTTCCATGGGGATGGTCTTGCTCCCTGTCTCCTGTACAATGTCACGAACCTCCATCCGTAGTTCATCAGGCACTCTATCTATCAGATCTCGTCCCTTAAATCTATTTCTCACTTCCACTGTATTATCATAAGGGATTTGATTTATGTCATACCTGAATGGTCTAGTGGTTTTCCCTACTTTCTTCAATTTCAGTCTGAATTTTGTAATAAGGAGTTCATGATCTGAGCCACAGTCTGCTCCTGGTCTTGTTTTGGTTGACTGTATAGAGCTTCTCCATCTTTGGCTGCAAAGAATATAATCAATCTGATTTTGGTGTTGACGATCTGGTGATGTCCACGTGTAGAGTCTTCTCTTGTGTTGTTGGAAGAGGGTGTTTGCTATGACTAGTGCATTTTCTTGGCAAAACTCTATTAGTCTTTGCCCTGCTTCATTCCATATTCCAAGGCCAAATTTGCCTGTTACTCCAGGTGTTTCTTGACTTCCTACTTTTGCATTCCAGTCCCCTATAATGAAAAGGACATCTTTTTTGGGTGTTAGTTCTAAAAGGTCTTGTAGGTCTTCATAGAACCATTCAACTTTAGCTTCTTCAGCGTTTCTGGTTGGGGCATAGACTTGGATTACTGTGATATTGAATGGTTTGCCTTGGAAACGAACAGAGATCATTCTGTTGTTTTTGAGATTGCATCCAAGTACTGCATTTTGGACTCTCTTGTTGACCATTATGTCTACTCCATTTCTTCTGAGGGATTCCTGCCTGCAGTAGTAGATATAATGGTCATCTGAGTTAAATTCACCCATAGTTTGGCTCAAATAAAACTCTTTCCTACCCTATTATAGATTTCTATTGGCTATTTGTGTGGACCAATGTGTGGTTTACCTTGATTATCAAGGGAATCTTTGATATTGACCTGCAGATAAAAACTGATTGGTTAATGACTCCTTTTTTCAACTACTTCAGGTTTGGAGGAATTTTTCTGGATTTGATGGACAGAGGAACCTTGCAGGCTACAGTCCATGGGGTCGCAAGAGTTGGACACGACTGCATGACTTTTACTTCACTTCACTAAAGTATATTTATTGCTGGATGGATGGTTGAATGTTATGAAAGAAATTTTCACATATTTATCTATGAAGAAATCATTTTACTGATACATGATTTGACTTGAACTTTATGCTACATAGAACAGCCTGTCATATCCTGTCAAGCATGCATTGCACATCTGCTTTAACCATTAAAGACAACAATGCACTTACAAATCAAAATGAAGTAACTGTGGTTCAAACATTCAAAATGGATGTTTTGGGTGGCCATTGTGGATGTGGTTTCAGATACATTCCTGCATCACTGAGAAACTGATTTTTCTGAACTGTATCAATCTCAAAGATACCATAAGTCATTCTTACAACAATAGCTGCTAGCAGCTACCAGCTGCAAACTTACCATCTGATTTTCCCTTGTAACTATATAGTCATTTGGACACACATCAATCCTTGCTTAATGGGCGCTGTTATTTCTTGCCAGCTTCATTTCTAATTCTTGATAGATAATTTACATAATTTTGCAGTTTTTGTCTATTTAGCCTCTCCCATTTGGTAGTCTGGTGGAACACAATTCTAGGGTTTCTTTATGTGTGTCTCCTGGGCTAGAGTCCTTAGTTTGGCTCAAATAAAACTCTTTCCTATTCCTATTATAGATTGTCTACTGGCTATTTGTGTGGACCAACGTGTGGTTTACCTTTATTATCAAGGGCAATCTTTGATATTGACCTGCAGATAAAAACTGATTGGTTAATGACTCCTTTTTTCAACTACTTCAGGTTTGGAGGAATTTTTCTGGGTTTCAGTTTTGCAGACATTTAGAAAGATGGGTTGATAGGATATATTATAAAATAAAATGGCATAATTCAGATTAAAAACTAGAACAGAGGGAGCATAAAAGTAATAAACATTAAGTTTATCTTAAGTAAACTTAAGATGAACTATTAAGAGTTAGTTTAACTCTTATTAGTTAAGATAAACTAATCAGATAAACTAATCAGGGTTACATTTATAAGAAAGCTTGGTAGCCCAGGTGAAAAGTGGATGCACATTAAAGTACACAGTTTTTTGAAAGAAGAAAGCCTATAAGTTTATTTGTTGAGATAAGTTCCCTAGGATTATATGGTTTAGGTGATTAATGAGTTGGCTAGATATTATCTGTTCATTTTAAAGCACTTCTCTTCAGAGGAAGATCTCACAGATAAAATAGCATGTTTATCCATATATCCTCTACTGTATTTGAACCAATGGGAAACAGATGTCAAATTGTCACTTTCAAATATCTTGGAATTACAGTCAATTGCTCCAGGTTTTGTGAGGCCTGAAGTTTGTTCAGTTTTAGAGACTCCTTCTAACAAAAATAATTAAAAATTATGAATATAAAATTGAGTACCAAAGTATGTATTTATTTACAATAAAAAGAAATCACAACAAATTACAGATTTGTAAAAGCTAACATATATCACAAATATTTCCTTCAGTTTGATTTCAGCTTCCACAAGGATATCACTTTTCTTATGTTAAAGAAAAGTATTGAGGATCCTTGGGTCAAATGTATAGAACAGTCTTATGGACTCTGTGGGAGAGGGAGAGGGAGAGGGTGGGAAGATTTGGGAGAATGGCATTGAAACATGTAAAATATCATGTATGAAACGAGATGCCAGTCCAGGTTCGATGCACGATACTGGATGCTTGGGGCTAGTGCACTGGGACGACCCAGAGGGATAGTATGGGGAGGGAGGAGGGAGGAGGGTTCAGGATGGGGAACACATGTATACCTGTGGCGGATTCATTTTGATATTGGCAAAACTAATACAATTATGTAAAGTTTAAAAATAAAATAAAACAAAAAAAAAAAGTGGAGAGTGAAGCAGGGAATTTAATCCAACACAATGACTAATAAGTGCTCAGCTGTCTGTTTTTTGATTTTCTAGGAAGTGATTTGTTGTGGTGGTATACATGTTGTACTCATTCCCAGACTATGGTGCTTCCTTGTGTTTGTTGCATAAATGAGGTGTCCATTTCAGAGTTTTGGCACCTCCAGTAACTGGGTATTGGTTTTAATAACAATCGGGTCTGCATTACTGCCAGTGGTCCTGGTGATCATGGAAGGATTTATTGTCCCTTCTTTCCATTATTCTGTTCATGCAGAGAAGGACTGAGATATTCTCTTTCTGGTGCAGAATCATCCCTTGAATGTCCTTTCTAGATAGCACCTGCATGATAGCATGAAAACAACTGCTAATATCTTAAATCAAAGGAAAAAATTATTACGGAAAAATCTCATTAGTTTGGAAATTTTCAGGTAAACTAGTTTCTTATTTGACCTAGGCAAATTTAAGTGAATAAATCCCAAGACTTAGTTTGTCTATTCTTTGGGACAAAGAACTTTCAAGGAAAATTTTTTTCCTGTTGGCTCCGAGGCTTTAACTGAAAACAGCAGAAAGTATTAGCCAGAGAAAGTGAAAGTGATAGTGAAGTCGCTCAGTTGTGTCTGACTCTTTGCAACCTTGTGAGGTGTAGCCTACCACACTCCTCCATCCATGGGATTTTCTGGGCAAGAGTACTAGAGGGGGTTGCCATTTCCTTCTCCAGAGGATCTTCTGTACCCAGGGATTAAACCCAGGTCTCCCTATAATGTGGGAAATGCTTTACCATCTGAGCCACCAGGGAAGTCCTAGTGAACAGATAGCCTTTAGCCAGAGAACAGATAGCCTTTTGTGAAGCCAGTCAAGTGCTTTAAGGTTTAATGTTGAGTGATCTCCATTATCCTGATGGCAAATGAGTCTTCACTAGACCCACAGGGCATTTACAGTCTCCTTTGTAATTTCAGTGATGATACTCTTTATTCTTTGTTTCTTCTAGACAGCTTTCAACATTTCTCTGTCATTCATTCTGTTCATTATAAAGCCTTCCTACTTTGTTTCTATTATCACAGTTCAACATTGTGAAAATCTTAATCCTTTCAGATAAAAGGAATTTACATAATTGCTTAGGTAGGTTAACTCAGGTGGAATGTCCAGGACAGCTCCTAAAGATACTCCTTTAATGAATGCTGATTCAATATTGTTAATATATATATATATATTCTTAATTTTAGAATTCAGTTCAAATTAGTGTGATAGGAAAAACTTTTAAAATACCTAAATTAGGTGTTCCTCTATTTCTTTAAACTTTCTTTTACTCCTGATAAATAACCAGTTATTTTGAACCATCTTTGACATATTACTGAGGAAACTAGAAACCTAAATTGACAAAGCTGTGGCAGGCATGGACGATTGGTATTTATGATTGAAAGCTCCTGGAGTAAAGGTCTAGTTAACATCTATCACTTCACATACTTACAATATTTTTTTCTTATAATCTAGTTAATATCTATCACTTCACAAAGTTCAGTTCAGTTCAGCTCAATTGCTTAGTCGTGTCCGACTCTTTGCGACCCCATGAACCACAGCACGCCAGGCCTCCCTGTCCATCACCAACGTCTGGAGTTTACTCAGACTCATGTCCATCGAGTCAGTGATGCCATCCAACCATCTCATCCTCTGTCATCCCCTTCTCCTCCTGCCCTCAATCTTTCCCAGCATCAGGGTCTTTTCATATGAGTCAGCTCTTCGCATCAGGTGGCCAAAGTACTGGAGTTTCAGCTACATCATTCCTTCCAAAGAAATCCCAGGGCGGATCTCCTTCAGAATGGACTGGTTCTG
>NW_011494831.1:5542094-5545791 GCF_000754665.1 Bison bison bison
ATACATGACCACTGGAAAAACCATAGCCTTGACTAGATGGACCTTTGTTGGCAAAGTAATGTCTCTGCTTTTAAATATGCTATCTAGGTTGGTCATAACTTTCCTTCCAAGGAGTAAGTGTCTTTTGATTTCATGTCTGAAGTCACCATCTGCAGTGATTTTGGAGCCCCCCAGATAAAGTCTGACACTGTTTCCACTGTTTCCCCATCTATTTCCCATGAAGTGATGGGACCGGATGCCATGATCTTCGTTTTCTGAATGTTTTAAGCCAACTTTTTCACTCTCCTCTTTCACTTTCATCAAGAGGCTTTTTAGTTCCTCTTCACTTTCTGCCATAAGGGTGATGTCATCTGCATATCTGAGGTTATTGATATTTCTCCCAGCAATCTTGATTCCAGCTTGTGTTTCTTCCAGCCCAGTGTGTCTCATGATGTACTCTTCATATAAGTTAAATAAGCAGGGTGACAATATACAGGCTTGACGTACTCCTTTTCCTGTTTGGAACCAGTCTGTTGTTCCATGTCCTATTAACTGTTGCTTCCTGACCTGCATACAGGTTTCTCAAGAGGCAGGTCAGGTGGTCTGGTATTCCCATCTCTTTCAGAATTTTCCACAGTTTGTTGTGATCCACACAGTCAAAGGCTTTGGCATAGTCAGTAAAGCAGAAATAGATACAATATTTTTTCTTGTGATGAGAACTTTCCCGATTTATTCTCTCAGCAACTTTCAAATATACAATGCAGTATTATTCGTCACCATGCTAGACATTACATACCAGCACTTACTTATTTTCTAACTGGAAGTTTGTACATTTTGACCACCTTCACCCATTTTGCCCACCCCTACACTATGCCTCTGGCAACCACTGATCTGTTCTGTATTTCTATGAGTTTTTTTCTTAAAGATTCTACATTTAAAGTGAGATGATACAATGTCTTTCTCTTTCTGACTTATTTCACTTATCATAATGCCCTCAGGGTACATCTGTGTTGTTGCAAATGGCAGTTTCTTTCTTTATGATGACTAAACTTTATTATTTTTATGGCTGAAATTAAAATACTATATATAATAAAATATATAAAATAAGACACTACATGTATTAAATAATAAAAATAATATATAAATATCAAATTAAAACTTATTTAATATCAAATTACTTGTATTTACCTTTGCCTAGCCTTTTATTTTCAATAATTTTAAATCACTGTTTTTTTTTAAGTATGTATTATGCACAAGGGGTAATTTTTTCCTGATTCTCCCTGAAAGCATTTTTAATTTAATAGATAAACAGTCTTTTACATTTATAATTATGGATAATATGTTTGACATTATGTCTGTATTTTACTTTGTTAAAATTTATGTATTTTAGCCTTAAATTTTAAGATTTTTCACTATATAGTGTACATTAAAATTTTTTGAGGGTGTATTTATTTTGTTATTAATAATTTGAAAGATTTATATTTTAGTTTAGTGGTCATTTTTAAAACTATACTTCATAGAATTTTCATAATCCTCTGCTTTTGTGCTCACACGTGCCCAGTCAGTCATGACAGACTCTTTGCAACCCCATGGACTCTAGTGTGCCAGGTTCCTCTGTCCATGGAATTTTCCAGGCAAGAATACTGGAATGGGTTGCCATTTCCTATTCCGTTTCCTATCCCTGATCCAGGGATCAACTGGGTTTTTTGTGTCTCCTGCATTGGCAGATGCATTCTTTACCACTGTGCCACCTGGGAAGCTGCTTTTTAGTTTCTGTTGACTTCACTTGATCAATGAGAAGATTATTACTATTTTTTTTTTTTTTTTACCATCCTCTTTCTTTCTTTCTCTGTTTCCAAATTTGTTCATATTTATAACTTTTATACTTAATTTACCAGCTTTAAATTGTGTATTTGATCCTAGATATAAATAATATTAACAACACTTTAAACTTTATTTTATATTCATCTTGATATATTTTCCTTATATTCTAATTGCTTTATTGTTATTTCAGCATATCTGTTATTTCTGTTTTATATATATCTACGTTACTTGCAATTTCACCATCATTTCTATGATACTTTAATTTTCCCTCTTTCTTAAACACTATCAATGACACTAATTTTCTGTCATTATGTTATCTTAGTGCTGTTTTTTCATAACTTCTCTTTGCAATATAGAAACATTTGTCTTATGAGTAATTTTTTTTGCTTACCTCTCCTCCTCCATTTTTTGGTCATGAACTGTCTTTGCAAATATCTGATGCTGTGTCTTTTTTGATTTCACATCTTTGGAGAGAGTTCTTCCCTTCTTAGCTATTTGTAGGGTAGGGAAGATGCCAGAACAGGGTTGAAAGCTAGCAGGGAGCTTTTTCTCTGTTGCCTAGGAATTTGTTACGTGGGTTCTTTTAACCTTGACTTCTCCCCACCCGAAGGAATGATGAAGCTTTGGGCTTTTGATGCTATTTCTTTTTACTTTGCTAATCACCAATAGATAAATTTGTACAAATGTACAAATGTGCCTTATTGAACCCAAAGAAAGGCAATGCCAAAGAATGCTCAAACTACCGCACAATTGCACTCATCTCATATGCTAGTATAGTAATGCTCAAAATTCTCCAAGCCAGGCTTCAGCAATACGTGAACCGTGAAATTCCAGTTGTTCAAGCTGGTTTTAGAAAAGGCAGAGGAACCAGAGACCAAATTGCCAACATCCACTGGATCATGGAAAAAGCAAGAGAGTTCCAGAAAAACATCGATTTCTGCTTTATTGACTAAGGCAAAGCCTTTGACTGTGTGGATCACAATAAACTGTGGAAAATTCTGAAAGAGATGGGAATACCAGACCACCTGACGTGCCTCTTGAGAAATTTGTATGCAGGTCAGGAAGCAACAGTTAGAACTGGACATGGAACAACAGACTGGTTCCAAATACGAAAAGGAGTATGTCAAGGCTGTATATTTTCACCCTGCTTATTTAACTTCTATGCAGAGTACATCATGAGAAATGCTGGGCTGGAGGAAGCACAAGCTGGAATCAAGATTGCCGGGAGAAATATCAATAACCTCAGATATGTAGATGACACCCCCCCCTTATAGCAGAAAGTGAGAAGGAACTAAAAAGCTTCTTGATGAAGGTGAAAGAGGAGAGTGAAAAAGATGGCTTAAAACTCAACATTCAGAAAACGAAGATCATGGCACCTGGTCCCACCACTTCATGGGAAATAGATGGGGAAACAGTGGAAACAGTGTCAGACTTTATTTTTTGGGGATCCAGAATCACTGCGGATGGTGACTACAGCCATGAAATTAAACGGCTCTTACTCCTTGGAAGGAAAGTTATGACCAACCTAGATAGCATATTCGAAAGCAGAGACATTACTTTGCCAACAAAGGTCCGTCTAGTCAAGGCTATGGTTTTTCCAGTGGTCATGTATGGATGTGAGAGTTGGACTGTGAAGACAGCTGTGCACCGAAGAATTGATGCCTTTGAACTGTGGTGTTGGAGAAGACTCTTGAGAGCCCCTCAGACTGCAAAGAGATCCAACCAGTCCATTCTGAAGGAGATCAGCCCTGGGATTTCTTTGGAAGGAATGATGCTAAAGCTGAAACTCCAGTACTCTGGCCACCTCATGCAAAGAGTTGACTCATTGGAAAGGACTCTGATGCTGGGAGGGATTGGGGGCAGGAGGAGAAGGGGACGACAGACGATGAGACGG
>NW_011494831.1:5545891-5556686 GCF_000754665.1 Bison bison bison
GGGAGTTGGTGATGGACAGGGAGGCCAGGCGTGCTGCAATTCATGGGGTCGCAAAGAGTCGGACATGACTGAGTGACTGAACTGAACTGAACTGAACTGAGGTGATTCTTCTTCCAGAACTATCTTATTGTTCTCAAAACCAAATTGCTTCCTTGAAAGCTCATACTGCCAATCTGCTCAGCCCTTTCCATTGTTGGAAATAAGGAATTTTAGTTTTTGAAAGGAAAAGAGAAGTCTTTAATCTTGGATTGTTTGCTTTTCTGAGATCAGCAGCACTATATATTTTCCCTTCACACTTTTATGAACTACTATTTGATCTTTAAGGCTTTTAATAGTAATTTCACCTATTTTTTGACTTGTGATTTTATTGATAGTTGTCTCTGATTTTTGTTAAATATGAATACACGTTTCTATTTCTTATTCTTCTTATTGCATTTAAGTGACTTCTAAGAGGTAAAGAGAGACATATTCTAAGTTTGCCTTTTGAAATTGGTAGAGTCTCATATCTCCTTCTATATTCAACCTGTGATGAAAGGGAAATCTGGGTGGTCATGTTTTTACCACATGTTTTCCCCTGCTTGTGATTGGTTGGATCTGGCACAAGCAACTTTCTCAAGGCAGAAAATCAATTATGATGGGTTGAGTCAATCAGATTTTCAAGAATTTGAACTAATACTGTAATTAGATACTTGAGATGAAGGATCATAGAGATCCAGCTGAATTAGCTATTCTGAGCAAAAACACAGATAAGTTAAGAAAAGAATGGAACATGGGTGTGAAGAGCAAAGTGGGTAAGCAAAGGAAAAGAGACATAACATCAAAGAATTCCTGTGATTTTCAAAAGATAGAAAAAGCATCCTATTTCTAGTCCCTTGGACTGGCTACAATATGTCCTATTCTTCAATTATGTGGGATCTCGGTTTTTCTACTATACCACCCTTGATTTCCATAGTAGGTTCAGAATGTCTTTGTTATTTGCAACAAAGAATAAAAAGTATAAGTTGTCCATTTTATTGGCATAGAGTTGCTTGTAGTAGTCTCTTATGATCCCTTTTTATTTCTGGGGTGTCTGTTGTAATTTCTCCTTTTTCATTCCTAATTTTATTGATTTGAGCCTTCTTCTTTCTTTCTTGATGAGCCTGGTTAGGGTTTATCAGTTTTGTTTATCTTTTCAAAGAACCAGGTTTTGGTTTATCTGGTCTTTTCTACATGTAAAAAAAAAATGAAATTATAACTTTCTTTAATACCATACACAAAAATAAACTCAGAATGGATTAAAGACCTAAATGTAAGACCAGATATTAGGTTAGTGCAAAAGTAATTACAGTTTCAGAGCATGAATTGTAATTCATTATAACTAGGCTCAAACACAACTTTATTAATCAAAATAGGAACCATTAAAATCAACACAATTTTGCCAAGAAGAAATGTTTGTTTTTTCTACTAGCATAAAATCCCGTACTTCAGGATTTGACAAACTCTCAGAAAGCATTTTCTGCCTCCTGCTGGTTGTGGAAGTCTTTTCTCTGCAAAATGTTGTTGAGATACTTGAAGAAGTGGTAGTTGGTTGGTGGGAAGTCAGGTGAATATGGTGAATGGGGCAAAACTTTGTAGCCCATTCATTCAACTTTTGAAACTTTGGTTGTGTGACATGTGGTCAGGCCATTGTTGTGGAAAAAAATTCGGCCCTTTCTGTTGACCTGTGCTGGTTACAGGTGTGGTTTTTTGTGCATTTCATTGATTTGCTGAGTATATTTCTCAGATGTAATGGTTTCACCAGGATTCAGAAAGCTGTACTGGATTAGAAGTGTAGCAGACCACCAAACAGTGACCATGACCTTGTTTTGCTGCAAGTTTGGCTTTGGGAAGTGCTTTGGAGCTTCCTCTCCATCCAACTACTGAACTGGTCATTGCTGGTCATCATATAAAAGCCACTTTTAATTTCACGTCACAATCCAGTCAAGAAATGGTTTGTTGTTGTTGCATAGGATAAGAGAACATTTCAAAACAATGATTTTTTTGATTTTCAGTTAGCTCATGAGGCACCCACTTATCAAGCTTTTTTCACCTCTCCAGTTTGTTTCAGATGCTAAATGACCACAGAAGGTTCTATTTGATTTAATGGGCAACTTCTCATGTAGTTGTAAGAGGATCAGCTTTGATGATTGCTCTCAATTGTTTATTGCCAACTTCCAATGGCTGATCACTGTGCTCCTCATCTTCAAGGCTCTTGTCTCCTTTGCAAAACTTCTTGAATCACAACAGTACTGTCTGTTCACCAGCAGTCCCTGGGTCAAATATGTTGTTGCTGTTTTGAGTTGTCTCTATTGCTTTATGATCCATTTTGAACTCCAATAAAAAAGTCGCTCAGATTTGCTTTATGTCTAACATTATTTCTGTAGTCTAAATATAAAATAAACAGCAAATAATAAGTCATTAGCAGAAAAAATAGAGAAATGTGCATTAAAATGATGCATAACATAACTATATTTATTTAAGAATGTATTCCAATATCAAAGGGCAAAGTTCAACAATGCAAAGCTACAATTACTTTTATAGCAACCTAATATAAAACTCTTAGATGAAGATATAGGCAGAACTCTCTTTGACATAAATCACAGCAATATCTTTTCTGTGCTGTCTCCTAGATTAACAGAAATAAAAGCAAAAATAAACAAATGGGACCTAATGAAACAGCCTTTGCTTTGCAAAGGAAACCATAAGCAAAATGGAAAAGAAACAGCCCACAGAATGGGAGAAAATATTTGCAAATGATGTGACTGACAAGGGATTAATCTCCAAAATTTACAACCAGCTCATGTGGTTCAATATAAAGCAACAACAACAACAAACTCAACCAAAAAACTAGCAGAAGACCTAAATAGACATTTCTCCAAAGAAGACATACAAATGGCCAAGCGGCATATTTAAGATGTCAACATTGCTAAATATTAGAGAAATGCAAATCAAAACCACAATGAGATACCATGATACCATCTCACAGCTATCGGAATGACCGTAATCAAAAAACCTATAAATAATAAATGCTAGAGAGGGTGTGGAGAAAATGGAATCCTTCTTCACTGTTGGTGGGAATATAAATTGGTACAGGCACTGATGTTCCTTAAGAAACTGAAAATAGAGCTACCATATGATCCAGCAACCCAACTCCTAGGCATCTATCTATAGAAAAACATGGTTTGAAAGTTACATATACCCCAATGTTCATTGCAGCACTGTTTACAATAGCCAAGACAAGGAAGCAGCCTAAATGTCCATTGTCAGATTAATGATGGATGAAGAAGATGTGGTACATATATACAGGGGAATATTATACAGCCATTAAAAAGAATGAAATAGTACCACTTGCAGCAACATGGTTGGTCCTGGAGATTATCATACCAAGCGAATTAAATTAGACACAGAAAGAAAGTATCATATGATATTGCTTATATGCAGAATCTTAAAAAAATGATACAAATGAACTTATTTACAAAACAGAAATAGACTCACAGAAAACCAACCTATAGTTATGAGGGGGAAAGGGTTGCAGGGAGGGATAGATTAGGAGTTTGGGATTTACATGTACACACTTCTGTATTTAAAATAGGTAACCAACAAGGACCTATTGTACAGCACAGGAAACACTGATCAACATTCTGTAATAACCCTAACGGAAAAAGAATTTGAAAAAAAATTGCCTAATACGTAATTTTCATATGTCCAATGTTTGGACTGACAGCACTTAAGTTAGACATGTGAAAATTAAAACAACATGGAATATACATTGGAATAATGGTTCATATAATGGAATTTTTTTGCCCTATAGACAGACTCTTAGAAATATCTGTCTATAGATTGAGAAAGACTTTTAAATTGTAAAGGCATATCATATATAGTCCATGTTAATATGAATTCATTCCAGAGAGGGCATGTTGATTTGGTGTGAGACAGTAAGATAATTAGTGCAGTAAATTAATAGAGCACACAAGTGACAATACTGTATCCAAAGCAATTTATTGGTGTTAATTTTTTCATTTGCAGATGCACAAAGTTCACCCATTGAAATGGATGTTTTAATATATACTATAAATTGTTTCTGAATTTGCACATTTAAAAAAATTAACTCTCATTTAGTTAAATTTGTGTGAGGGCTGGAGAGAACCTTTCCCTCTTAACCTTGTGTAATTGAGTATTTATGTTTTATATATAGCAAAGTAAGAACTGCCAGGGCCATGGGCAGAATTGTGAAGGGTTACTTGTCTTGTGGTGTCTTCAGACTTCCCTTTACTTACGTTTGCTTTGTTGGAGAACTGACTTTCCTTTTTGTTGCCTTAACTGTTTAGGGCCCAGACTCTTTCTTCTTTCATAGGCTACTCTTACTGTAGTATGTAAAACCTGTTCATACTAAGATTTAAAGAACTGTTAAAAATGCTTTATTCTTAATATTATGAATATCATTTTATACCTTGCAAAAAACTTTCATATACTCTGGATCATTTAATCACCACTACTACTCTGTAAAGAAAACAGCATCTCAATTTTATGAATAATGAAAATAAAACTCAGATAGTAAAACTGGGCTTCAGGTCTCTAAACTCTGACTTTCCATAGTTACAGCTGTCTTAAGAGAATATAATGTTCGCAGAGATAAAAAACTTAAGCTAGGAGAATGAGTTTCTGATTGTGGAATTTCTAGTGTCATTTGTCTTCAGTGAACTGACTGTTTCTGCTTAACCATTTCATTTTCTCCATGTTCACAGCTCATGGATACAGTATAGGAACTGACAGATGACTGCATTGAAGGCATGAAAATCCAATGTAAAGAAGACAAAGGAGATTTCATTTAATTTAGAGAACAATAACCCTCTTTACTAAAGAATTGCCTGCCAATACAGGAGTCACAGAGATGGGATTCAATCCCTGGGTCAGGAGGATCCCCTGGAGGAGGGAATGGCTACCCACTCCAGTATTCTTGCCTAGGAAATCCCATGGACAGAGGAGTCTGGTGGGGTCACAAAGAGACATGAATGAGCGACTGAGCACACACACACACATATATAATAATTAAGGCAACATAGTATGGTGGAAAGAAGATGGGTTTTGAAATGCTGAATACATAGGATTTGAGTCTATTCCAGATCTGTCACTACTAGCTATGTGGCTTTCAACACATTCTTTCATAAAACTATTGTGAAAATTCATTGAAAAATATATGAAATTAAAATAATAGCAACTGTTTATTGAACTCTAACTAAATGTTCCCTTAATTTGTACCTACAACCATGGGCTAGGTACTGTTGTTATCAGAATTTAATAAATGGAAAAACTAAGGCTAAATAATTTTACCAACATACCCAAAGTCACATAGTTTGTAATCTGTGGAACCGGGGGGCATACCCAAGTCCATCTGATCCTGATGTTTGTTCTACATAGTACATCATACTTAATACTTGGTACTTTTCTCATGCAAGTGTTCAGTCACCAAGTTGTATCTGACTCTTTGTGACCCCATGAACTATGACATACCAGGCCTTCCTGTCCTTCGCCATCTCCTTGAGTTTACCCAAGTTCATTTTCATTGAATTGGTGATGCCATCCAACCATCTTATTCCTTGTCACCCTAGTCTTCTGCCTTCAGTCTTTCCCAGCATCAGGGTCTTTTCCAAAGAGTTGACCCTTTGTATCAGGTAGCCAAAGTATTGGAGCTTCAGCTTCAGCCTCAGTCCTTCTAGTGAGTTTTCAGGTTTGATTTCCTTTAGGATTGACTGGTTTGATCTTGCTGTCCAAGGGACTTTCAAGAGTCTTCTCTGGCACCACCATTCAAAAGCATCAATATTTTGGTGCTCAGCCTTCTTTATGGTCCAACTCTCACATCCATACATGGCTAGTGGAAAGACCATAGCCTTGACTATATAGACCTTTGTTGGCAAAGTGATGTCTTTGCTTTTTAATATACCATCTAGGTTTGTCACTGTCTAGGTTGCTGCCATGAAATTAGAAGATGATTACTTCTTGGCAGGAAAGCTATGACAAACCTTTCCTATAATGATCAACATTTGCAATGATGGCTGGAAAGGACATCTGTTGTTTGGTCTGTCCAGAGACACTTTCCCCCTTCCATTAACAGCGTTTCACTTCTGTTGGAAAACTAGCTCTTAGTCACTTCAACTGATGGAACTGTCATCTAGCCACAGGAATTAGTACAAAGGGAGGGCTTGTGACTTAAGTAAGGCCAATCAGAACATGTCCTTGTGTTATGTATGGGGTAGTGAGAAGTCTTCTAGTTCCTTTAGGATTGGTATAGTAGGATAATTTAATATTCTAGAGGCTGAATAAAAATTGATAATGTAAGCCATGCTCCCTACACATATTTGGAGAAAGTCACCTAAACTAAGAGAAAATGAGGTCAATACAGAGAGAAACTAAATGGGGAATGAAAAAAAGTCCTAATGATAGAAGTTCCTGAATCAAATTACATATAGTCTAGGAAGCCAATGTAACTCCCTCATTTGTGTGAACTAAATTTGATTTGGATTTCTGTTACTTACAACTGAAAGTAAAATAGAAAGCATAAAAAGTCATCAGTTACTGCTTTTAGAAATATAGAGTAAAAGGGTTCTCTATTGTAATAAACTTCTATTATAAGGGTTTAAAATAAAACAATTTTGTACTTAAAGAGGAAAAATTAATTACATGAAAATCTTCAGTCATAATTTCTGAGAGGCTGCAAAATGAAGTATCCATTTATTTTAAGGATTTTATGAAAATATGGTTTAGTAGTCAGTGATAGCTGTGATTCACTATGAGAATTTTCTAAAACACAAGGGAAAACTATTATTGACTGAGTGGTTTGACACTTTTAAAAAATATATTATTTTCACTCTTCTTGGAAAGCTCTTCCTCCAAATACTCGAACGTCTCTCTCTTATACTTCATTCATGTGTCTGCTCCATTTCACAGTCAGGCTTTCCCTAACTCTCCTCTCTAAAAAGTACCCTACTTTATTTTTCCCCTTTCCTGTCTTACTTTTTATTCCATGGAATATATAACTACTTCACACTATACTCTTTATATGTTGATTTATTTGTTTATCACTATTTTCTACACTAGAAAGAAGCTCCATGAGAATGTGGAATTTGTATCAATATTATTAATAAGAGAATCTTTTTAGGTAGAATTTACTTTGAAACTTAAGTGTGGCAAATAAAAAATAGCAAAGACAGGCTGTTGCCACTAAAATCTTGGCTTTCTGTGCCACTGAAGCTGAATAAAGAATACAGAGACAGAGCATGGAGGAAATAGAAAGGTGGCTTTAATCCTCAGCTGGCAGAGGGGATAACACACAACAGGCTCCTGCCTGAAGAACTGTGCCTCCTTCCATGAGGAATCTGGGGGATTATACAGATGAGGGCTAGCAGTCAGGGGTCGGTGATAAGGAATAAAGGTGTAAGGATCTTGTATTCTTCTTGCATTGTTTCAAGAACAGTCATAAGTTGACATCAGGTAGTGCAGTAGTTGAGTCTGGCAGTCCTGTGGCCCGGTAGTTTTTTCCATTGTCTTTTTTGTGTCGCACTGTGTCTTCTTTCTATAATGCAAAAGGAGAAAAACTACAAGGGGTGGTCTGCTAAGAGAGTGTTGTAAAGGTGAGCACCAGATACAAGATGTGATTAGCATACAGTCAAAGGATAAAAGGTGCAAAATGAGCTCATGCAGAGTTAGGGGGTGAAAAGCAAACTTAGTTATAGACAACAGATTGTGTTAGTCAGTCTCTCAGTTGTGTCTGACACTTTGCAACCCCATAGACTGTAGCCCGCCAGGCTCCTCTGTCTATGAAATACTGGAGGGGCAAAAATACTGGAGTGGGTTGCCATTCCCTTCTCCAGGGAATCTTCCCAGTTCAAGGATAGAACCTGAGTCTCCTGCATTGCAGGGAGATTCTTTACCATCTGAGCAGACAACAGATTAGGAACAGTTAAAGTCAAAAGTAGGAGTGATGAGGCCTGCTCATTGTTCTATCTTCTTTGTTCTCAGGAAAGAAAAGAAAACTCCTCTTTTTTTCCTTTTCATTGCAACAGGATTTCCTAACTAGCTTTGAAGGAAATTTCATCCTTCTCTTCAGGGGACATGCTGAATCAATATTTCTCAGTCTTTACATTGCACTTGGGAGTGGTCATGTGATAAATTGGTATGTGAACACTACTGCCCAGGCCTGGTCCATATCATCATCTTAGTGTGTTTAGGATATTTATGGGTTACACTTATAGTTTTCAAGTCTGACTAGTAGCCTTTCTCCTTCCTAAAGAATCCCAGTTTAGACACATTTTATAGACGCTGCATGGCACGGTAGGGCTTTTCTTCTTCCATAGCACATAGAAGATAAGTCCCGTGACTCTGAAAGTCTCACACCACAGATTGTGTAGCCACAGGAAGGAAGAGTCCTCAATCCTTGAGTTGCCACATGGGAGAGAGCTGCTAATCTGCCCACTTTAGATTTAGAGCAAGAGAAGAATTTGTTTTGTGCCTGAGCTGTTATACGTTGTCAGATTTGTTTATATAGCAATTTGAGTACTCTAACTAATGCAAGAATCTAAAAGTCAAATTGGTAATATTCTGAATATATAAATTAGGAAGTTTAAATGCTTATTTTTAACTGATACAAGCACAATTTAACTTTCTAATTGTGCATTATTTTAAAAGGCTTACTGAATCTCAAATCAAGTATGATATTTCACTATTTCATGATTTCTTTTATTATGCCAGTGTTGTTAGTTAGTAAAAATCAACTCAGAGTCATAATAAATTGAGTCTGGACTGCCTGTTCCCACAGGGATGGTTAATTTGACTATTCTACTATGGAACATTCTATGTGCATGTAGGAAAATATTATATGATTGATTGGAATAATTTGATTACTGTATGTTCACCAACTGGAAAGTCTAGTCATAATATCCTTATTGTCTTCATTTTGTCCCTTGATAACCAATTCATGAAACCAATCAAGCTGAATCAAATCTTTCTGGAAGGCAAAAGTCTTGCAAACTGTCTCTGACACCATCTGCTGCACAAAGAAAGAAAATATGGTGCACTAATTTGTATGTTGTGAAATAGCCAAGGGACTGAATGGTGGTGGTTTTGGAGTCAGTGGATATCTGCAAAGTCTCAAATTCTGACAGATTTTAGAGAGTTCATGGTTTCTGGCCCTAGAGAAATAGAACTTCTTTTCTGAAGCTTGACTTGCTGTCCTCTGCCATTGTGGTCACCCAGTAAAAGCGAAAGTGTTAGTTGCTCAGTTGTGTCCAACTCTTTGCGACCCCATGGACTGGATAGTCACCTAGACAAGCAAAACATATTTCTCTTAAGCAATTATATACACCTTAAATTTTAAACTAAATGAATGTATGCTTACTGAAACTGTGCCCAAAGAATGCAGAATTGCATATTGAAAGGTAAAGTATCCTTTATCCCCTCTTTGATTCTTTGCAGGTGTGCTTTATGTGTGCTCAGTCATGTCTGACTCTTTGTGACCCTGTGGACTGCAGCCCACTAGGCTCCTCTGTCCATGGGATTTTCCAGGCAAGAAAACTGGAATGGGTAGCCATTTCCTTCTCTAGGGATCTTCCTGACCCAGGCATCGAACCTGGCCATATTTGTAGTTAGCCACTACTAAAAATTGTTTGTTTTCAGTCTCAGCTTTTTGTTTTTGAATATTTTCACAAGAGTCTGATGACCTTAACACTTTGTTCATCTTTAGAAGTCACTGAAATATTGGTTTGGAGCTCTGTGTTGGGAAGCAGTTTCTTTTGACAAGTGAGTTTAACTGTAGGGTGATTGCATCTGACATTTTTACTTTAGCGAACTTCAGTATCAATGTTTGGGAGAATATTTCTCTCCTGAAGTCATTTGGGCCCCTGCCTAAAGAGTGTGATTCTGTACATCAGCCTTCTTGCAGTTGGACGAGGGGAGGGGGGCTATGGGCCCAGAATTCAGGATGCAGCTTTCTCTTTAATGCCCCTATTTCTGATCTGAAGTCTAGACCCCTCTACCAAACCTAATGTTCTTGAGGTCCCAAGTTTATCCTCTCAGCTCAATTTATCCAGCTTAGAGGGCAAATGATCCAATCTATCCATTGCTGAAGTGGAGCTGGACTGTAGGGTAGTTGCTGGTCTGTGTGGAGGAAGGCAGAGTTCTAGAACTTTTACCTTAGTCCTCCTTTGTCTCATCCTCACTTTCTGTGGTACCTTATGGCTCATGACATTTCAAGTGGAGTGCGATAAGGAGTTTTTCCACCCAAACATCTCTGAAAAATCACGTTTTGTGAACTTAGGAACTTGTAAATTGTTTTACATGATGTAATAAATATGGGCAAACATATGAACAAGAATGAAAAATATTTGGTTAAAGTGTAAACTTTGTCACATATTCAGTTCAGTTCAGTTCAGTCACTCAGTTGTTTCCGACTCTTGGTGACCCCATGAACTGCAGCACACCAGGCCTCCCTGTCCATCACCAACTCCCGGATCCTACCCAAACAACCTTAAACAATTAACTTTTTTCAGTCGAAATGAATCTTCCTCTAAAGCAAGTAGGTCAGAGAGTGTTTTGCCTATGTTCTCCTCTAGGAGTTTTATAGTTTCTGGTCTTACGTTTAGATCTTTAATCCATTTTGAGTTTATTTTTGTGTATGGTGATAGAAAGTGGTCTCTGACATACATCACAGCAAGATCCTCTATGACCCACCTCCCAAAATATTGGAAATAAAAGCAAAAATAAACAAATGGGACCTAATTAACCT
>NW_011494831.1:5557160-5559878 GCF_000754665.1 Bison bison bison
ACCTAGATGTCCATCAGCAGATGAATGGATAAGAAAGCTGTGGTACATATACACAATGGAGTATTACTCAGCCATTAAAAAGAATACATTTGAATCAGTTCTAATGAGGTGGATGAAACTGGAGCCTATTATACAGAGTGAATTAAGCCAGAAAGAAAAACATAAATACAGTATACTAACGCATATATATGGAATTTAGAAAGATGGTAACAATAACCTGGTGTACGAGACAGCAAAAGAGACACTGATGTATAGAACAGTCTTAGGGACTCTGTGGGAGAGGGAGAGGGTGGGAAGATTTGGGAGAGTGACATTGCAACATGTAGAATATCATGTAAGAAACGAGATGCCAGTCCAGGTTCGATGCGCGATACTGGATGCTTGGGGCTGGTGCACTGGGACGACCCAGAGGGATGGTGTGGGGAGGGAGGAGGGAGGAGGGTTCAGGATGGGGAACACATGTATGCCTGTGGCGGATTCATTTTGATATTTGGCAAAACTAATACAATTATGTAAAGTTTAAAAATAAAATAAAATTAAAAAAAAAATAAAGCAAGTAGGATGAGCAGATATAGGTAGAGATACCTTATTTTGAGGAAAAATCTTCAGTCATTATTTGAATGTGTTTAATATACCAAGGTGTTTATCAAAATAAACAATACCTATATCAATATGCTTATTTTGGTTGTTTTAAAAATTAATTAAAACAAATTATTTTATTAAAAATTTTTAAAAATCATTTTATTATAAGCAGCACTAGAAGCAATAGGGATGCAGTTTCTGAGAAGGCAGCTTCAGAGTTTCCTGTTAGCTTCCTATTGCTGCTTTAACAAATTATTTCAAATTTAGAGGCACTTAAAAAACACAAATTTATTACAGTTCTGTGAGAGTCCTGCATTTGTCTCACTGGGTTAAAATGTAGGTGTCTGCAGGGCAACATTTCTTTCTTGAGGCTTCTTATAAATCCATTTCCCTGCCTTTTGCAGATTCTGAAGCCTGCCCAAATTCCTTCCTTTTGAACCTCTTCCTCCATCTTTAAAGCCACCAGTGTAGCATTTTTTGGATCCAGTTTCCATTGAATGTGAAATGTGGTGGGGTCTCATTGTGACAGGATAATCCAGATTCATATCCTGTTCTCAAGGTTCTTAAATTTAGTTATATCTAAATAGTCCCATTTGTCATGTAAAGTAACATATTAAAAAACTTCTGGGAATTAGGTGTGAATATCTTTAAGGAATATTACTCTTCCTCTCACAGGTTCTAACCTTGAGTTCTCTGGCAGAGCAGAGATACAGACCCAGTTCCAGGAAGGATCTCATTTCTGCAGCATAGTACCTATGTTATTTTAGGGGGAGGATTGTCACGATTTCATAAGAGCTACTTTTTTCCCTGCCGTGGATTTGGCAAATATAGGATTTTTATTGTGTTCCAGATACTGTACTAGGTAAGTGTTAGTTGCTCCAGGCAAGAATACTGGAGTGGGTAACCATTTTCTTCTCCAGGAGATCTTCCTGACCCAGAGATTGAACCCAGTCTCTGGCAATGCAAGCAGATTCTTTACCATCTGAGCCACCAGGTGCTAGGTACTGAGGAAATAAAAGTTAAGACAGAGTCTCTATTCTCAAAGATATTGCAATAGAGTAAAAGACAGTCACACAATGCCATAGGAGTGAGACAGGATGTGGAGGGATCTCAAGGAGTACCCTCCATAGCATTGAAATTTAAAGCACGATGTCCCAGAGAGAATTATACCTAAGACGTTATCAGTCCTTTTCAAGAAAGGACTGTGTGTGGAATTGTAGAGGTTAATGAATAATACATTTTTGTATATTTTACTGCTGCAATCTAGAGACAATGGCATTACAAGAAATAGACAAGATTTCAGCTTTCATGAAGCTCAAAAGAAATGGGTAGTAAAAACCCAGGGAATTTTGTGTCAATCTAATAAACCTAGTATGAGAGAGACTATTTAACATACAAGGTAGAACAAGTAAGGATAGAGAAAGAATGGAGAAGTGAGGTAGTTAAGAGGGTTGACAGCTATGTAAGAAGATGTTTGGAAGTGCCCACTTAAAAAGCCTTATTTGAGATTATGAGGACATCTAAGAGCAAACGTGTTCTAAACTTGAGGAAATTTACCTTTTAGGAGCCATTTTTTTTTAAACCTCAGGGAAAATGTTCAATTGTTGATCATTTTGAGTGTTTCTACTCCTGAGTTCAGTTCAGTCGCTCAGTTGTGTCTGACTCTTTGCAACCCCATGAACTACAGCACGCCTGGCCTCCCTGTCCGTCACCAACTCCTGAGTCCACCCAAACCAATGTCCATTGGGTCAGTGATGCCATCCAACCATCTCATCCTCTGTCATCCCCTTCTCCTCCTGCCCTCAATCTTTCCCAGCATCAGGGTCTTTTCAAATGAGTCAGCTCTTTGCATCACGTGGCCAAAGTATTGGAGTTTCAGCTTCAACATCAGTGCATCCAATGAACACCCAGGACTGGTCTCCTTTAGGATGGACTGGTTGGATCTCCTTGCAGTCCAAGGGACTCTCAAGAGTCTTCGCCAACACCACAGTTCAAAAGCATCAATTCTTCGGCGGTCAGTTTTCTTTATAGTCCAACTCTCACATCCATACATGACCACTGGAAAAACAATAGCCTTGACTAGATGGACCTTTGTTTGCAAAGTAATGTCTCTGCTTTTTAATGTGTTGTCTAGGT
>NW_011494831.1:5561061-5568747 GCF_000754665.1 Bison bison bison
GATCTCTAGTCTTTCCCATTTTGTTGTTTTCCTCTATTTCTTTGCACTGATTGCTGAGGAAGGCTTTCTTATCTCTCCTTGCTATTCTTTGGAACTCTGCCTTCAAATGGGTATATCTTTCCTTTTCTCCTTTACTTTTCACTCCCCTTCTTTTCATAGCTATTTGTAAGGCCTTTTCAGACAGTCATTTTGCTTTTTTGCATTTCTTCTTCTTGGGAATGGTCTTGATTTCTGTCTTCTGTACAATGTTGCAAACCTCCATCCATAGTTCATCAGGCACTCTATCAGATCTAGTGCCTTAAATCTAGTTTTCACTTCCACTGTATAGTCATAAGGGATTTGATTTAGGTCATACCTGAATGGTCTAGTGGTTTTCTCCACTTTCTTCAATTACAGTCTGAATTTGGCAATAAGGAGTTCATGATCTGAGTCACAGTCAGCTCCTGGTCTTGTTTTTGCTGCCAGTATAGAGCTTCTCCATCTTTGGCTGCAAAGAATATAATCAATCTGATTTCAGTGTCAATCTGGTCATGTCCGTGTATACTCTTTTGTTGACCTTTTAAGATGGTCTTATTTTCCAGTAAAGAAGTTACTTTGTGTAGACAGAGTAGAAAGAGCTCTAAGCTGAAGAAAATAATTTTTTTCTAAATTTAGTTGTCACTTACTTGGAAAAAAGGACTAATTTCAGTAGTTGATTTATTAGCCTGGTCTTATTTTATGGATTATTTTACAGTTTTATTTTATGGATTATGGTACTAAGCAGTTTATGACCTGATTGCAGTGATTACCTGTTACTGCAATTTTCAGTGAATTTTTTCAGAGTGATTTTAGTTGTTTCCTAGATTCTCTTCCTGCCCTTTCCCCTCACTAAGAAAACCTGGCAAATTTAAATGGTACTGCTTCTATCCTGCAAACTCCAAAGGGACTGAATGAGTTCTCAACTATTAGGAGAATGTTACCAAAATTCATATGGGATGAAGGAGAGCATAATAGCGTTTATCTGCAAAGAGAACCCCTTTTGAGGCCCACTGTTTCCTGTTCTATTACACTACTTTTTGCACTTTGTATTTTTTGTCTGGACCTCTAACTTAACTTCTTCTAGAAAAAGTGAATTGGGTCAAAGAATAGCAGAATGTTATTGCTTAATCTTATCACAAGATGTCCATCACTTTTAGATAAACATCTTGAGTCCTTTTGTGTGTTGTGTTAATTATCTAAATTAATATAAATATCATATTGACAAATATAAGTAGATGAGTAAGTAGTTTCTTGGTATCTGAGGGGGATTTGTTTCAGCACCTCCACAGTTAGCAAAATCTGAAGATGTTCAAGTCCCTTATATAAAATGGTTGAATATTTGCATATAATGTACACACATCCTCCTGTATATTTAAATCGTCTCTAGATTACTTATAATACTTAATGCAATGTGAATGTTATGTAAATGGTTGATGGAAGATGCCAAATTCAAGTTTTGCTTTTGGGAACTGTCTGGAAATTTTTTAAAAAATCTTTTTAATCTGAAGTTGGTTGTATCTATGGATGTGAAACCTACAGATGTGGAATGCCAACTCTACATTTTAACTTAAAATGATGGGAGACAAAAACACAAACAGATATACTTATAGGTAGTTTTGGATTAAGAACTTGGAGTTCTTATATCCTGTTCTCCTATTGCAATTTAAAAGGAGAGAACTCCAGAATTTTCTAGTGGAATGGGGTGTCTTCTAATAAAATATGAAGACCATGCATGCTATTATAAAGATTTGTAATTATTCCTTGATGGAAGCTAAGGGATTACATGTTTTTAATGAAGTGCACATTGTCAATGTGCAAAGCAATAAAATGAAAAAAGTTACAGAATGGAAAATTTAATATATATGATAATACACATAAATCTATTAGAGAAAGAAAAGCAGAATTAATTATAATTGAGTACCCAGAGGGTGAATACAAATGGTAAAAATTATGAAATAAAAAATTCATTTTGTAATTAGTTTAGCAGAATAAAATTAGAAAAGAAGTTAAGTTTTTAAAGGTCCTGATAACTTACAAAACATTTCATGGAAGGAAGGCAGGAAAAATGTTAATTATAAGTAGCTACCTAAAAGGGGAAAAATCTTTTCTATATCTTGAAATAACAATGATTAAATTTTTAATTAACTCATGGTTTCATTTTGTAAACCAATCACAACAATGTTTTGAATATTCTAAATATTCATGTAAAATGCAAAGATATGCTTAAAGCATATCTTTGTGATGTTCAAATAGTTTGAACACCAATATTTCTCTCAAAGGTTTTTTGGAACGGCAACATGAAGTTAAATTTTTATTTTTCTCTCTGGGTTGTTTATCAATTACTAGTATTTGTGAGAATTCTGATGGGTTCTTTGTCTATATATGAATTTGATTGTTTTTAATTTATAAGAAAGTTTTTATTATGTAGCATTGCTGTTTCGAGACAGCAAAAGAGACACTGATGTATAGAACAGTCTTTTGGACTCTGTGGGAGAGGGAAAGGGTGGGATGATTTGGGAGAATGGCATTGAAACATGTATAGTATCATATATGAAATGAGTCACCAGTCCAGGTTCAATGCATGATACTGGATGCTTGGGGCTGGTGCACTGGGACGACCCAGAGGGAGGGTATGGGGAGGGAGGAAGGAGGAGGGTTCAGGATGGGGAACACAGGTATACCTGTGGTGGATTCATTTTGATATTTGGCAAAACTAATACAATCATGTAAAGTTTAAAAATAAAATAAAATTAAAAAAAATAATAAAAAAATAAAATTAAATTTAAAAAAATTGTGAGAAGAAAAAAAATTATTTTAAAGAAATGAAGTAAAATACAACCATCAGAATCTATTCTTCCACTCTTTATATGTAGTGGGTACCTACAGAGGTCTTAAAGTCACTTAGCTGATAACTCAGACCAATACATGCACATGGTTTCTGAACCATCACAGAAGGGTGGTGCATACAATTTTGTACATTGACACCCAAACCCTCAATGTGACTGTATTCGGAGACAGTGCTTTTAGGCAAGTAGTTAATGTTAAGTGACAAGGGTAGGATCCTAATTAGGTAGGATTAGTGTGATTATAAGAAAAAAGAGACACCAAAAGTTATTCTCTCTCTCTTCCTCTTTCTCCCTCCATGTCTCTCTCCTCCCTCCTCCCTCTGTCTCTATGCAAACAAAGAAGAGACCGGTGAGAAAGGCAACCATCTATAAACAAGGAAGGGAGGTCTCACCAGAAACCTACCCTGAAGACACTCTAAAGCTACAGCCTCAAAAACTGTAAGAAAGTAAGTTTCTCTTGTTTAAGCCACCCAGTCTGTGGTATTGTGTATGGCAGCTTGAACAGACTAATACAGTAACCTACTGTTGCTAATACAGTAACCTAATTTAATCATCTGGATTAAATTAAATGTTTTGTGATCATACGTTTTAACGTCCTTGTGTAGGGAACTTGGTGATTAGATTGTAAATGCATTGGAGACCTAGGCCAAGAGACTAGACCTACACCAGTTCCTCATATGTGGTGACTTTATTGTGAAGTTTACTTTATTATGAACACCATGCACATAGTCAGGGAAAATGACATAGTGATCAACTGAGCTGCCTCTTGTTTTTCTAAATTTTAATTTTATGTGAATTATTATGTTTTAATATATATTAATTCATAATATTTATGATTATTTTAAAGGAATGCTCATCATTTTATATCATATTTTTACAGACTAGTGTTTCTAATGGTTCAGAGCAAGGTGATCTGATCTTAATCTTAGTACTGGCCTGCCTATACAGATTTTTGTGCCTTTTTTTCTTTGAAGAGGGTTCACAATGAGTATAGATATTTTAGTATGTATAATTCTATGGGGAAGGTATGGGAAGGGTATTAACTCCTTCCTCATATTAAATCTATTTATTTGACCATTTTTTATTAAGAGGAAAGCAAAGCTTCACGTATTCTATTTCCCAGTACTTTTTTGATTGAGCTAAACAGTTGTTAGTAATCATATGTTCATAAATTAAAATGCTGCTCTTACCTCTCTTTTCCAGTTCATTGAAATTTTTTATTCTTGACACATAAGTCAGCTGAGATAGAATAGTTTTTAATTTGACTGACATACTCTCATAAAGAAAAAGTGTTTTGAATACACATTTCATCTCAACATATACTGCTATTTTCCAACTTTGCAAGGAATGAAAAAATTGATTTCTTTTTATATCTTGTGACTGAAAAAGAGTACTGCTGTCCTATAGCACTACACCTTTTATTCATAACAGTGTGGGTGTAGAAAAATATGGACAGACTGGAGTTTAAATCCTGGCTCTGACACTGCCCCTTACTGTATTAGATTCTCTTTATTTTTTTTTGCTTTGGGTTCCTTATTGGTAAAATGTGTGAATAATAATTCATATCTTAAAATGGTTGTTGAAAAGACTGAGTATAATTTTTTTATGTGCTATATTTAGCATAGTGATAGGCACATGGGTAATGAAAGTTATTTCCCTAAATAATGAAATTTGAAGAGCTTCTGTTAATTCACTATGCGCAATGTTGCCAGAAGCTAGGCCTGAAGTCAGTGTGAATGTTTTTCCAGTGTCCTATGTTTCCAGGTGGTGCTGAGATCAGTATTCAGGAAGTGGCGAATCTCCTATATTGTGCTAGCTTTTCTGGATTTGTGAAAGGATGAAGTGAGGTAATGCATATCTGCCCAGCACTTTTCATAGCCCCTGAGATGCAGTAGGTGGTCACTGCATAGTGAATGGTAGCCAGTGGCATTATTATCACCGTTAATCACCACTCCAGGAATCAGTACTGTTCATATCCCATTCTGATGTCTGAGCAGTGGCTCCGGGCAATGACACAGTGACCTGGGAATTGGATGCCTCTCTAATTCCAGGATTTTATTTGTAGAAGAGTCTACACTGAATCAAGCAGTAGTGTGAGGGGAGAGAGAGGGAAGCCTACTTGATATACTCTGTCTGCTATTATTTGATCTAATTTTCGACATGATTTAAAAGGTGAACACAGACAAACTATTTGAAGGGAGAAAAATGAAAACTGCAGATCTCTTACAAGAATGTCTTAATCTTTTTTTAGCACACTTGTTTGAAACCAGGGAAAGATTTCAGTAATATACTAAAGTGACAGGATATCCTCTGGTGGGTAATGAGTGGTGGAATACATGGTAACATTTGAAAAATAAGAAATCCAGAGGCACTAGTCCAAGCAATTAGAAATATAGTTCATTTGTATAGAATTAAAAATAGAAATAGCTTACCTTGTTGAGTTTTTCATGATCCTGTATATAATTCAGATTCTTGAATACGTAGAGGTTTGATGTATTTCTAGGTACATGTATACATACTACAAAGGGCTTGCAGTGTTTTCCTTAAACAACTGTTGCTTTTAATAAGATTGTTAATGGATATGAGTAAATTACACAGAGAGAAAGAGCCCCAGTGAAATATCACATATGGCTGATTAATGTGATAAAAGTTACTGAATCATCACAATAGTCGTATTTGGTATTACAAGGAAACAAAAATTAGCACAGAAAATAGACTAAATACATATTTATTAAATGAATAATTCCCTGGTAGATCAAAGCCTATATAACTTAAGTATAACTCCCTAGATATGACAAGCTTCTATTTCATAGGTGTATTACTATGCGCATGTATTTTTATATTAATTAGTCTGTGATGTGACATGAATAATAGGAAAGAGATTGGAAAAAAAACTTAAAAAAATCCAGAAACAATAAGGAACTATTAAATGGACTTCTCTTTGCTTCTATATCACCAGACTTTACACTTATCTCCTGTACTTTGATATACTTTCATGCAAGCTTCTTGCGCCCACTTATCCCTAGTAGCTGACCTATCTTCTTCAGGCAGTGTCTCCACTCTCCTCTTGCTTCACCTATCAGCATCTTGGATATCTTGATTGTCAAGGCCATGCACTTAGTCCTCTTTTGAAAGGGTGGAAGAGTCTGAGAACTCCTTAGCATGTAATTACAACAGCATTGGCTTACTGTATTACGCTTTGTCTTGTCAATGCTCTTGACGTTTACTGAGTGACAATAAATAGTTTCAGGATTAATTTATACACAGAGGTTACCTAGGTGAAGAAAGAGAAGCAGAAAAAGCAGAAGGGTGTTTCTGTATTTGAAACAGCAGGGGAAGGATGCAGAATAGGCCATACACAGAATATTTTCCATGGTGTTCTGAATGACAATGGCTGTGTAGCAGAGTGGAGGGTAAGAACAGCCTGGAGATCAGCCTAGATTACCAAGAATTGAGCAGAACCTTTCATCCCCTGTCCTCCCATTGATTTGTTTCCAGAGTGAGTGATTTGGACCTGGTGCCTCTAAAGGGCTATTTCACATCTTGTTTTTAACAATGTGACAAATGATAGACTTGATATTGTTTCCATTAAATAATAGGTGGTACTCTTTTGATTAATTTTCTAATGCTTTGAAGGAGAGAGAGAGAATTCCACATGTCACATGATAAATTAATGTTTCACCAAATTGAGATTAATATTTAAGGGAGCAGTATGATTTCATGCGTCAGAGATATTTTTAATTTATGTTATATAAAATATCCAAAAAACCTTGACAAGAAAAAATTAGTCACTTAACTGGAATTATAAGTTCAAAATGAGTAATTAATAGTATTGATTTTTTAAAGCTATCAGAAATAGTTGATACTAGAGAGCTAGAAGTAACAATTCCAGGATACTTATTATTATTTAAAACTTTTATTAGGGAATTACTCTAATTTTGATCTTTGAGTTTTAGGAAATTTTTAGAGAAGTGAGAGAGTCAAAATATATGTGAAATATAATAAGGCATACTTTGAAAAGTATTCTAAAAGAGCCAATATCAAGATTATTTTTCAGTTCAGTTCAGTCGCTCAGTCATGTCCAACTCTTTGCGACCCCATGAATTACAGCACGCCAGGCCTCCCTGTCCATCACCAACTCCTGGAGTTCACCCAAACCCATGTCCATCGAGTCAGTGATGCCATCCAGCCATCTCATCGTCTGTTGCCCCCTTCTCCTCCTGCCCCCAATCCCTTCCAGCATCAGAATCTTTTCCAATGAGTCAACTCTATGCATGATGTGGCCAAATAACTGGAGTTTCAGCTTCAGCATCATTCCCTCCAAAGAAATCCCAGGGCTGATCTCCTTCAGAATGGACTGGTTGGATCTCCTTGCAGTCCAAGGGACTCTCAAGAGTCTTCTCCAACACTACAGTTCAAAAGCATCAATTCTTTGGTGCTCAGCTTTCTTCATAGTCCAACTCTCACATCCATACATGACCATTGGAAAAACCATAGCCTTGACTAGACAGACCTTAGCAGGCAAAGTAATGCCTCTGCTTTTGAATATGCTATCTAGGTTGGTCATAACTTTCCTTCCAAGGAGTATGCGTCTTTTAATTTCATGGCTGCAGTCACCATCTGCAATGATTTTAGAGCCCCCCAAAATAAAGTCTGACACTGTTTCCACTGTTTCCCCATCTATTTCCCATGAAGTGATGGGACCAGATGCCATGATCTTCGTTTTCTGAATGTTGAGCTTTAAGCCAACTTTTTCACTCTCCTCTTTCACTTTCATCAAGAGGCTTTTGAGTTCCTCTTCACTTTCTGCCATAAGGGTGGT
>NW_011494831.1:5568847-5592466 GCF_000754665.1 Bison bison bison
TCTTCGTTTTCTGAATGTTGAGCTTTAAGCCAACTTTTTCACTCTCCTCTTTCACTTTCATCAAGAGGCTTTTGAGTTCCTCTTCACTTTCTGCCATAAGGGTGGTGTCATCTGCATATCTGAGGTTATTGATATTTCTCCCGGCAATCTTGATTCTAGCTTGTGCTTCCTCCAGCCCAGCATTTCTCATGATGTACTCTGCATATAAGTTAACTAAGCAGGATGACAATATACAGCCTTGACATACTCCTTTTCCTATTTGGAACCAGTCTGTTGTCCCATGTCCAGTTCTAACTGTTGCTTTCTGACCTGCATATAGATTTCTCAAGAGGCAGGTCAGGTGGTCTGGTATTCCCATCTCTTTTAGACTTTTCCACAGTTTATTGTGATCCACACAGTCAAAGGCTTTGGCATAGTCAATAAAGCAGAAATAGATGTTTTTCTGGAACTCTCTTGCTTTTTCCATAATCCAGTGGATGTTGGCAGTTTGATCTCTGGCTCTTCTGCCTTTTCTAAAACCAGCTTGAGCATCTGGAAGTTCATGGTTCATGTATTGCTGAAGCCTGGCTTGGAGAATTTTGAGCATTACTTTACAAGTGTGTGAGATGAGTGCAATTGTGCGATAGTTTGAGCATTCTTTGGCATTGCCTTTCTTTGGGATTGGAATGAAAACTGATCTTTTCCAGTCCTGTGGCCACTGCTGAGTTTTCCAAATTTGCTGGCATATTGAGTGCAATACTTTCACAGCATCATCTTTCAGGATTTGAAATAGCTCAACTGGAATTCCATCACCTCCACTGGCTTTGTTCATAGTGATGCTTCTAAGGCCCACTTGACTTCACATTCCAGGGTGTCTGGCTCTAGATAGGTGAGTGATCACACCATGGTGATTATCTTGGTCATGAAGATCTTTTTTGTACAGTTCTTCTGTGTATTCTTGCCACCTCTTCTTAATATCTTCTGCTTCTGTTAGGTCCATACCACTTCTGTTCTTTATCAAGCCCATCTTTGCATGAAATGTTCCCTTGATATCTCTAATTTTCTTGAAGAGATCTGTAGTCTTTCCCGTTCTGTTGTTTTCCTCTATTTCTTTGCATTGATTGCTGAGGAAGGCTTTCTTATCTCTCCTTGCTATTCTTTGAAACTCTGCATTCAGATGCTTATATCTTTCCTTTTCTCCTTTGCTTTTTACTTCTCTTCTTTTCACAGCTATTTGTAAGGCCTCCGCAGACAGTCATTTTGCTTTTTTGCATTTCTTTCCCATGGGGATGGTCTTTATCCCTATCTCCTGTACAATGTCAGGAACCTCTGTCCATAGTTCATCAGGCATTCTATCTATCAGATCTAGTCCCTTAAATCTATTTCTCACTTCCACTGTATCATCATAAGGGATTTGATTTAGGTCATTTTTAGTAGGATAGAAAAGATCCATAACTGTTTTCAAGCATTCAAAAGGGAATTGTAAAAAGGACTGTATTCAGTTATGCTTCATCTCTACTGGGGATTGAAGGAGAAGCAGGGGGCTTAATTTGCAGCAAGAGGAATAATTCATTTAGAAATTCTTTTTTGGGTCCAAATTGTGATTAAACGTTATAACAGTCAACTGAGAACTGTTAGGTGTCCCTACTTATTTATTTTTTAACAGATTGAATAGAGATAAACTTCATCCTTATTCATGTGAATATACATTCTTATTTCATGATTACTTGATAATCGTATATGGTCTCTTGCATTTCTTCAGAGTTAAAAGCAGTACGGGGAGATATGTTTGCTGGACAACTTTTTCCTTTCAATCATATTATTTTTTTTTATAAGATAAAACCCATGATACATTGCTTTGATAGCTAAACAAGTCTGTGAAAACTCATGCTAAAAAGAAATGTGCGAGGCCAGGTAAAGGCCATTTTAATTCTTTTTTAGCCTTTCTCCTTTCTCTTTGGTCACAGGTAAATGTAGAATTCCCTTGAGAAGTTGCTGTGAAGTTGTGTGGGCTGCTACTTTCTCTGGCAGCATAGTCCATGGCCTGCCAATGCCTCTGAAGGGAGAGACAGACTGGACTTGTGGTACTTTTCAGGTTTGTTTCTTAAACTCACTTCATGGATAAACAGCTTCAGTGAGATTTTCAAGTGATTCCCAGGAGGTAGAGCACCTCCCTACTGTTCTACATTAGAGAATAATTTAACAGACACTTAAAAGTATTTCACAGTCTCAGAATGGGAACATAAAATAAATTCAAGCATTTGAATTTTTGCCAAGTCCTTCAGAGAAAATTCAAAAAGACTCTTTTTTCTGGTGGGCATATATTGAAATTTCCTTTTAGATTACGGTTAAATAGAGAGATTTGTGGCTTACATCTTTCCAACTTCAGACCTAGGAAATTATTGTCCTCACAGAGTGTTTTTCTGCAATCAACTGAGCCCAGAGTTGGGAACCAATTAATAGATGCATGTGTGATGTGTGTGTGTGTGTGTGTGTGTGTGTGTGCGTGCGTGCATATGTGTTGTTCTGCCCTTGTACCAATCAGAGAGCTATAGTAGCTTAAAAAGAAGGACAAGAAGGTAATAATTAAATATTTGGAAATTAAAATGAGGTCCTGGAAAAATGGAAGCCATCATGATTTTGACAGCAGGTCCTAGAGATATGAGATTCTAATTCTGGCTCTGCAGTTTATGTTCCATGTTGCAAATCCTTGGGCAAATTAATTTCTCCAGTCTCAGTTACTTCATCCATAAATAAGGAATAATAAAAATGACTATCTCATAGAGTCGTTATAAGAATTAAATCAGACAATGAATGCAAAATAAATATTACATAATAAGCCTTCAATATGTTAGCTGTGTTTGCTAATGTTGAGGGGAAATGGTCAAAGAAAACCACAAATGACAAAAATCTGCACCTGAATTACCTGGTTTCAAGACGTTTGTGATCTCAGCCTTCTGCAGAACAGGCCGGATAAATGCTGCTCCCTGGTAGGATAGGTGTTTGCCTCAGTGTACTTTGTCTGCTCCCAGAGGGCTCTTGTTCTAGAGTTGTTGCTTTGCAGTGCACCTGGTGCTCCTGTTGGCAGTCTCTTGAGAATGCAGGTTTAGGTCTAGGGCCCTGCCAGATCAAGTGTGACAAAGTCTCCTGTCCCCATGAATATGTAACACACAAGGGTTTCCAGCTGCTTCCATACCATTTACTTCTGGCTCCATCCCTGTGAGGTAAGTGGGTAATTAACATGGATTTTATAGCCACCTTACGAGAGAAAAGGAACTAACCAAGC
Source organism: Bison bison bison (assembly GCF_000754665.1). Classification (NCBI taxonomy): domain Eukaryota; kingdom Metazoa; phylum Chordata; class Mammalia; order Artiodactyla; family Bovidae; genus Bison; species Bison bison. Next base: position 5,572,113 of record NW_011494831.1, read on the forward strand.
AAATATGAATGTGATGGAGAATTTAATCATCTGCTGCTTCCTTCTCAGCAACCTACATGTATTGTGCTAATATTTTTCAGTTCCTAAAGTTCACCTGTGATGGAATTCTCATTTTTTCTCTTTTAAATAATCATTTATCCCAAAGGAAGTTTTCTCATTAACAATAGCAAAAATACACAAACTTGTCAGTTGTTTATCTTGATTTTTATTCCCTTTATTTAAATAGTCGTAGTTGGAAAAGAAAATGGGAACTCTCAAGTCTTGGGTTTCTATGTATCAAGCTGCATAAAGGATTCTTTTTGACCTTTTGGTAAATTTAACATAAAGTGCCAGTATTCATGGAGAAGGAAATGGCAGCCCACTCCAGTGTTCTTTCCTGGAGAATCCTGGGGACGGGGGAGCCTGGTGGGCTGCCATCTATGGGGTCGCACAGAGTCGGACGCGACTGAAGTGACTTAGCAGCAGCAGCAGCCAGTAGTCAACTAATTATGTTATTAAATCGCCACCACTCTTTGCTGTCTCTGCATTCCCCCTCAATTCCTGCACATTAGCATTACCTGACATTTTGATTCATGTGCAATCTGTAGAAGTAACAATAATAAACAACATTTATTGGATGCTTATTATATGCTAGACTGTTTCCTAAACCCTTGTAGAAGAGATCAGGAGAAGCAAGAAAAAATAAATCTGCATGCTTTCTGATATTCCTTAGAGTGAAACCTCAGTGACTCACTTTATATTTTGGGTAGAGGGATCCAGACTTGTGAATTTACTTCTGGTAAGGTGCGAACACTCCTGGTCTGCATGTATGTTGATGTTGTTTTGAAAATAAGGTACCAGTTTATCATATCAGTCAATTATTTTTATAAGTGACTAGGTCCTTAGTGGCTAATTTTAAATCTTGCTCAAGTTTCTTGTCTCTTCCATATTGGGGTTCCTGTTTTAGGTTCAGATAATACAGGTTAATATAATTATTAGTTTAATTAATGTACATTTTGAAAATGTCTCATTAAATAGCTAAAATGTATTTCAAAAGCAAATGGAAAGTGACTTTAAGAGTGTCTGAAGTTTTCTTTAATTAGGACAATTATCTATAGTCCTAAAATGAGAGGAAAGACACTACTTAGCAAGCATATGTATTTTTTAGATTTTTAAACTTTATTTTTGTCAGTTAATATGAACAAAACACCATTATAGAATCCAAAAAAGGGTTGAGGTATTTCTTCTCATTCCTAATCCCGTTAAAAATTCTGTTGTTTAATCCATTTTAAATCCCTCTTCAAGGACCTGTATTTTATCCTTCATTACCTTCATATTCTCTTTGGATGGTTTATGATCATTTTGAGCTGCTGCCCCTACAATCTGAATTCTATTTGAAGATGATTTTATCCAAACCTAGTTTCATGAAAACACTGTACTGAAAACTACCTATATAGGAGACTATAATAACCATACTTTAATTTGAGTAGACACAAAAATTCTTCTTTTCATGTACTTTTTGGAGCATCTTCCTATACTAGAAAATAAACTCTGCATGAGTAGGGTTCATATTCCATGCTTCATTTCCCTGCAGTGATATGAACAGGCAACCAGCAGATTATGCTCATTGTCTCATCTTCAGCACAGCCTCTGAAGAAACATCCTGTGTGACTTTGTTACATATACACAATAGTAGATATTTAATTTTCTTTGTTTTCTATTTCCCAAAATATGATGTGGATCTCAAATAATATTCAGCTACGAAAACAGATTTATGTAGAGTACAACAGCTAGGTAAATAGATAAGAATACCAGATGATAATTATTTAAATTCTCTAAAGTATAAGGGAGGGAGGAATAGAGTGAAAAAGAATAAAATGTTCAAATAATTTATATAAAATATTGTATTAATTTTGAATTTTTATACTATATGAAAAAAATCTGATTAGCAAATGGTAACAATAAGCCTTCATTTCAGAAAAATAGAAAGAAAATGTTACAGTTTATTTAAAGTCTCTACCAGGTCTAAATTATTTCAAATTATGGATCTGGTTGGTCCAGATCAAGAGAGTAAGGGTTACTTAATTTATTTTTAAATGACATATGGAATAAAAGGAAGATAAAAATTTCTTTGGCATGTTAGATGCTGTTATAGATACTATATCCATTCATGCTTACAATTGCAAGAGCATTTTAAATTATGCAAAGTGTGAAACTTTGAACCTAATTTGTTATATTTCCAAATTCCCACAAGATGGCAGAATTTCAGAGCATTTTAAAATATGTGCCTGGATAGGTAGCTGGAATTATTTTAAATCTTGTAACTAGGTTAAGCACAAATCCTGTTTTCTGATCACTGATGCAAATAATGCTCACACAGAGCAGGGTCCAAGTCTTCCTCTTGTTATTTACAGCTTCTACTAAACCGAAGTAATGAAACAATGGATTGCATGGGATTTACAATACTCCTCAGGCAGAGAACCACTTGTTTTATAACTCTAATTTGAGGTTATTCATAATCACTCAGGAAGGTACTGCCTCATTTGTGGGTTTCATTTATTTTATTCATGAGGGTCAGAGATAAGCTGAGATACAGTCTAACAGATGGGACTCTACATCTTGATATATCAGAGGTTCTGGTCACCATACTCTGTGGAGTGAGGAATGAGGAGCAGTCAGCTCTGTCCTTCACCAGGCTTGCCCTTGTAGATAGTTAAATGATTAGATTCTACTTGATAAGGATTTGATGTGCTCTCAGTGATGGGGCTTCCCTTGTGACTCAGTGGTAAAGAATATGCCTGCAATGCAGGAGATGTGGGTTCGATCCCCTGGGGAAGGAAATGGCAACCCACTCCAGTATTCTTGTCTGGAAAATCTCACGGGCAGAGGAGACCGGCGGGCTGCCATCCATGGGGTCACAAACGAGTTGGACATGACTTAGTGACGAAACAACAGCAACAACAACAATGCCCTTGATGGTATACACTTGTTAAAATCCTTAGGAAAGCAAACTCCGTTTCTTCCTTTTCTCCTTCCCTCCCTCCCCCTCCCTCTTTCCTAACCTCCCTCTCTCTCTCCTCTTGCTTTCTTTCTTTCTCTTTCAGGCTAGTAGTACTGCAGCTGATAGTCACTCACCCAGGACAAGCCTCTAAGAAACCATTATGTTTCCACTGCTTATGAAAGGAGATGGTGTTATTAGAGCCATATTGGATTGACCTACTCTTGAGTTACAGCCTAAGAGACAGAGCTTTGAAGCTAACACCCATTTCAAACGTTGCCTGAGTTTACATTTGTCTTCTTTTTGTCATCATAGACGGTGCTTTTATATTCTTTATTTTTTTTGCCTATCTTTATCTATGGATAGGTTCATCTGGGGATAAATGACATTTCTTCTTTGAAGTCACCTTTCAAAATTAAACTATTAGAAGCTAAATTAGACTGTTAAACAGTTCCTTCATTTGATAAGTAAGATATACATAATTTTGAAAATCATTATATCTAAGTGATAATCTGGGTGCTAAGATTATAATTCAGCCTGAATTCACCTGGAATGTACCCAGTGCTAATGGGAGACTGTTTATATTACAAAATGCCAAAACTTATAAGAAAAAAAAGTTACTGACTTACTAATAGCAAGCCTCTCTCAACCAATGATGAAGAATGTGTTTCCTCATAATGTTGGAACTGTTTATTAATTATGGGATTCATTTTTTATGATGTTAGGTGGGGTATCTGAACCCGGGAAGTGATTGCCTTAGGTGATTAGGTGGAGGCTTGTGTTTATAACTGATATACACTTGAGAGGAAGTTTATTTATGTGAGCTGAATTTGAGCTGTTTCACATATTGTTCCCCAAATGCTTACAGGCACCATGAAACCAATATTTCTTAAGATTCTGCAAACCAAATTGTTTTGGGCTCCCCAACCACCACATGGAGACACAGCCACTGAAAAGGGTTACTGCAGCATCAATAACAGATAGCAGCTTTGAAGCTGCCTAGCTGCATAAAAATAATGCCAAAATAAATATCACCCCGAGGGGATACAAGACTCTTCTGTAGTCCACTTTCCCACCTCTGGCGCGCGGACTGACTGACATTGCTCCTGTTCCACCTCAACATGCACTTGAAAAAAAATTCAAGGTGATTCTGTTTATGAGAGCTCTCAGTATGAAATGATTTTCTTCTGGGAAGAAAAAATAAGCTCCTGAATATAGAAGGTATCTGTTAGTTCTTTTCATTTTGAGTTTTGGAAAAACAGTTAGCAACATAAGAAGTTAACACCATTTAAAAATATTTCAGAGATGATCTTTTTATCCTACTCCCTACCCTAATGATTACATATGAAAGTAAATTCAGTTGCAGAGAACTGAATCAACAGTTCTAGTTTAAACGTAATGAGATTTACTACTGAATATTAAATAGCTTACAGAATTATTGTGAAGAATGGACTCCCAAAGACACGCCACAGAAATGGGCTGCAAAGTTGCTGCTGCTCCTGCTTCTATCAAATGGGTTCCTGTCATCTCTACTACAGTCCACCCCAGCAAATGAATGCATTGCACTTGCCTTTCTCCAACTTACCTTGGTTTAGAAATCAAGTCTCTTATAAGTGTGCCTAATGGAAAACAGTAGCTGCAAGGAAGTTGGGCATATTTTTCATAGTGAAAATTATGGCAATAAAGATAACTGAATTTTTATGATTAATTTTATTATTATCTGGGTTAAATGTAACCCTTGGAATGCTAAATTAAATACTGCACAAATATTTACTCAAAATGTGTTTGATGAATTTTTTTATACCTACCTTCTTTTAGCTTTATCCTTGTATAAAATGTGGAAGAATATTGTATGCAGTTCTGGTCCTAATATTTAATAAAAGCCAAGCAAATCTTATAACTAAAAATAAGCTGAAAAGAATAGAATGGTTTCAGATAAGGTTGATAACATACCTAGCATTTTAGGATGTTGTGAAGATTAGAGATAGCTCCCTACCTGCTTTAGTACTTAGTACACCACCAGAAAGTGTTTTTTTTATTGCTACTTTGTTAGAGACAGAATGCCAATGAGGTGGACAATTGATGCAGCCCATGTGACAAAGCTCATTTCCTGATATATGTGTGTAATCCTTGTGACATTCCTCATATTATGATATATATGAGCCACATACAGATTTTCAAGCCTTGCATTTCATACATTCTTCACATTACCTTGTGCTTAATCAGTTGCACTACAAATCTTTTCATCTTCCCCACACTCCTAGTTCTGTCCTCATTCCAGCCCACAAACTGCTCACATTATCATTTTTATGGTGACAGTACACCATCAGATATCTGCAATGGCTTCATTGTGTGCTTACAGTTTTTTAAAGTACAATTCCATTTCACCAAAAGTTTAGTCTTACTTGTAGAGAGGAGGGCAGAGGAGGGTGGAAGAGGACTGGTAGAAAATGAAGATGGATAAGAAAGGTGCAGAGTTAAAAATATGAGTAAAAGACAAGGTAGATAGTAGTAGATAGATAAGTGGATATTTAGATGATAACTAGACAGATAATTTGTTGTTGTTTAGCTGCTAAATTGTGTCCAACTCTCTTGTGACCCCATGGACTATACAGTCTGCCAGGTTCCTCTGTCCATGGGATTTCCCACCCAAGAATACTGGAGTGAGTTACCTCTTCCCTCTCCAGTGGGTCTCCTTTGTAGCAAAAGTGGTGAGTCCATGCTAAGTAAGTTCCTGTGTATGTATTATTTTACGTGAAGAAGAGGAAAACTTTTAAATTGTGTTGCTTGGTAGCAATCTCTAAGATAAGAAGGATTCTGAATCTATGCTTTATCTCTTTACGCAAAATTGATCTAATTATAGATTTTCTGTTTTATTCTGTTTGGCTAGATAGGAGTGCTATAACGGAAATATGTGTTGCATATTTCTAGTGATCTTACCATTTTCAATTTGCCATAGCTCTATTTTCCAGCATCAGTTACACTTGGCCAACTTTTCTTTTCCATATTTGCTGAAGTAGGGTCTCATCTGCTTTAATAGGACTGTATTTATTAGGGAGTTCTCTATGGATAATGTTAGAGAGTAATACGGGTTGTTGCCCAAATAACAGTAGCATTCACTTTAGAATTATCTTTCAATAAAACCTTCACAGTGCTTTAGTGACATTAACTGATAGGTGTCTTTATTATCCACCCCACCCCACCTTTTTTTTAAATAGAACTGGGCTCTTAAAGTTTGGAACAAAATAGGCAAGAATAAGTCAAACATTTTCCATAATACTGTTGAAATGAGTGAGGAAAGGATCCAGGACCTCTGTCAGTTTCTTGTTTAATCTTAGATTTCTGATTTTCATTTAAAACCATCTTCCCTTCACTGATGAGTTCTGCTTGCATAGTTGGCTAATGTGTGACAAATATACTAACTGCTTCTTCCCCAGTGGAGAGAACAAGATCATTTGGAAGAGATTCAATTCCAAACCTTCTCTTATCAGGTTTGCTTTATTAGCTTTGGTGTCTAGGTATACACAGAGTGCCTTATTCCTGCTGCAAGTGCAATTGTTTGCTAGCAGAGGAAAGCTTTCTTTACCCTTGAGAAACCTTCAAAGTGAGCAAAAATTGCTGTGATGCAAACTCTGGGAAGCAATTCTTAAACCTTTGAGCCACCAGCATTGCTATTTCAAACATTTTAGTGTCTGTCCTTCCTGTTTCATCACATTTTTTATCTGTCTTGTTATATCAGAAGAATTATTTTGTTTGCTCTAGTAGGCATACGGATATGATCTGAAGAGAAAATCAAGATGCCAAGGCAATGTAATCTAGCAAGTGAGGACATTGTTGGAATTTCAGGAACATTCCATAGGAAAAAATTCATTGGCTAAGCTTGTCTGCTTTTCACCCTTTTCTTTTAGTCATTTCTCTAGCAACCTATTGACTAATGTTCTTGTATGGTTAATCCAAGTGACCATCACCCCACGCTATTATTCTACAATGAATCACTTGCACATTTTTCCGAAGCATATGTGGTTTACGGGCAGCATTCTATGTCTGTTAAATAGTATTGTGTTTAATTAATTGAACTGATTAAAAAAAAAATCCCTAAAGATTCCTGGGCAGAGACAGTTTAGTCTTGGAGTTCTTAGTTTCCTAATACAAAATTTTCACCTGAAGATGGAATCTTTTTTGTTTTATCAAGAAAGAGATGAAGTAAATAGCCACTGCATTGATTTAAAGAAGGCAACTATTCTGCCTTACAAAGCAGTCTAAGACATAAAGCAAAGCAGCAAACTTTTAGAGATAAAATATTAAAAAACCAGAAGTCAGAATTGTCTTTCCAAATACAAGTGAGAAGAGAAAGGAAGTTGCATAAAAGCACACAGGACTCAAATTTTCCAGTCTTCATATACAATTCGGAAAAGGGAGCGCTAATACTGCCAAATGTCAATTAAGAGGTAAAATTAAGTTTTTGAAACAATGAGGTATAAAATCTATTATGGCAATATCTGACAGATGGAACTTGGATGAGACAAGTGAGAGGAGCCATGTGATGCAGTACAAAGAGTGAACGGAGAGTGAACGGCATAACTGGCTGTAACTAAGCAGGAAAGAAAGACTGAAAGAGACAAGCAACAACCAAAGAAATATCGTGGCCACTAAAAGATGTGAAATTTAAGCCATGAGCTACAAGATGCCACAGCCCTGCCCTCAATCTTGACTGCTAAGGTCCCATGGTAACAATTAAATCTCTTTGGGAGACTCTTAAGAGATTTTATTGGAAATTTAAGAGAGTTTATTAAGTCTCTTTGGGAGGTTTTATGGAGGCAATGGGAGGCAACCCATTGCCTGCCTGAGCTAGAGGTTTTCACAAAAAATGTATAACCTCCAGAATTGTAGTTCTGTAACAGGCTCCATCCCCCTTCTAATACATCTACCACCTTCCTGTAATGGAAAAGGGTTCAGTGAGGTGAAATCTAGTTGGAAAAATTTGAACCCTCAGCTCTTTCTCCTTGGCTATTCCAAAAAGTCAAGACTACACTCACTATCTGGTTATTCTCCCTTTGTTTCTTCTCACACCCTTGATCCACTTCACTTCTTTTCTGTCCAGCTCTGTGCCCCACCAAGAATGATTTCTGTGTGAACTGCTTCCCTTCCTGGGTTGCTTGGTTGGATGTTTCCAATTGTATTTCACCAACAGGAGGTGTTGGCAGGAGACTAAAGAGTGAGGGAGAGAGGCTCAAATATTTCTCTCCTCTTTCTTCCCTCAGCATCTCTGGCAATCATTGTTTTCCCCCCACTGCCTCCACAGGTGGCCCCCTCCTCCACAGTTCCAGTTCTCCATGGGTTCAGGTAATGCATTTCTTTCAGTCCTTTCAACCCTGGTGTTAGTGATGACTTTCCATTAAGTTAGCCTCTGAGGGTCTTTCCATTAAGTTAGCCTCTGAGGGTCTCACCATTCTTTGTTTATTCTCTTTTCTCAGCTCACATTTCTCATCTTTTAAAAGAGTCCCTTTACCAAAGTCTCTTTATTTGAATCACTTGGGAGTAAATTCTGTTTCCTGCGAGGGGACTTGACTGATACAATGTCCAACCTGAATGGTCTTTTATTCTTTAGTTTCTACATGAAGAAAAAATAGGAATTTTTCATTGTTCTAATTATATCTTTGCTTATAGGAGCATGTATCATGAAAGCATATGTTTTTACTCATTTAAATGGATAAAAAAGAGAAAAAAGAGGCATAGGTTTTGTTATGTCATTTTGCCTTAATGTGGTATGTTCATCAGTAAATAGTTTGGGAAATAAAATTGGAATATTTTGCCCTAAGTTCAAAAATATTTAGCTTTGAACCTTTTGTTGTGAATAATAATTATTAAATCAAAAGTATCTAGGAGAGCAGGGTCACAGAAGTAAATACTTCTCAAACCATGACACAGGGATGAGAGGTGAACTTTAAATACTGTTGTTGGAATACATGCTTTTAAAGACATAGGAAAATGTCATGTGACATTGGAGATTATGCTGTAATTACAGGTGTCTAGTTATTTTGTGAATTCGAAACACTTTGTATGTATTAAGAAATGTGCTATTTGAAATGAACTTTTAACATAAAAGCTGAAAACATTCAAAAAGCTACTTAAGAGAATGAAAGACAGATCTATTTAGTTTTTGTATGGTATTTTGTCTGGGATGGTGTATCGTGAAATACTTTTGGAGAAGATTAATTAGATCCGTCTGTACAACTGAAAGAAATAGATGACTGTGGATTTTTATCATACTTATGAATTAATTTGTTGACTGTCCTCTCATATTTCCATCTAATGAGTTATAGTTTCTGTTGCAACTGTAGGGATTAGAAAAGATATCAATGGCACAATATCTTTTCCTCAAAGGTATTACTGCTTAGTGGGAAGGAATATGTGTATGAAAAAACTAGAAAACATTTGTAAGGTGACCAAATGGGTTACTCAGGATTCTTAGCTGCAAATGACAGAAGCTTAGACTAATGAGATTACATTAAAATGGATTTATTGGTCCACATAACTGAGAAGTATAGGGAATAGAGTTACATTTTGGATAAACGGATGCCATTCAGATCAGATCAGATCAGTCACTCAGTAGTGTCCAACTCTTTGCGACCCCATGAATTGCAGCACGCCAGGCCTCCCTTCCCATCACCAACTCCCGGAGTTCACTCAGACTCACGTCCATCGACTCACTGATTCCATCCAGCCATCTCATCGTCTGTCGTCCCCTTCTCCTCCTGCTCCCAATCCCTCCCAGCATCAGAGTCTTTTCCAATGAGTCAACTCTTCACATGAGGTGGCCAAAGTACTGGACTTTCAGCTTTAGCATCATTCCTTCCAAAGAAATCCCAGGGCTGATCTCCTTCAGAATGGACTGGTTGGATCTCCTTGCAGTCCAAGGGACTCTCAAGAGTCTTCTCCAACACCCCAGGCTTTAATCTCAGGCAATATGTTTCTACTTTGTGGTATAATTGGCTAATGGAGGAAAGTTATAAACTCAGTTATCTTTGTAGCTAGCAGTTCCAATCAAAAGAAAATGCACTTTCTGATACTTGTAGCTGAAGTCCCAGGAAAGGTTGTGATTGTTCTGAACTAAATCATGTGCCATCCCTGGATATCCTTGTGACCAGGTATTAGGGTGCTCATAAACTCAGATTTTCATGAAAAAGGCTTATATGAGAAAAAGCGTAGTCAACAAAAACTATGATTACTGCAATCCACTACTATTTATTTATTGACTGCTCAATAGCAAATTGTCTTCCCATATGCATCATTTCAAAATGCCACTGCATGACAACGGAAGTAGTAGACTTAAAACCAATAATTCACTCATTCCCAGAGAGAGGAAAGTCAACGTCTCACTCAGATGCTACCTACAGCTCCCCTGCCCTCACCTGTGTTAATTTAATCCCATTACATTTAAACTTTTGTCATTTGCAACATTCTACTTTCTAATATTTCTGTATTAGTAAAGAGTTCTCATATAAAAGTGACAGAAAAATAGTGAAAACTATTTTAATTCAAAAGAAATTCATTGACTCCTATAAATGAAAATTCTACAGTTGGATCTCAGGCATCATGAATTCAGGGACTAAAATGATGCTGTCAGGATATCATCTTCCCTATTGGAGCCCTATTTTCCTCATAATTGTTTTAATATGAAGGCAATTTTTTCCCTAAATGGTAGCAAAACTGACCAGAAGTCTCTCTAGGCTTAACTCAATGGCACATCCAGCAATTCCAATGATTAGTGTCCACTTCTTCAGTGTTCAACAAAATTTCCAGGGACTGATCTGGTTGACTTGGGAAAATTGTCCATCCGTGAGCCAGTTGCTGCAGTTTGGTGTGGGGTGGTGTGGGGTGTGTGTGTGTTGGAGGTGGCAGTGGAATAGATGGATTTCTGGCTACTCTGTTGGTCATAGGCTTTCCCTGGTGGCTCTGACAGTAAAGAATCTGCTTGCAATGAGGGAGACCTGGGTTTGATCCCTGGGTTGGGAAGGTTCCCCTGGAGAAAGGAAAGGCTACCCACTCCAGTATTCTGGCCTGGAGAATTCCATAGACTGTATAGTCCATGGGATCACAAAGAGTCAGACACAACTGAGCGGCTTTCACTTTCCAAGTGGTCATAATGATAGGATGAGGTCAACTCCACCTTGACAACATGGAATGTATTTCATATGAAAATTAGAATTGACTTATTTCAGCAGAAATAGTTTACGCAGAAAAATAATGTAGACAAAGACCATAACTTCTACATAGAGTGAAGAAAAGAAATTTGTCTTCACTGAGTTCCTGTAAAGTTCCAGGCATCTGGTATATTATTTCATATTTATCAAATAAATTTGCTTCAAATCACAATAGTGGTGAGTGGTACAACTCATATTTTTTTTGAATCTGCCTAGTAACTCATGGTATTTATATTTTCTACCAATTTAAAGAAGGTGATTCTGAATTTCCTTCTTAGAAGAAGTATCAGATTTTGGAAAGCTAGGGAGAGACTTGGGGCATTTGAAGGGAAAGATGGATGATAAGCGGAGATGGAAAAGAAGGGGGAATTCAAGAAATAAGGTTAGTGTTTAGTCTGATCAGAACTGGTGAGAAGAACTCTAGACTGAAGCCATAAGACATGTCAATGCACCATGCACACTGGGATCCTTTCATAGAAATCCTTAAATGCTCAGCTGTGATGTTTGGATTTGTCCCAAAATATGGTAAAAAAAAATTAAGAATTTTGAGCAGAAAGGATATTTGGTGAAAAGGATCTTGAGATTTTTATACAGTGGTATACAGGGGAATTCTGGAGAAGGCACTGGAGGCAAAGAGATAAGCTGCCAGACTGTTATCAGCTTCTCCATGTGGTGTAAAAATCTTGACTGGAGAAAAGCAGGAGGAATTTAAAAAGTGAGATTCAGACGGATTATTTTGAAACTCTGGAGTATAGATGAGTACTGGTAGAGAGTCTTAAAATGCAAATTTCAGGGACTCTCTTTCACGTGTTCATATTTGATAGGTCTGGGGCAGGGACACGACAATATGTATTTTAGCAAGGAGGCAAGATGATTCAGATGCAGGTCATTCACAGACCACAGTTTCTTTCAGAGGAGGAATAGACAGGTGTTTGATTAACTGTGAAGGGCAATCAAGCTGGGAGAGGGGAGTCTGCTGCTGATGGTAATTGGAAGGTGGGAAAGGGCCTTGATTGTAGGGAAAATTGATGAATTCTGTTTGGATCATTCTTATTCACAGTTTTATGTGAACTTTCACTGTGTAAATTTCAGTTGGCATTTTCTGGGTGTATAAAGCTCTTGGTAAAAAGATGTACTGGGATGAAAACTATTAGCACTTGTCCTCGATCAACAATACTGGAATTGCAATAAGAACTTACTGACTTGGGTTTGGGCAGAGTTTGACATAGACTAGGGATTTGACTATAATAATAAGCCATACTGAAGCTGCTGTGTTTTTCAAAATATCTGGTTGGACATTCTTTTCTTGTCTAGAAATTATGACTCTCTAATAGTATCTGAAAAATCAAGATGAGATTTTTGCCAGTATGACGTACAGATTCTTACATTTTCTGAACAAATCTTACAGTGGCCAAGATGTTAATAATGTTACTAATAAATTTTTACCCCATTAAGTCAACAGTACCTCATGGGGCAGATTATTTCTTTTATCTAAGTCTTTCTGTCAAGTTACCGTATTTTCTTAATTTGCCAAAATACTTTAAAGAAAGACCCACTACTCTGAGGAAATGCAATGTTGGTAGGTTTTATGTCCTAATTTTCAGGTCCAGACTATCCCTTTCTGGAGCTCTGTGAATCTTGCTGGGCAACCAAGATATTTTTGTGACATGATCACGTTTCACCTCTAACAGCTCCCTGCTACAATTTCAGTTATTTCAATGAGGAAGGAAATGTTTTCACTTATGTTGTCATCAGTGTTTCTAAGCTATCATTTACTGAGGAAGCCCTTCACCTAGAGTATTTTCTCTCCATGATATTCTTGCTGGTTTCATGAAAGATCATTTTTATAGATCTGCTCATAGAGGAAATGCTTTTTCACACAATTTTCCTTTCTTGATGCTCACTCAGCCAAGACATCTGTCTGACCTAATGGGGTTATAAATTTACTTCTTTCATCTTAGTTCATGGTGACCCAGGTCAATGTATGTATTTGTACAGAGTAGAGCACGATTAAATGAAAATTTATCCCTTTCTGGAGTATTTAGTACCTTGATAGACTTAGATTCAGTCAGAATCTCCTTTTATCTTCTTTTTTTTTCTTACTGTAAATGCATATAATTTTAATCCTTTGAGATTTTCTCCCCAAGTCTGCTACATTTCGCTATATGCAATCCATACTAATATTGTTTATCTTTCACAAAAGGAAAAAAAGTTCACTACAATGACAGTGATTCAAGTATTTATAGCAGCTATGAATTATTCCTGGAAGCTTCCCATTACCTTTATCCTCCTTTTTTTATTTTTTAAGGAGTTTGTTGTATACACAAGATACATTATTTTAGTGCAAGTATCAGGAACAAATGACTTCCCAGATGACACTAGTGGTAAAGAGCCTGCCTACCAATGTAGGAGACTTTAGAGATGCATGTTCGATCCCTGGGTCAGGAAGATCCCCTGGAGAGGGCATGGCAACCCACTCCAGTATTCTTGAGTACTGAATGAATTTATATGAATGAATGAATTTACTGAATGAATTTATATTCTAATGAATTTATATGAAGATTTGCAGCCATCACCACAACCCAGTTTTAGAGCAATTTGACCACTCGCAAAAGTTTCCTCATGCAGGTGAACTATAGTTCCATTGTTGTTCTGCCAGGAGTATCTCATGGATAGAGGTGCCTGGTGGGCTACGGTCCATAGGATCGCAGAGTTGGATCCAACTGAAGCGACTTAGCATGGCACAGCAAAGGAACATGGGGATAACCTAAAAGTTACACAATCTGTTTCCTTCTCTGTCACTTCTCTCTCTCTCTCATGTACGCTCTAGTACTGTTTTTATAGGATACTGGAAAGGTATATCAGATTATTTTTTTTTCCTATGCCATACATGAACTCACATCCTTTCCCTACAAAATCCATGGATAGTTATATAACATGTCTATTGCTCTCAGTGGTTGATCTGTCTTTCTGACCATCTTTCAATTGACTGGGAAGTGGAGAGCTTGACTTTAATTATGCATTCTGGAAGAAAGCAGCTGTCGTAAAGTGTTCATATTGTTTCCTCTGCTGCTTTGTTCAGGTCCTGTGGATGACTGTTGAGACTGATTAGGAGAGTTACTGAAGACTCAAGCAGGATCATAAAAATATTCATAATTATGGCTTGACAGAAAATGCTGCCCTACTGAACTGTTATCTTAGGCAGGTTGGTTCCCCTTGCTGTCCTCTTCTGTTTATAGCCCTGGACAAGAGTACATTTGATTATGTCTCTAATATCTTCTATAGCATCAAAGAGGGGTTGGCTACAACTTTAAAATAACATACACAGCCCAGAAAAACTGAAGGTAACATAACAGAATAGATTATGATTTTTCTTTTTTATATATGCTGGTAGTCTGTTTTTTTCATGAATAAGGAGAGAATGGACAATAAATGTTTGTATTCTTAATTTGTATCTGAAATGAAAATGTTCCTAATTCAGCAGCAGAAAGGCAATGTGCCTAAGGGATATTGGGTTTGATATTCTTAATTAAGGAACCCACTAGAGTCATGTTTGGAAATTTGTTCCACTTCTCTGAGCTTTAGTTTCCCACTTCTAAAACAAAAATGCTAGAACTATTTATCATTCAACTTTATGAAAACTAATGAGGAAAAACTGTGAGAGAGGAGAATATGAACAACATTAGAGAAATAACTGGAGCTTAGCACCAGTATTTTAGGAGTAGTTTCAATAAATAATGGTCATACAGAAGATGGAATATATTCTAAAATAGTGTTTGAATACAGTGCATCAGTTTCAGTAATTTTTTGGAAAATTATAGAAAATCAGTCATGCATTATGTACACATGTACTATGTTTGGATATTAATATTGTGATTTGACATTTCTTTTGGTATAGCATTTTCCTGGCATATAGTTACTCTTCTGTAAGATTTTACTTGTAATCATTTTTGTTCCCACAGTTTTTTAGCTTTAATTTTCACACTATAAAGATCATCTATTATAAGTATATATATAGAATTCATTTAGTGAATTCCAATGAATTTTTATGAAGATTTGCAGCCATCACCACAATCCAGTTTTAGAGCAATTTGTCCACTCCCAAAAGTTTCCTCATGCAGGTGAACTCTAGTTCCATTTTGTTCTGCTTGGTTTATTATATTCTTTTACAAGATAAGCATTTCATATAAATGGAATCGATATGTAGTCTTTATTCTTGGCTTTTTTCACTTAGCACAATATCCTTGAGATTCATCTCAGTTGCATACATTAGTAATTCGTTTCTATTTGTTGCTGAATAAAAGTTATTGGGTAAGCCATCTAGTCCTGGAGTTACCTTTTAGGGACTGTTTACAAATTGAAATCAATAGTCTTAATATAAGAAAGCTATTCAGATTTTCATTTCTCCTGTGTTATTTTTGGTAATTTATACCTTTCATGAAAATTTCCCATTTCATTTAGGTTTTTAAAAGTATTTGGTGACATAAATCAACAACCCAGGAATTTGAACACAGTACATCCAGATTGTCTGGTTTCTTCCCAGGATGTCTGTGGTCTCACCTGGGAACACTGAAATGATTGGTAACTGGAATCCTCTCAAAGAATTCTCTAACAAATCTGGTATAGATACTGGGATGACCTAGAATCTGGGCTCAACTGAGTCTGTTGACTGGATTACCTACACGTGACCTTTCCAGGTGCATATCTTCCTGGTCAGTCTCTATTCCAGCCTCAAGCAAACACTGATCAGCAGTCTGATAGATTTATCTTTTATAGCATTTAATAAAAAATGGAGCTATAATATATGTATACTTTTGCACCTGGATTTTTTTTCTCTGCATAATGTTGTTGAACATTTTTACAGTTTATTAAATGTTCATGTGTGGATATACTGCATTTTGTTTATCCATTCAACTTGATAGAAATTTGAACTATTTCTAGTTTTTGGTAATTATAAATAAAGCTGCTCCTGCTAAGTTGCTAAGTCACTTCAGTTGTGTCCAACTCTGTGTGACCCCATAGACAGCAGCCCACCAGGCTCCCCCGTTCCTGGGATTCTCCAGGCAAGAACACTGGAATGGGTTGCCATTGCCTTCTACAATGCATGAAAGTGAAAAGTGAAAGTGAAGTCACTCAGTCGTGTCCGACTCCTAGCGACCCCATGGACTGCAGCCTATCAGGCTCCTCCATCCACGGGATTTTCCAGGCAAGAGTACTGGAGTGGGGTGCCATTGCCTTCTCCAATAAAGCTGCTAAGAACATTTAAATACAAGTTTTCATGGATAAGTGTTTCATTTCTCTTTTATTTCTCAGGATCACCTTATTTCCCATGACCCTGCCAAAAACTGTTATTAATTCTAACAACCTTTTCTCCCATAGGCTTTCTACATACACCATCATTTTGTTTGCAAATAAAGAGAACTTTACCTCTTTCTTTCCAATCAGTTTGCCTTGTCTTTTTCTCACTTAATTGCACTGGTTAGTACTTTGAATACTTCATTAATAGTAATAATGAGAGTAGACATTCTTGCTCTTTTTCTAATTTTAAGAGAAAAGAATTCAGTATTTCATATTAAATATATTGTAAGCTGTAGGTTTTCTTGTAAACGCTCTTTGTCAGGTTGTGGAACTTTCCATTTATTACTATTTGCTAGGATTTTTGTAACGAATGGTTATTATAATTTGTCATATGACTTTTTTGTATTTATTAGATGATCATTCAGCTCTTTTTCAGTATGTGGATAGAGTAAATTATTTTGAATGATTTTCAGAGGTTGAGGTAACCTTACATTCTTGGAATAAACCCCAGGTGTAATGTATTATTCTTTTTATATATTGTTGAATTTGCTTTGTTAATATTTTAAGGACTTTTGTATCTATATTTGCATCTGTATTGAGGGGTATTTCACTAAAGTTTTCTTTTTGAATAGTGTCTTTGTCTGATTTTGGTTTCAGGATAATGTTGTCTTCATAAAATTAGTTGGAAAATTTCCCCTTCTTTGAAAACATTGGTATCAAATTGTATTCTTCTTCTTCTTTAAATGCTTGCTAAAATTCACCAAGTAACTCATCTGGATCTCCTGTGTTATACTGGTAACTTGTACCTTTCATAAAATTTTCCTATTTCATTTGGGTTTTCAAAAGTATTGCCATGAAGTTGTTCATAAATTTGTCTTATTGTTCTTTTCATAGTGATGGTATCTTTAGTGATGGCCATTTTATCTAAACTGTTGAATTTATTGGCAAAAAGCTATTCATAATATCCCTTGAATATGTTTTGTCAGTTTATTGGCTTAACAGTGATTTGATTTCTTTTTTTTAATTGACATTGATAGTTTGTGTTTTCTCTTTTTGTTTTTATTCTAACTAGAGTTTTATATCTCTTGATTATTTTCAAAGAAGTTTTTGGATTTTTCCCTCTATTTTTATTTTCTATTTAATTAATTTCTTCTCTTATTTTGATTATTTTCCTCCTACTTTGGATTTGCTTTTCTCTGTAAGCTTTTTTTAAAAGTAGGAGATTAGATAAAGATTTTAGGTTTTGTTTTGTACTAACATAAGCATTTATAGCTATAAATTTCTCTTTAAAAGCAATCTTAGTTGTATTAAATACATTTTAATTATTATGTCTTAATTTTCATCCAGTTCAAAGTATTATCCAGGCACAATTGAAAGAATTTGCATTTTGCTTTTGTTGAATGGCATGCTCTGTAAACACCAATTAGGTCAATTTATATGATAGTATTTTAGTCTTCTGCATTTTTATTGGTTTTCTACTTACTCTCTTAATTATCAAGAGAATAGTATGGAAATTATAACTGTGATTTTGGGCTTGTCTATTTCCTCTTTCATTTGAGCTACAAGCTGTGCTTAGTAATGAAATTGATTTTCATTCTGGTGCAAGCTCCATATCCTATAGCTGTGTGGTAACAATGGTTGAGCTTCCCAGGTGGCGCTAGTGGTAAAGAATCGGCCTGCCAATGCAGGAGGTATAAGAGATGTAGGTTCAATCCTTGGGTTGGGAAGATTCTCTGGAGGAGGGTATGGCAACTTCTTCCAGTGTTCTCGCCTGGAGAATCCCAGGGCAGAGGAGTATGGCTGGCTATAGTCCATAGGATTGCAAAGAGCTGGACAGGACTGAAGTCACTTGGCATGCTTGCACCAATCAGTTATCAGATAAGCACCATTACATGGATCATGTTTTTAGTAATTGTTCTGGAACCACAGTAAACTATTTGAGTACACAGAAAGCCTTCAAGTAACTATGCATTTGAAACTTCAAAATGACAGGATGAAGTATTAATATGAAACTGAGACTGTTTAAATAACTAAAAGAGACTAAAGTTATTTGAGATGTCCTATTGGGCTAAGAAAGCCCAATATCTAATAGGAATACAGAGATATGACAGATTGCCATATTTACAAAATAACCATTTTAGTTTTATAGCCTAATTAATTAATGTGCATGTTCAGTTGCTTCAGTCATGTCTGATTCCTTGCAACCCTGAGGACTGCAGCTTGCCAGGCCCCTCTGTCCATGGGATTATCCTGGCAACGACACTGGAATGGGTTGCTATCTCCTCCTCTAAGGGATCTTCCCAACCCAGGGATTGAACCTGCATCTCCTGATTCTCCTGCGTTGAAAGGCAGATTCTTTACCACTGAGCCACCACTAGATAACACTTCCTATTAAAACAATTAGAATTGGTACAGCAAATCCTCAGCCTAAACGGATTTAAATTTAAGTCACCTCAGTTGTTTCCTAAATACTTGATTTTTAGAAAACAAAGGCTTAGAGTTCAAGTTCAAATACAGAGAAAATGGTGGAAATAGGATCTGAAACCACTTTGCCTTTCTCAAAAGCCCATGCTCTTAATCACTTCACTGTGCCTCAGTGTTTCTCTAAAATTATGAGATCCTTGGCAAGGCTATTTCTTTCCTACAGTATATAAGAATGCCCAAAGATACCTTAACTTAGAGCCATTCCTTAGAAGTGTTCCTTTTTCTGATTCCATGACAACCAAGCAAGCTTTTGATAATTTGGCTCCCTCTGTAGTTTTCCTACAGGATGAGAGTCAGCTGGTCATGTCAATATGGCATTTGGTATAAATGACAGATTTATTTCTTACTGTGAATCAATACACTGCCATTCTTCTCTACATTGATCTCTGGGAACTTGGCCTCTAAAGACAAATCCATTTTTAGTAGACTGATAAAAATCAGTCTCATGGGTCAACAAAGCTGAAGACCAGACTAAACTGTGTTAGATTCACCAAGATAAATGTTGGCCTTGTTTTACTCTGTTGGAGCTGGTACCAGCCTTCCCTGAACTGCACTATTGGTAAAGTGCTGTGGTATTTGAAATCACAGAATTTATACAAGCATAAAAAAGATAGGAAGATAAAATGAGTTGAAGGCAGTGGATGAAAACAATGTGTAAAGGTAATATGAAGCCAGATATCAGGTTAGTATGGGTTTCCCAGGTGGCACGTAGTGGTTAAGAACCCACCTGCCAATGCAGGAGATACAAGAGATGGAGATTCAATCCCTGGGTTGGGAAGATCCCCTGGAGGAGGGCATGACAACCCACTCCATTTCTTTCTTGGAGAATCCTATGGACAGAGAAGCCTGGTGGGCTACAGTCCATAGGATTGCAAAGAGTCAGACACAATTGAAGCAACTTAACACACACGAATAATGTTAGTATACAAACTGTATATCATAGGATCTGATATATTGCTAGTGACAGACTTTAAATTTGAGCCTTGAACCTGTGCTTCTTAGAAGGCAAATCAAGGTGAGGAAATTTTATAAGGTAAGGATTCTGTTCTTTTTATTTGTCCCTTTCAGAAATAACTCAAGTAAAATAGTTCTTTTCTTTTTATTTGCCCCTGTTTGAAATAACTCAAGTAAAACATGATTATTACAGAAAAACTAAAAAAATGGATAATAATTCTTTTGAATCATGTATAATCCCTGTGAAGAAGGCTGAGCGCCAAAGAATTGATGCTTTTGAACTGTGGTGTTGGAGAAGACTCTTGAGAGTCCCTTGGACTGCAAGGAGATCCAACCAGTCCATTCTGAAGGAGATCAGCCCTGGGATTTCTTTGGAAGGAATGATGCTAAAGCTGAAACTCCAGTACTTTGGCCACTTCATGCGAAGAGTTGACTCA
>NW_011494831.1:5592566-5601229 GCF_000754665.1 Bison bison bison
AGACTCTGATGCTGGGAGGGATTGGGGGCGGGAGGAGAAGGGGACGACAGAGGATGAGATGGCTGGATGGCATCACTGACTCGATGGACGTGAGTCTGAGTGAACTCCGGGAGTTGGTGATGGACAGGGAGGCCTGGCGTGTTGCGATTCATGGGGCCACAAAGAGTCGGACACAACTGAGCGACTGAACTGAACTGATAATCCCGCCACTCAGAGCAAATCACTTTTAACATTTCAGTGTAATTAGATGTTGGAAAGCATCATTTTTCTTGGCCTCCATTTATATAAATCTACATTAAAAATAGAATTATATTTCCCAATTTTTTTTACTTACCAATATTTTATGACCATTTTTCTAAAAAATATTAATCATTATTTTTGCTGACTATACGGTGGCCATGAATAAGTTATAATTCATGTAGTATTGTAATTTTCTTTGATTCAGGTTTATTTTTCATTTTATAGACAATGCTGAGATAAGCACCCTTGCACATTTCTATATACAAGACCAATTATTTCCTTGGGATAAAGTTTAAAAAGTGGAATTGCTGGATCTAGATAAGATTTTACAGAGAATTTCAGTTTTGAGCTAGGTTTTAAAGAATAAGACAGATTTAATTGGATGGAGACTCTGAAGTGAACAACAATATTACATTTCCTGAAACCTAAATTAATGAGATATTAGGTTATTTGAAATATAAAGAACATTAAAAATTTCACAATGCCCAATTTGTGACCCTCTTTTTTGAATATATTAATATTAGTTATACAGGTTAAAATCTTATGAGTGTAAGTGTACAAAGCTAGGTCATTTTCTCAGGATATAATAGCTTATCCTGGTTAAGACAAACATGATGTGACTCATTCACTTCTTCATTTGTGCATCATTTACTTCATAGATATTTACTTAGTATAAGTGCAAGGTGGTGTGATAGGCCAGTGAATACACTGAAATATGTGGGGGAAGGCCATGCTACAAACCTTCACAAAATTTGACTTATATTTTCTGGTTTTTTCTTTGTTACAGGTTTTCTAAGTCAGAATATATTTATATGAGTCAGGTATATCTGAAAATGTGCTAATATTATTACTTTGAAAGCAAGTGATCTAAGAGACTGCTTTTCTCTACTATTTCATTTAATCTCTGTGAAACATTTTTACCCTTAGTTAGAGTTTTAATCAGAAATTCACATAGAACTTTCACACTCAATTTATGATCCAGGGTATGATGAGGGTTTTTATAGACAACAATAAAAGGTAATTTAGACTATTAGTTCTTTAGTGGGGTTCAGACTCATTTTTTTTTTTTTTTAACTTTTTGTAGTACGTTGGTCTGAGCAATGTGTATGAGTTCGATGAATGACAGAAAGGCAGTTGTGGCAAGACAGATTGCCAGGACATGAGGTCTGAGAACTAACAGGGAGCAAAATGTATATGGTCTCTATCCGTAGATAAGGAGTTGTGAATTTATCTGTCTTTATATTTAAATATTTAGTTCAAAATATATTTTCTTTCATAATTCTACCCCAGACTAGTCCAGTTCATATGGTTAACTCCTGTGCTAGAAATCCTATTACACTTTTCACCATGGCATATGATCTAGCCCTTAACTTTTGTTTTGTTTTGTTTTGTTACTACTTCTGTTATGTTACTCTTTTTTCAACAAGATGTCTTTTGAGAGGAAGTTCTGTTATGGATAATTTTGACTAGTGTAATTCTAGACACATAGTAGATATCCCATAAATATTGGTTGATTACAATTCCTGAGAGGTTGGGGTGGGAAAGGAACAAATTAAAAGAAAAAAATGGATGGATGATATGAAAATATACGTCATAACCATTGAGAAGATTAAGTCCTTTGTGTAAAGATTGGAGAAACAAACCATTACAAAATTATTTTCTGATCATTTTTGTCTCCTGTTTTAAGCCATGTTTTAGTTGTCAGTTTTTATTTTTAAATACATCTATCATTAATTTGTTATTTCAGTAAGAAAAGTCTATATTATCTTTCTTCCTGTCCTGATTTAATATTCATTCTTGTCAAATAGTTTGGTCACGGCTCAGATGTTACTGTGAAATTGAGAAGAGTACAGCATTGTTCTGCTATGCTTTTGAAAAACTGCTGTATCTTTTATATTAGGTAAATAGACACAGTCCCAAAAAAGGATATACATTTCCATTCTAATTCTTTTCATGCTGTCGTTGCATAAAGCATGTCCTAAGAGCCAAGGATGAACAAAAACTGCTTCTTAAAGAAGAAAGGATAAAGCAAGATAAAGACATCAAAGCTGTTGCCAATACATTTTATCCTGAAAGAAATTACCAGAAAGGATCAGAACTTAATGGAAAGGGGTTACTGTTATAAATCTTTCTGAGAATTTCAGAAGGGAGTAGGAAATTTTCAGAGGAGGAGATATATTTATTCAGTTGACAATAGTCCTGTGAAATTTTCTAGTTAATTCAAACAAAAGGCAAAAGCTTTAATATATCTACTGGGTAAACGATGTTTTAAAAATCAGGGAAACACATCTAAAAATGCTTAAAGTGAAAAATGTCTAAGGCCATTTTGCTGAAAAACTTTTAAAGACACTTTCAAGTTTTCTCAAAGTACAGTTCCAAGTTCAATGCAAACTCTGTGAAAAACGGTTTCACTGAGAACCAGCATCAACTGATTGTTAGGTCTAAGGTTTCCCATGGTGCCAGGTACTGAAGAAGAGTTTTTTTTTTTTTGTAGTTTTGCAATGTATGATTTGTTCAACAAGTACTCTAAAGTCCCACTTCCTGCAAGGCATTGTGTGCCAGGGAATGTAGAAGATTCAAAGGTGTTTGAGGTAATTATCACGCCCTTAAGGAGAAACAACAGGTAGAGAAAGTAACAATTGCTGACATCTTTAAGAAAGCTTGTCAAAATTAATTTAAACCAAACTCATGACTTATACAGAGAACTAAAATATCCCATAGTTTGCTTCAAGTAATATTTTATTCTAGTTATATATTTGATTTCTCTTTTGTGGTCTGTGTGAGACTTAGGACTTTCCCCTTTGGCCCTATTGAACTGTATCATCTGTCCCCTGAGGAACCTAGCCCCGCTAAGAGTATAGGGCAGTTGTGAGTCCAGAGTCTATAGTGGAGACCTTATATTAGAAGATCCCTCCCAGCACTTAGCATTTTATTTGTGTTTCATAATTCCCCTCTAACTTAGTTCTGCCTAATGGCTTTATTGAGTTGATACAGTGATTAAATACGTTTGTAAATCACTTAGCAAATTACCTAGTAATCGCATAGTAAACACATATTGTGTACACGCTGAGTCGCTTCAATCACGTCCAACCCTTTGCGACCCTATGGACTATAGCCCACCAGGCTCCTCTGTCCATGGGATTCTCCAGGTAAGAATACTGGAGTGGGTGGACATGACTTCCTCTGGGGAATCTTCCTGACCAGAGATCGAACCTGCATCTTTTAAGTCTCCTGAATTGGCAGGGGTATTCTTTACCACTAGCACCATCTGGAAAATCCATTAAATGGTATTAAATCAAATAATATATTCTCTGTTTAGAACTCTCTAACTGCTTTCCATTGTACTTAGAATCAAAACTGCTGCTTACCACTTAAGATGTCCTACAATGCCTTTACAAAAATCTGTCCACTTGCGTTAGTGCCTTCTGGCATAACTCTTTCCCTATATTTCATATTCCTCTGTCACCCTAGGCTTCTTGCTATAACTGAATGGTGCTAAGCACCCTCGCTCCAGGGATCTCTAAACTTGTTTTCTCTTTTATTTACAAAATCTCCTCAACAAAATTGTTGAGTGGCTCCCTCACTCCCATAGTCACATGGAACATTTTTCATGACAGTTCTGTATCAGTGCCATTTCCTCAGACATACTTTACTTGGCTGTCATATCCAGCGGCAATTCCCCTCAGTGGTGTCCTAGTTGCTTTTTATCCCCCTGTACTAATTAGCACTTAAATTGTTTGTTAA
Organism: Bison bison bison; assembly: GCF_000754665.1. Lineage (NCBI taxonomy): Eukaryota > Metazoa > Chordata > Mammalia > Artiodactyla > Bovidae > Bison > Bison bison. The sequence goes on from NW_011494831.1 coordinate 5,596,551, forward strand.
CTTATTTATCTTTGGCATCCTTACTAGACTATAATTTAGAAAAGAACCTGTAAAGCAAGGACTTTTTCTCTCTGCTTAACTGTTTCATCCTGTCCCTATAACAATGCCTCACATACAGAGATACTAAAAACATTTTTGTATGGAAAAAATGACTGGAAGTATTTATTTCTATGGATAACAAAGTTCTGTGCTGCCAAAAGCTATTTCTAGAGAAAAAGGACACTATTAGGATTTAAGTCCTTTATCCATGGTTTCTTTTTTTTTTTTTTTTAATTTTATTTTATTTCCAAACTTTACATAATTGTATTAGTTTTGCCAAATATCGAAATGAATCCACCACAGGTATACATGTGCTCCCCATCCCGAACCCTCCTCCCTCCTCCCTCCCCATACCATCCCTCTGGGTCATCCCAATGCACTAGCCCCAAGCATCCAGTATCGTGCATCGAACCTGGACTGGCAACTCGTTTCTTACATGATATTTTACATGTTTCAATGTCATTCTCCCAAATCTTCCCACCCTCTCCCTCTCCCACAGAGTCCATAAGACTGTTCTATACATCAGTGTCTCTTTTGCTGTCTCGTACACCGGGTTATTGTTACCATCTTTCTAAATTCCATATATATGCGTTAGTATACTGTATTTATGTTATTACTCAGCCATTAAAAAGAATACATTTGAATCAGTTCTAATGAGGTGGATGAAACTGGAGCCTATTATACAGAGTGAAGTAAGCCAGAAGGAAAAACATAAATACAGTATACTATCCATGGTTTCTTGAATCAACATAGTCTTTTTAAAAGTAGAAAATAAAAGTTTTTAATTTCAAAGAGTACAGCCTCGGTAGGTGAGAACAGTTAGGGAACATCAGGTAAGATCAGCTCACACTTATTTGTTGTATCTCAGTTGTAAACTTTAAAAGTTAGTCTTAATTTTTTATCATAGTGATTACCTAGTGACCATTAAAAATAAAAATGCATATAGAGTTTTACAATTGTGAGCCCTGCACTTCATGCTAACAAACAAGATAGGTTACTAGTAATCTAAATATTACTTTTAAAGTCCAAAGACTGAGTGATAGTTTTATAGTTGTTAGACCGCAATTTCACAATAGAGTCTGTGCTGTTCTATCTTGCTTTCTAACTGCTTTATGTGCACATCTTTGTGAATTTGTAACCCCATGGACTGCAGCATGCCAGGCTTCCCTGTCTATCACCAACTCCCGGAGCTTGCTCAAACTCATGTCCATCAAGTTGGTGATGCCATCCCACCATCTCATCCTCTGTTGTCCCCTTCTCATCCCGCCTTCAATCTTTCCCAGCATCAGGGTCTTTTTCATTTCCTGTCACCATGTAATAATTTCGATGAAGTCAGGAAAAGGCATGAAGAGTTTGACAGGATAGATTTTTAGTTAAACATTTATAGTACATAGTGTTTGTAATATAAATCCACGATTAAAATGTCTTCCATTAATTTAAGAAAATATTCATTTATTCATTCAGCAAATATTTGTTTACCTACAATGTGCCAGACACTAAAGATATGTGAATGAACAAAACACACGAAAAAAACTTGGGCAAAAAAAGTTTCTTCAATAACCTCTACCAAATTTCCCTCTTTGTAAATCTGTCATGGGTGAATTTAAATATACTGACTTTTTTCCAATTTCCAATTTGTATTTTGCAAACACCTATTGCTTTTAAAGCATAGATTTGGCTACTTGAATAACTAAATAATGGAATTAAAGATTTTATTCTGAAGGAACTGCTTTAATTGAGGGAAGGGAGCCTATACTTGAAAATACTAAGTTAACATACACATATGCATATCAAAGAAGAGATTCAAGATGATTGATGAACATCTTTGATGTTTAGAGACAGGTCACTAGATTTGAAATCAAAGAGACTAGGTTATTGAGTAAATCAAATGCTCATTAGTGTTTCCAGTGACTGTATACTTTCATTTGCCTTCCTGTTTCTTGGGAGGCAAAACTCTAGATAGTATTTTCACTTGATCTTAGGCATGGGATTCATATTTAAAGTAGTTGAAGCTTCTATAGTGATGGTTGCCTTCTCTGCATAACAAAATCATGAATACAGTAGATTCTAGACATTTACAGATTTACAATTCATGGTTTTAACTATTTGCCAGTGAAGGGGGAAAATACTTAATATTTTACTGAAAGAAATTTGATTTATTCACCTGAGTGAGTTTGTCTAGCAAATACTTAATCTTTTAGTGTTTTTGTTGTTCTGAATATCCTAAAATAATACAACTTTGCTTATTCTGTGAATATTTTCCATTAACTAAAAGAAAATTATTTAAAAATTTGAGTGTGTCCAGGAAATATAGGACTAGATGGAAATAAGTTTCAAAAGAAAGAAGAGGATGAATATAAATAAAATACTATATAATCAAATTTAAAGTTGCCTAACCCACTCCAGTATTCTTGCCTGGAGAATTCTGTGGACAGACTGAAGTGACTTCGCATGCATGCACACATGCAAGGCATATTTTTATGTATCATGAACCTATAATTTGGGGGCCAGTCTTTTCATTTAGTTAATATTAAATCCTACATTATTTGGATTCAGACGAACGTTTTTGTATTTTAATTTTTAGCATATTTATACTGTTTACCATGAGGATGGGTATTGAAAGTATTAAATTCTTATCAATGATTTACTTACTTTATTTATATAACTTTTTTAAAGTGTAGAGATATGATAAAAATTTATTATAAGCATTTTGACTATATTTACATATCAGTCAAAAAATCTTTCAAAAGCTTTTCATTTCTACTTCTGGTTGCATTGATGGTGGCAGGTTTCACAGCTGTGGTAGCATTTGCAGCAATAGTCTCATTGATTACTTAAGAAGAAAAATTCAAATAAAGAAGTATTTATTGCATTCTTACTAGACTGCATCTTAATGTGCTGCACATGGGGTATTTATAATTGCCTCTTATTATCTTACAGTCTTGTCAGAGAGGGGGAATTTGTGTACATTAGGCAATTAGAATACAGTCCAAAAATGACCACTTGAATTTAACCAAGCATTAGTATGTGTGACTAGTACAGTAACAGTTCAGGGAAGGTTTTAATGGAAGAATTTAATCCAAGAACAGATTAAAGGCCTGGCTTTCCCCTAGAACTTGATAAAGTGGAATAGACTAAATGGATCGTAAATTCATAAGTGAAACTGTGAGTGCTGAACTAGTGTGATTGTTGTAAGAAACTGAAGAGGTCAGCTGGACTGTAGAGAAGGTACAGGGAAGGGAAGCTTCAACCCATTACTGGGACCTGATGATGCTTGACCTGTCATGCGCATCCTCGTCCAGGAAGGAGTCTGAACTCTTTCCATTATGCAGTAGGAAGTCAGTAGTTGTGAGTCCCAGACCATTATAGTCATGAGAATTTTTTTCATGTCATGTACAAATAACTTTAAATAAATCCACATGTTTATTTTTCCTGATCCACACAAATATGTGGAGGACGAGAAACTCTAAGTTTGGATACAAATTGACCAGTATTTCTTCTTAGTCTAATATTTTATAAAAATTCTGAGATAAATGTGTAACCTTTATGAAAGTCTTACAATAGTTTTATTTTTAAAAGAATATGTGCTAAAATTAGAACTTTTGGATGTTTATAATTTGGATAAAATGCAATTTTCCAGGATGATTGAAGATCACTGGATGCTGACCTCTGAGCTGTTAAATATAATCCTGAGATGGTCTCTATAATAAGAATGGGAATTTGTATCCTTGTCGGTGTGCTGTGCTGTGCTTAGTCACTCAGTTGTGTATGACTCTGTGACCCCATGGACTGTATGTAGCCCACCAGGCTCCCCTGTCCATGGGGATTCTCCAAGCAAGAATACTGGAGTGGGTTGCCATGCCCTCCTCCAGGGGATCTTCCCAACCCAGGGATTGAACCTAGGTCTCCTGCACTGCAGGGAGATTCTTTACCGCCTGAGCCACCAGGGAAGCCTGCCTTGTCAGTGTGGATAATACCATGCACACTGTGGTCAGAACTCTATAAGTAAAAATAAACTGGAAGTTTTGGCCAATATCCACATATTTAATAAATAATTTTTAAAAGTCAGGTTAGTTTAAGAAAACTCTGGTAATTATCTAAATATAATTTATGGAATTTTAATTTTTCTGGAATCACAAAGAGGGAACTCTCTGAGGATGGTAATGTTAAAGAACAAAATTCTGCATAGGTAGTGTGACATTTACTCAGAAAAATTAAATCTAGGACTAAAGCTGAGAAAAACTGTTGTCAGTTGGAAAGATTATAATGACTGAGAAAGCATTATAGAGGACAAAGTCTTTGTCCTTACACCCTACTGGGAATCCCTTATGGTCTAAAACCTGTATGATAGGAAGTCATTTGAATATTGCATTATAATACTTCCCAAATATTCCCTAAAGGATCTGTTCATTTTAATGTCTATAGGATGTTTTCAAGGAATGCCTAATGACATGAGAAAATGATCACAAGGTGAATGGCAAAGGGAAACAAAATTATAAATACAATATCATTTCCATTCTATAATTAAACTCATTAAACAAATATATAAAAGTGAATTTCAGGACATATAATACTTTGGGGAGGTTCTTAAGTCATAAATTTTTGAAATTTTTCTCTGCATAAATATACATATATATAAA
>NW_011494831.1:5601329-5609257 GCF_000754665.1 Bison bison bison
GACCCTTATACTTTCAGAGAAGGGCATGATCTACTTATAGTCATAGCTCTTATTTTTTATTAAAGTTTCAGGTTTTGTTTCATAGATTTGTATGAATTTTCTGTATATCAAGAAAAAGTAATCTTGGAATGTTATATTAATTTCATAAACTAGTTTTCCATTATAGTGTTATGACTAGTTTTAAATCACCTTGAATGATGAATTCTTCTCAATTTCAGGAGTTTGTTTTGCCTATTCTTATTGCAGTATATACATGGTGATAAATTTTCATTCATGATTGATCGTAATGAAAATGTAGATCTATTTCATTAATTCAAGTTTGTAATTTATATCTGAAAATACACAATGATGAATGCATTCAAATTACAATGCAACATGTAGGGTTGAAGAGAAGTATATGTTGTTTCAATTAAGCTGCAAATGCTGTTATCATTCAGCATGTAATCATCAGTTTTCAATGGGAGGATGGAAAGAGTTTGAAATCCAGGTTGCTGCTTAGTTTATCAGAAAGGTAAAGACCCAGTCACGGTTCATTTTAATAGGTGAATGCTAGGACCTGGCTGACAAGATAATTTCCATCTTTATTAAAGACCTAAGTGCTTATTCCCTGAGAATTAGTTCGCCTCGAGTATGGTGTTTATGAAAACATGTAAGAGGTTGTTAACATTTTTTTAAAAAGCTTAAAGTTATAAACTCTTCATTGCTGAACAATCCTGTTTTGTTTTTTCTTTTAAGATCCTGGGAATGCAAATAGGTAGTTCATAGTTTAAAACAGAAAACAAAACTTATTGTTGAGTGACTGCTGACTTTTACAGTGTACTTAAAATGACTTCAAATGCATTAGTGTCTTTTTCATTTATATTTGCTCTAAGAATCTTGAGGATAGATAAGAAATGTCTAAAAACACAATAATCTAGTTAATATGGTTTAAATACTGTCTTGGGAGTAGGGATGGGAAATTGGACCCATTGTGAGTTCCAGTGTAGTCTATTTTATGAAATGTGCCTTATAGAAAAAATTGGTGCTATTAAGGTAAAGTACAAAGCAAAGGGGTATAAATTCAGATTATGGTTTTCCATTAGTATTCATATAATCTAGAAAAATTGTTAGCAAAATAGTATGATTGAAAGACTGTCAGATTTTATCTTTTTAGGTTGTGTGATACTACCTGTGTCATTTACTCTCTTAACTGTAATTTTGTTATCTATAAAGCACATCAACAACTCAATGGACATAAATTTGAGAAAACTCCAGGAGATAATGGAAAACAGGGGATCTTGGCATGCTGCAGTCCATGGGGTCTCAAAATGTCAGGCACAATTTAGTGACTGAACAGCAACAAACATAAAGTAGTGATACTACTATATTTTACAGAAATTATTTTGAGGATTAAATAAAATATATAAAGTGCCTAGGATTGTACCTGGTAATTTTTCCAGATTCAGTACATAGTCTTTTATACAGACATCTATATGTCTTTTTCCTATTTAACTGTGGGTTTAGTCTGGGGTCCATTGACATTTAGGGAATAATGGAGGTTCTCCATTTACAGAAGTCCCTAGGTTCTATGCTTATATTACTTTCATCAGATTTAAAATTTCTCTGTTACAGCCCTTAATTACAAACATACATGTTAAACTTTATTCAGTTTAACTGCCAATTTATCTTATAGTCTAATTTAACACTTTAATTGTAGGCAATTTCACAGAATTAGAAGCCAGACCTGTGAGTGTAGCCCTGGTTGTGGTAAAAAAATTGCAAAGGGAACTAATTTTATTTTATTTTTTAAAATTTTTTTATTTTTTCAAATCAAGAGTTTCATTGTCTCTTTAAAATATCACAACTGAGTCCATAGAACCATCTGCTATCTTGTTTCTGCAGCAGGATTACTGAGATCTTATTCATCAGCCTGCTGAACTGTTCCTTTTTCAGAAACATAGATACCATCCAAAAATTTTCTGATATCCTTGTTTTTAACTGTGGTGGCTTGCTGAATCAAAGCAGCTGAATTTGACACAAGTTCAATGTCATTTCCTTCAAGAATCAACTCATTTTTCTGGGCTTGAGATACTGAACAGGCAACCCCTGGCCTCATTCGAACCCTGCGTATGTATTTTTCACCCCCAAAATTTCAGATTTCCACAAGAGAACCATTCTCCTGAATAACAACGTTGATGGGGAAGTGGGCATACACCGACCTCATCTTGTAACGGAAGCCCAGTTTAACACCCTTGATCATGTTCTGTACGTGACTACAGATTGTGAGAACAGTGGCCGGTTCCTTTCTGTTTCCCCACCATTTGTCAACATGGAGCTTCTTCTTTTTCTTTCCAAGGAGACTGAGTTCTACATTGATGTGATTGAAGTCCCTCCGCAGGGTGCCTCTGGGGCCCTTCACAATAACTGTTCGTCCCTTCAAGTTAACGTCGACATTTTCTGGGATGTCGACAGTCTGGTTGCTGAGAATGGTCTTCGGGATGTCGACAGTCTGGTTGCTGAGAATGGTCTTCATTCTCGCAGTAGATGCGGGGAAAAAAGCAGGGAACTAATTTTAAAGTGAAACGTTTACTCCATAAATAGATCCTTTAAAATGTCAGGAGTAAAATATACTTACATAAAATGTTTTCAACTTTGAATTCAGTTGATTGGTTGTTTTGTATAAAATCATACAAAAACGAGACTTTTTGTGGTTGTGGGAACAATGAGAATTGCCAACAGTTCACATTAAATGCATAATGTAAAATTTATCTACACAAAATATTGTATCTTGCTTGTTTTTTTTTAACTTTAAATTGGAATCTTTGAGTCTTTAGTTTTTAGATGTAATATTTAAGTATTTGAAATATATGCAGCCTCTCATTTTATACCTAATAATTTTAACACCCAAGCATGGGCTAAATATTTGCTATTTTATTTTTTCCAGCTTCATTGAGATATAATTGACTTTTAAAATTGTATAGGTTTAAGGTGTATAATGTGATGATTTGATACATATATATTGCAAAATGATTACCATAATATGATTAATTAACACCTCCATTACCTCACATAATTACCTTTTCTGTGTTTGTGAGGTGAGAAAATTTAATATATACTTGCTTAGCAATTGTTGAATATATAGTATTGTTAACTATAGTCACCGTGTTGTACATTAGATCTCCAGACTTTATTAATCTTATAGCTGGAAATTTGTGCCTTTTGACCACAACTCCTCATTACTCTGACCTCACACCCCTAATAACCACCATTCTACTCTCTATTACTATCATTTCAACTTTTTTAGATTCTACATGTAAACATGATCATGCGATATTTGTCTTTCTCTGACTTATTTCACTTAGCCTAATGATCTCAAATTTACCTCAGTTCAGTTCAGTCACTCAGTCGTGTCCGACTTTTTGCGACCTCATGAATTGCAGGACGCCAGGCCTCCCTGTCCATCACCAACTCCCAGAGTTCACCCAAACTCATGTCCATCCAGTCGGTGATGCCATCCAGCCATCTGTCGTTCCCTTCTCCTCCTGCCCCCAATCCCTCCCAGCATCAGGGTCTTTTCCAATGAGTCAACTCTTTTCATGAGATGGCCAAAGTATTGGAGTTTGAGCTTTAGCACCAGTCCTTCCAAAGAACACCCAGGGCTGATCTCCTTTAGAATGGACTGGTTGGATCTCCTTGCAGTCCAAGGGACTCTCAAGGGTCTTCTCCAACACCACAGTTCAAAAGCATCAATTCTTTGGTGTTCAGCTTTCTTCACAGTCCAACTCTCACATCCATAAATGGTTTTCCCATGACCACTGGAAAAATCAAAGCCTTGACTAGATGGACCTTTGTTGGCAAAGTAATGTCTCTGCTTTTCAATATGCTATCTAGGTTGGTCATAACTTTCCTTCCAAGGAGTAAGCATCTTTTAATTTCATGGCTGAAATTACCATCTGCAGTGATTTTGGAGCCCCCCAAAATAAAGTCTGACACTGTTTCCACTGTTTCCCCATTTATTTCCCATGAAGTGATGGGACCAGATGCCATGATCTTCGTTTTCTGAATGTTGAGCTTTAAGCCAACTTTTTCACTCTCCTCTTTCACTTTTACCAAGAGGCTCTTTAACTCCTCTTCACTTTCTGCCATAGGGGTGGTATCATCTGCATATCTGAGGTTATTGGTATTTCTCCCGGCAATCTTGATTCCAGCTTGTGCTTCTTCCAGCCCAGCATTTCTCATAATGTACTCTGTATATAAGTTAAACAATCAGAGTGAAAACATACAGCCTTGATGTACTCGTTTTCCTATTTGGAACCAGTCTGTTGTTCCATGTCCAGTTCTAACTGTTGCTTTCCGACCTGCATACAGATTTCTCAAGAGGCAGGTGAGGTGGTCTGGTATTCCCATCTCTTTCAGAATTTTCCACAGTTTATTGTGATTCACATAGTCAAAGGCTTTGGCATAGTCAATAAAGCAGAAATAGATGTTTTTCTGGGAACTCTCTTGCTGTTTTGATGATCCAGCGGATGTTGGCAATTTGACCTCTGGTTCCTCTTCCTTTTCTAAAACCAGCTTGAACATCTGGAATTTCACAGTTCCCATATTGCTGAAGCCTGGCTTGGAGAAATTTGAACATTAATTTACTAGTGTGTGAGATGAGTGCAAAACTGTGTGGTAGTTTGAGCATTCTTTGGCATTGCCTTTCTTTGGGATTGGAATGAATACCGACCTTTTCCAGTCCTGTGGCCACTGCTGAGTTTTCCAAATTTGCTAGCATATTGAGTGTAGCACTTTCACAGTATCATCTTCCAGGATTTGAAATAGCTCAACTGGAATTCCATCACCTCCACCGGCTTTGTTCATAGTGATGCTTTCTAAGGCCAACTTGACTTTATATTCCAGGATGTCTGGCTCTAGGTGAGTGATCACACCATCATGATTATCTTAGTCGTGAAGATCTTTTTTGTATCTATGTTGACTCAAATGATAATATTTCGTATATATATGTGCAAAGGTTACATGTAACCCTTTATCATTATGTAAGGTCTGTCTAGTCAAGGATATAGTTCTTCCAGTGATCATGTATGTGTATGAGGGTTGGACTATAAAGAAAGCTGAGCACTGAAGGACTGATGCTTTTGAACTGTGGTGTTGGAGAGGACTCTTGAGTCCTTGACTGCAAGGAGATCCAACCAGTCTATCCTAAAGGAGATCAATCCTGAGTGCTCATCTGGGTGCTCATTGGAAGGACTGCTGTTGAAGCTGAAACTCCAATACTTTGGCTACCTGATGCAAAGAGCTGACTCATTTGAAAAGACCCTGATGCCGGGAAAGATTGAAGGCAGGAGGAGAAGGGGATGACAGAGGATGAGATGGTTGGATGGCATCACCGACTCAATGGACATGAGTTTGGGTAGGCTCCGGGAGTTGGTGGTGGACAGGGAGGCCTGGCATGCTGTGGTTCATGGGGTCGCAAAGAGTCAGACACGACTGAGCAACTGAACTGAACTGAACTGAAGGAAATTTGCCTCTTCTTACAAGCTTTTGATTTAAAGTCTGCTTGTCTGATACAAGTATAGCTACCCCTACTCTCTTTTAGTTTCCACTTGGCTGGAATATCTTTTTCCATTTCTTCATGTTAAGCCTATGTGTATCTTTAAAACATTTTGATTGGGAATTAATCTATTTACATCTAATAAAATAATTATTAATATCTCTTAATAGGTAAGGACTTTCTAATGCCATCTTATATTTCTCTTCTTTGTAGTTTCCTTGTTCTTTTCTTCCTCTTGTCTTCATTTGTGAACTGATAATTTTCTGTAACAGTATGCTTTGATTTCCTTTTCTTTGTTTTTCATATATCTTTTGATTTGTGGTTACCATGAGTTTATATAAAATGTCTTATAGATACAATAGTCTATTTTATGCCGATAACCAGCTAACTTTGATCACATATAAGCTCTATCATCTTTATGTTTTTGATGTTAAAATTTACCTCTTTTTCTGTTAGTATACATTCACAGATTATTAAAGCTATAGCTATTTTTAATACTTCTGTCCATTAACCTTGGTTATCACATCATCACATTATAGTATTCTGAATTTGTACTCTACAATTACATACACTTCACATGCTAACAAGGTTATGCTCAAAATCTTTCAAGCTGGCTTCAGCAGTACGTGAACTTCTAGATGTGCAAGCTGGTTTTAGAAAAGGCAGAGGAACCAGAGATCAAATTGACAACATCGGTTGGATCACGGAGAAAGCAAAGGATTCCAGAAAAACATCTACTTCTCCTTCACTGACTATGCTAAAGCATTTGACTGTGGATCACAACAAACTGTGGAAAATTCTTCAAGAGATGGGAATACCAGACCACCTTACTTGTCTCCTGAGAAACCTATACACAGGTCAAGAAGCAACTGTTAGAATCAGACATGGAACAATGGACTGGTTCACAGTTGGGAGAAAAGTATGACAAGGCCGTGACCCTGCTTATTTAGCCTATATGCAGAGTACATCATGCAAAATGCCAGGCTGGATGAGTCACAAGCTGGGATCAGTATTGCCAGGAGAAATATCAGCAACTTCATATACACAGATGATACTACTCTAATGGCAGAAAATGAACAGGAACTAGAGCCTCTTGATGAAGGTGAAGGAAGAGAGTGAAAATGCAGATTGAAACTCTATATTAAAAAAACCCCAAAGATCACTGGCATCCGGTTCCATCACTTCATGACTAAAAAAAGGAGAAAAAGTGGAACAGTGACAGATTTTCTTTTCTTGACCTCCAAAATCACTGCAGATAGTGACTCAGTCCTGAAATTAAAAGATGCTTGCTCCTTGGAAAGAAAGCTATGAAAACCTAGACAGCATATTAAAAGGAGAGACATCACTTTGCCAACAAAGGTCCTTACAGTAAAAGCTATGGTTTTTCCAGTAGTCATATTCGGATGTGATAGTTGGACCATAAAGAAGGCTGAGTATTGAAGAATTGAGGCTTTCGAACTGTAGTGTTAGAGAATACTCTTGAGAGTCCCTTGGACAGCAAGGAGATCAAAACAGTCAATCCTAAAGGAAATAAATCTTGAATATTCATTGGAAGGACTGATACTGAAGCTGAAGCTCTATTACTTTGGCTACCTGATGCAAAGAGCTGACACATTGAAAAAGACCCTGATGCTGGAAAAGATTGAAGGCAAAGTGAAATGGAAACAACAGAGGATGAGATGGTTAGATTGCATCACTGACTCAATGGACATGAATTTGAGCAAACTCTGGGAGGTAGTGAAAGACAGGGAAGCCTTGCGTACTGTAGTCTATGGGGTTGCAAAGAGTGAGACACAACTTAGCAACTGAACAACAGCAAAAAAAAAAAAATAATATATATATATATATATGAATAGCTAATGTTGGCCATCTTCGCTACAAATTAGCATATTTCTTGCCATAATTTTATTTTTATTTCTATCAAAGGCTTATTGTATGCAAATGCTTTTAATCCTCATTATAATCAGGTATTATTTTCCATTTTATAAATGAAAAAACTGAAAAATGTTAACTTTTCTGTCATTTAATGTTATTAAAAAATTGGTATGAGGATAAAACAATGAATAAAATAAATAATATCTGCTATAATGGAGCTTTTATTAAATTGGGGGTTCAGTTCAGTTCAGTTGGTCAGTCGTGTCCAACTCTTTGCAACCCCATGAATCGCAGCACGCCAGGCCTCCCTGTCCATCACCAACTCCCGGAGTTCACCCAGACTCATGTCCATTGAGTCAGTGATGCAATCTAGCCATCTCATCCTCTGTCGTCCCCTTCTCCTCCTGCCCCCAATCCCTCCCAGCATCCGAGTCTTTTCCAATGAGTCAACTCTTCGCATGAGGTGGCCAAAGTACTGGACTTTCAGCTTTAGCATCATTCCTTCCAAAGAAATCCCAGG
>NW_011494831.1:5609357-5615821 GCF_000754665.1 Bison bison bison
ACCATAGCCTTGAGTAGACAGACCTTTGTTGGCAAGGTAATGTCTCTGCTTTTGAATATGTTATCTAGGTTGGTCATAACTTTCCTTCCAAGCAGTAAGCATCTTTTAATTTCATGGCTGAAATCACCATCTGCAGTGATTTTGGAGCCCCAAAAAATAAAGTCTGACACTGTTTCCACTGTTTCCCCATCTATTTCCCATGATGTGATGGGACCACATGCCATGATCTTCGTTTTCTGAATGTTCAGCTTTAAGCCAACTTTTTCACTCTCTTCTTTCACTTTCATCAAGAGGCTTTTTAGTTCCTCTTCACTTTCTGCCATAAGGGTGGTATCATCTGCATATCTGAGGTTATTGATATTTCTCCCGGCAGTCTTGATTCCAGCTTGTGTTTCTTCCAGCCCAGCGTTTCTCATAATGTACTCTGCATATACTCTGCATGATACACTCTGCATGATGTACTCTGCCTTGATGTACTCCTTTTCCTATTTGGAACCAGTCTGTTTTTCCATGTCCTTTTTTTTTTTTTTTTTTTTTTTGAATACATATTTATATTTTTATTTGGAAAAATCATGTCTTTCATTTTTTACTTTTTTATCCATGTCCAGTTCTAACTGTTGCTTCCTGACCTGCATAATTTCTCAAGAAGCATGTCTGGTGGTCTGGTATTCCCATCTCTTTCAGAATTTTCCACAGTTTATTGTGATCCACACAGTCAAAGGCTTTGGCATAGTCAATAAAGCAGAAATCAATGTTTTTCTGGAACTCTCTTGCTTTTTCCATGATCCAGCGGATGTTGGCAATTTGATCTCTGGTTCCTCTGCCTTTTCTAAAACCAGCTTGAACATCAGGAAGTTCACGGTTCACATATTGCTGAAGCCTGGCTTGGAGAATTTTGAGCATTACTTTACTAGCGTGTGAGATGAGTGCAGTTGGGGCTAGATAGCAAAACAACAACAACAACAACAATTTCAGGGCTATTAAGACAATATTTAGTGTAATAATGAGGTAGACACTGTGAGACTGAGGATGGAGGTCTTAGGATTCTGTTAGTATAATTGGAGACCTCTCTGTCTATGTGGCTTTTCTCTCTGAATGAAAAGAATTAGAGAGCCAGGATAATATTTAGGGAAAGAGTATTCTAGTAAAAGGGAATAAAATAAATTCAAAGGTCCCAAAAGTTTTGAAACAGTGGTTTGCTTGGGCTAAAAAGGACAGTCTGGTTGGAAAGGCATGACTGTGGATGAGAGTTATGGCAAACAAGTACAAGATGGAACAGAGTATTAGGAAAATACAGGAGAAGGGTTAAGTATGTCAGGCCTTTGGAGGCTTTGGTGAAGATTCTTGATGGGATACTTTTGAATGGCATGGAAGCCGCTGGAGGCTCTGGAGCAGAGCAGTGCCATGTTCTGATTTACATTTTGAAAATATCATTCTCATTGACTGTAGTAGAAGCTATGATGGAAATAGGTAGCCTGTTAAGAAGAATCTCAATAGTACAGGCAAGAGACTCACTAGGTTGATAATGCTGGATGATATGAAAAATGGTTTTGGTTCTAGTGTTATTTTAAATATAGGGAGCAAGAGAGGAATTGTGGAAGGATTCAGTGTCTTTGATATGGATATTTATAAAAATGAAATTGCCATTTTATTAAGATTAGGGAAAAACTTGTTTTAGAATTTATAATTAGATCAATACTTTTGTTTGAAGCGTGCTAAATATGGAATTTATGTTAGATATTTAAGATATATCAGTTAAGAAAACAGCCTTTATATTTGGATTTGCAATGTGGAGGTCACATTTGACCTTGATGAGGTGGTGGACAGATGAGGAAATTATTTGGTGTTCTTGTTTTCCCTATAGAATTAAGCGCAAAGAAATTTAGTAAAGGTTAGGAGGGAAGGTGGGTTTTGGATGTTGTCAGATAAAGGTGAGAAATTGTCAGCAAGGAGAGTGGGAGAATAGTTTTACAATGACGCTTTTATGTAATTCCAGGCAACATTGCCTCTCCCCTTGAAATCTATGGTCATTTACTTAAGCTGAGACCAGTATGGCTCCAAGATTTTCATTAGCAAGACTCAGCTGCTCAGGTAAAGTTAGAAAGTAGGTGAGAACTAGAAGTTGGGTGAGAACTAGAAGTTAACCAGAGTTGGAATCTTGCGAACTTAGTATCCTGAAGGGAAAGATGAAGAAAGAAGTATTTTGACGAACCATCGACTCTCAATAGGGTAAGGATGAAAAAAATATTATGAAGGAAATTATAGAGAACAAAAATCAATAGAGGCTCCAGTGTGGCAAATAATTGTTGGAGTTGGGATAAAGAGCATCCAACAATATCTTAGTTTTGGAGAGTGGGATATTAGAAACCAAGAGTGGAATGACTGTAGTTATTGATAATAACAAGCTGTGGTTACTGAGTCAGGTGATTTTGCTTATGATAGCCTGTGAGTTTCCCAGAGCAAAGTAGAAGACCATGTGGAAATGAGAAAGGAATGGGAAAATGTGTTAGATGAGGGATTGTATGGAAGTGCATCACAGGGATCACAGTTAGAGGGACTTACAGTCATAGGCTCCCTGTGATTTCTGAAAGCAGCCGGGACATCTTAACAGTGTCTTCAGAGGTGATAATCAGATTTAATTAGGGCCTCCTTCTAAATCAGGTCTCAGCCTTGGCTGCACATTGTAATCACCTGAGGGAACTTTAAAAATTTCCAGTGCTCAAACTTCACCCCAAACCAATGAAATTAAAATCTCCAGGGGTGGGACCCAGATGTCAGCATTTTTAAAAGTTCTCCAGGTGTTTCCAATGTGCAGCCAAGGCGGAGAGCCAGTTTTCTGGCTTTAGGCCAGAAGAAGTAGCAAGAAATGTTGGCTCTGAAGCCTAGGCTCTGCACGCTAAGACAGATCACCTCAGAATTGTCTGCACATAAGGTGGGAGTCAGATTTGCCTCCCTCCTGTGTCTGAGCATCTAATGAACTAAGGTTTATGTGAGAAGCAAACCAATTCACTCAAAACAGTTAGTAGATGTGTCTGTGTATATTAGCCAGTAAAAAGTGAAAAAGAAAGTTTCTTCCCCAAGAGCAGAACAATCACAGTTTGAGACCCTGTACTGCAGGACAGCAGGTCATCGCTGAGATAGCAATTGATGACATATACATTGCTCTGAGGGCTCCTTAAGAACTTCTACCTTTTACGAATGTCAGGTGAAAGGTTCACAGCACAACTTTTCATGCTTAATTAGCAGTTAGAATCGCTTCAAGAAATCAAATAGGGAGGAGCAGATGGACTTGCAGCTCACCTTGCGGCAGTAATTTGTTTGTCTCAGCCACTAGTCTTGGTTGCTAACAACATCTTCTAAAGGTAATGGAATCATACTTTTGCTTATTCTCTATTTGGTTGCTAAATAATTTAGTCGAAAATCTAATTTCTGTTAAAACAGAAAAGTAAAAATCTTTATTTCAGAGCTATTTAATTTGCAACATGTTGCCATTATAATCTCCTGGCATTGGTGTAACGTCTAAGACTCAGCTGATCGCTTTAAGTACTCAGCGCTGATATACTCTAGTAAGTGAAGAATTTTTACTTGTAGATTACAAAGAACACATTGTATCTTATGTGCATCTCAATATAAATAAGTTACAGAGGGCTAAAGTTTTGCTTTTGGATTTTAAAAAGAAAAATTCCTACACTTTAAAACTTAACTCTAAACGGCCCTGATTTTTGAACAAAACTTTTAATATTTTAGAAAGCCAGTATTGTCCTTTTGTTGTGAAAGCAGTTTTGCTATATTTTTAAAATAAATCTTTACTCCACAAACATTTATAGTACTCTGAAAAGGTTTTATATTTTATTTACTGGTGCCATAGCTTTTGAGATTGAAATGGACAAGAAGGGTCTGCCATAAACTCTTTTGTGTTGTGTTAAATCTGTGGGTTTAAGTGACCTAGGAGAGAGTGGTAATTCTTTCAGCTTCCTCTACTTGGAAATGTGTGTTAGTTCTCTTTGAAAAGAAGGCTTTACTTAAATTTAACTTGTTATTATTTTCCCAGTTGGAGTGACAGAGAATGCTGGGTGACCTTTGTAGGGTTACTTATTGTCTTCATGAAAATTTTCTCCGTCTGAACTAGAGAAAATACCTGCTGAGCTAAGGACTATGGTGAAGACAATGCGTGTCAAACATTTTATGTGCTACTTCTCAGAAAGAAACCAACCATGATAAATAGACTTTCATAACATGTTTTCTAAAATTCACCATGTGCTAAACTTCTCCAAGTCCATCTAATTTTCATCATGTTTTTGCACTCTAGATAAGCCATGATGATGAATGAGAGTTGGTTTTGGGTAAAATATTGCAGTGGATAGTTTAAATTTCTGCCTTGACTTTTTGTGTCTTTCTCTTGTCCTCTATGGTATGCCTATGGATTTCACCTTCTATTTACTCTGACATGCATAGCACCTGATATAATTCTTCCTTTCTCTAAAAAGACTGCATATGCCCAAATAAACCCCATTTCAAGTCTTTGTTTGTTATTAAAAAATATTTCTTGGACCCTACCCCAAAACCAATTAAATGAGAAACTCTAAGTATGTAGATTTGTAGAATATTGAAGTTTAAAAACTCCCCAGGTGAGTCTAATGTAAAGCCTTGGCTGTGTGTCACTGTCTTAAGCCAAAAACTTCAGATTCTTAAGGGTATAATTCTAAAGAGTTAGCTGCTGAATAAAGAACATATTTGTAAACCAGAAATCCTTAAATGCTATAAGCCCAAACTAGCGAGAGAACGTTGTCTCAACAGCCTAAAGGATGACAACAACTAAACTAACAATGATGTTTTATGTTGCTATGAAATTCCTCAATTGCCATGATCACTGCTGCTGCTGCTGCTAAGTTGCTTCAGTCGTGTCCGACTCTGCAACCCCATAGACGGCAGCCAACCAGGCTCCCCCGTCCCTGGGATTCTCCAGGCAAGAACACTGGAGTGTGTTGCCATTTCCTTCTCCAATGCGTGAAAGTGAAGTTGCTCAGTTGTGTCCGACTCTTAGCGACCCCATGGACTGAAGCCTGCCAGGCTCTTCTGTCCATGGGATTTTCCAGGCAAGAGTACTGGAGTGGGTCCAATGCCTTCTCCGGCCATGATCACTGAGTGACCATTATTTCCTTAGTCTCAGGCACTGAGTTATCTGTAATTATCTATCACACACTGGATGTATTATTTTTCTTTTTGTGTCTGATAGCTTAATGTTCACTAGCAAGAGACTAACTTCCTGATTTGTGGGTGTGGAGAGAACTACAAACTCATTTGCTATTGTGTCACAGTGAATTTCTGATTCTAAGAAACATCTTCAATCACCAGAATGACAGTAGAGTTGCCTGTTTTCCTTATCTGCTTTAGTTAATTTAGTTTATGTCTGCGTGTTTGGAGTTGGCTGTCTCTCTGTTCAGAACAATTAGGAGGGTGGCCTCAGAATTGTAAGCATACTGGGACATTCTTCATGGCTATGAAGCCATTGTATTCAAAACCATAGTTTCCTAAGCTGATTGTTTTTTGATTGGACCAGATATTAGAAGATAAATGAAGAAAACTTGCAAACAGCAAGTATTCTTGAAGTAAGAATTTTATATTTATACATATGTGAAGATAGAAGCCTTTGATGAAAAGTTATTCTTAGATCAATATGCTCACTTTAAATAACTTTATTTTTAAAATTATTTATATTTATTTTATTTTAATTTTGGCTTGCATCAGTCTTTGCATGCACTAGAGCTTTCTCTAGTTGCGGAGAGCAATGTCTGCTCTCTAGTTGAGCTGCAGAGGCTTCCCACTGCAGTGGCTTCTCTTGTCGTGAGGCATGAGCTCTAGGTGTGCAGGCTTCGGTAGTTGCGGCTCACAGGCTCTAGAGAACAGGTTCAGTAGTTTTGACACATTGTCTTAGTTGCTCTGCGGCATGTGGAATCTTCCTGGATCAGAGATGGAATCCATGTCCTTTGCATTGGAAGGCAGATTCTTACCCATTGTACCACCAGGGCAGCCCTATTCAGTAGGTGAAAAAAGTAATTGTGATTTTGGACTGTGAATTTTAAATCATTATAACTAGGCTCAAACATACTTTTATTAATCAAAATAGGAACCATTACAATCAACACATTTTTGCTAATGAGAAATAAGTTTGCTTATACTTACAGTATAAAAATCCATGCTTGGGATTTGATCAACTCTTGGAAAGCATTTTCTGCATCCTGCAGGTTGTGGAAGTGTTTTCCTTGCAAAAAGTTGTTGAGATGCTTGAGGAAGTGGTAGTCAGTTGGCGAGAGGTCAGGTGAATAGGGTCAGGCACTTCAGTTGCTTAGTCGTGTCCGACTCTTTGTGACCCCATGAATCGCAGCACGCCAGGCCTCCCTGTCCATCACCAACTCCCGGAGTTCACGCAGACTCACGTCCATCGAGTCAGTGATGCCATCCAG
>NW_011494831.1:5615921-5616475 GCF_000754665.1 Bison bison bison
GCAGTCCAAGGGACTCTCAAGAGTCTTCTCCAACACCACAGTTCAAAAGCATCAATTCTTCGGTGTTCAGCCTTCTTCACAGTCCAACTCTCACATCCATACATGACCACAGGAAAAACCATAGCCTTTACTAGACGAACCTTTGTTGGAAAAGTAATGTCTCTGCTTTTGAATATGCTATCTAGGTTGGTCATAACTTTCCTTCCAAGGAGTAAGCGTCTTTTAATTTCATGGCTGCAGTCACCATCTGCAGTGATTTTGGAGCCCAGAAAAATAAAGTCTGACACTGTTTCCACTGTTTCCCCATCTATTTCCCATGAAGTGATGGATCCGGATGCCATGATCTTCGTTTTCTGAATGTTGAGCTTTAAGCCAACTTTTTCACTCTCCACTTTCACCTTCATCAAGAGGCTTTTTAGTTCCTCTTCACTTTCTGCCATAAGGGTGGTGTCATCTGCATATCTGAGGTTATTGATATTTCTCCCGGCAATCTTGATTCCAGCTTGTGCTTCTTCCAGCCCAGCGTTTCTCATGATGTACTCTGCATAGAAGTT
>NW_011494831.1:5616609-5624729 GCF_000754665.1 Bison bison bison
CCAGCGTTTCTCATGATGTACTCTGCATAGAAGTTAAATAAGCAGGGTGACAATATACAGCCCTGACGTACTCCTTTTCCTATTTGGAACCAGTCTGTTGTTCCATGTCCAGTTCTAACTGTAGATGAGGTAAAACTTTATAGCCCGATTTGTTCAACTTTTGAAATGCTGGTTGTGTGATATGAGGTCAGGCATTGTTGTGGAGGAAAATCAGGCCCTTTCTGTTGACCAATGCTGGCTGCTGGCATTGCAGTTTTCAGTGCATCTCGTTGACTTGCTGAGCAGACTTCTCAGATGTGTATTGGTTTTGCCGGGATTCAGAAAGCTGTAGATCAGACCAACATCAGACCACCAAACAGTGACGGTGACCTTTTTTTTTGGTGCAGGTTTGGCGGTGGAAAGTGGTTTGAAATTTCTTCTTAGTCCAACCACAGAGCTGGTCATTGTCTGTTGGTTGTCATATAATATCCACTTTTCATCACATATCACAATCTGATCAAAAAATGGTTCATTGTTGTTGTATAAAATAAGAGAAATGACATTTCAAAATCATGATTTTTTGATTTCTGGTCAGCTCATGAGGCACCAGCTTATCAAGTTTTTCACCTTTCCAATTTGCTTCAAATACTGAGTGACTGTAGAATGGTTGACACTGAGTTCTTCGGCAACTTCTCAAGTAGTCGTATGAGGATCAACTTTTATGATTTCTCTCACTTTGTTGTTGTCACCTGCCCATGGCTGGCCACTAGGCTCCTCATCGTCAAGGCTCCGGTGTCAGCTAGAACCGTCACTGGATTGTATGTTAGCTAGCTGTTCCTGGGTCTAATGTGTTGTTGATGCTTCTAGTTGTCTCCCCTGCTTTACAACCCATTTTGAACTCAAAACTGCTCAAATTTGCTTTTCGTCTAACATCATTTCCATAGTCTAAGATAAATACAAAACACACAGCAAGTAATAATTCATTAGCAAAAAACATGACATGAGAAATATGCATTAAAATGATGTATAACATAACCACATTTATTGAGAATGTATTCCAGTTCATACGGCAAATATCAACAATGCGAAAACCGCAGTTACACTTGCACCAACCTAATAGATGTTCATTTTTAATTTCAGTTTTTTAGCCCTTTCAACTTGTACCCTGAACTTGATAATAGCAAATAAAACCTACTTTGCTGCTGTTTAATCAATTTCATAAAATGAAGAAAGTTGCAACATCTGGCTTTTGTTCAAGCCCATATTTCTTTCACTACACTGGTCTAGAAGACATCTTTTTAATACAATTCAGGGGCATTCATCCTGCCTCACTCTCACTGTGACCTTTGAGAGGAGTGCTAATATGTCAAAGATGAGGATACTATTGATTAACAATTTTGGTGAGTTAAGTATTTTGTATAATTCTGGAAGAGATTAAAGTCTATTTTAAGACTTCCAGTTTCTGGTTCTACATCACATATAAGGAGCTTGGAAATCACCAGTCTTCCTAAAAAAAAAAAGTAAAAACTGAACAGACTAAAAAAGTCAACATCTTTTTGGATCTGTAAGAGAGGTGAGACACAAACACTGCCCCCACGATTGAAGAGTCAGGCAGGTACAGGGAATAGAGACGTGGGAGTGGAAACCACCTCAGGAAAACTGTAATTGAAAAGTTGCTGGTGGCTTAGTGTCCAACTCTTTGTGACCCTCTGGACTGTAGCCCCTCCAGGCTCCTCTGTCTGTGGAATTCTTCAGGCAAGAATACTGCAGTGGGTTGCAATCCCCTTCTCTAGGGGATTTTCCCCAATCAGGGCTCCAACTCACGTCTCCCACAAGGTAGATTATTTACCATCTGATCCACCAGGGCTTCTCTTTTCAATTCACATTTTTGGGAGGACAACTCTGAGGGTGAAAAACTAGACCCACTGACGGTGGTGAGGGGAGGAGAGGTGCACAATATTATGAGATTTATCCTCAGGAGATTGGTCAAGTTCCCACAGTAAATGTGGGAGAAAAATATAGATCCCCTGGAGAAGGAAATAGCAACCCACTCCAATACTCTTGCCTGGACAATTCCATGGACTGAGGAGACAGGCAGGCTACAGTCCATAGTGTCACAAAGAATCAGACCCCGACTGTGCGACTTTCACTTCTGGCAGGAGGGGGAAGAGTAAGGAACCATTTAAAAATGCCCAGAACATTCTGTTCTTCTTAACAAGACCTGCCCTCAGGAGAAACTAGATAACTAGAGCCTGACTGACCTGGGGAAGGGAAATATTTCAGCACCTCTAGCTATCCTGTCTCACTTAAGAGTTGGGGGTTTGAGGGGATAGGGCGACTGTGGCTGAGAAACAGTGGTGAAGTGCAGAGGCACAGGCTCTAAAAGACTGAGATTTAATCAGAAGAATAAAAACGGCTATCCCTCCCATGGCATATTACTAAGGGTCTTTTTTATAGCCTTTTCTTTTACTTGGTACCTTATATTTGGCTGTCAAGAAAAAGTTTGCAAGGCATATTAAAAGGCAAAGAACATAATTTGAAGAGACAGAGCAAGCATTCGAACAAGACACAGTTGGGATGCTTCATCTATTCAGTGGCCCTTTTCATGGTTGTTATACCATGTACATTTTTGGAATTTTTTCCCCAATTGTTTCAAAAGACTATCTTATGGATATCTCTTGAGAATGTGGGCATCATGACTCTCTCTCACCTACTTTAGGTTTGAAAAGCAATGACTTAGTGACTGAACAACACCAACAGCAGTCAAATGCTTTATGTTTTTGAGAGAAACTGGTTTTCTCCTTAATGTGTTATTAGCATTGTTATTGTTCAGTTGCTAAGTTGTATCCAACTCTTGGCATTCCACGTGGACTGCACCTTGTCAGGCTTTCTTGTCCTTCACTATCTCCTGGAGTTTGTTCAAATTCATGTCCGATACTGGATGCTTGGGGCTAGTGCACTGGGACGACCCAGAGGGATGGTGTGGGGAGGGAAGGGGGAGGAGGGTTCAGGATGGGGAACACATGTATACCTGTGGCGGATTCATTTTGATATTTGGCAAAACTAATACAATTATGTAAAGTTTAAAAATAAAATAAAATTAAAAAAAAATTCATGTCCGTTGAGTTGATAATGCTATCTAACTATCTCATCCTCTCCTGCCCGCTTCTCCTTCTCCCCTCAACCTTTCCCAGCATCAGGGTCTTTTCCAGTGAACTGACTCTTCGCATCAGGTGGCCAAAGAATTGGGGCTTCAGCATTAGTCCTTCCAGTGAATGTTCAGGGTTGATTTCCTTTAGGATTGACTGGTTTGATCTCCTTGCAGTCCAAGGGACTCTCAAGAGTTATTAAAATTTGCAAGATGTAATACTGATAACCAAAGAACAACCTTTGAGTCTGACTTGAAGACTTTGGCCTGCATATTGTAAACAAGAAGATGAGCCATGATTTATAGGTAGTTTAGCCCACTTATTAAAGCTGGGGGGAGGTGAGTCATTTAGGGTCAAGTTCTTTTTAATTATAAATACTGTTCACTTGAATGTTTAGCATATGTGGTTCATTTGTAATCAAAGAACAATTTTATTTTTTATCTTCTATGTCCATGAAAATCTGTTCAGAAGGGGCAGTGTTGCTGACCCTTGATGAAATCTTGACAGGCTTAAGACATTTCTTATTAATCTCTGGTAACAGCAGTCTTATGGTTCTAGTCCTTTTAAATTACAAACACAGTGTTGATTCATTAAGTAAAAATCTCACTGTGCATAGTAATATTTTAATCTTTGTTGAAGGGATGGTTGGATGGCATCACTGACTCAATCAACAGGAATTTGAGCAAGCTGCGGGAGATGGTGAAGGACAGGGAAGCCTGGTGTGCTGCAGTCCATGGGGTCACAAAGAGCTGGACATGATCGAGCACCTGAAAAACAAGAGGAAAGTCCAACTAACTGTTGATAGTTTCCCTCTTCCTTACTTAAGACCTGTAGCAGATGGAAACCTATTTTCTCCTAATAAGGAGAAAATAGTATACTCAGCTTCTTTTTTCCAATCCTTCTTCCTACCTCACTTCTTCTTCCACTCTCTAGCTTCAAAGAAAAAAAAGAAACAGGTGGAGACAAGGGGAAAAAAATGACATAGAACAGAGAAATATCTTACTTGGGTGACATCTGGTGAAGCCGATTTTAAACTTTTGAGGTCTGGTAGATGTTAAATGCTGATTTGTTTTTCTTATGGTGCCTGTGTATATATATATGTGTGTGTTTCTTGACACACATCACTGGTGACATGTTCAGTTCTATCTCTCATGGTATGAGCAGAACAATCCATTTCCCAATCTATTGCTTTTCCTTCGGCCTCTGTTTTTCTGGTAGTCCACTCCACAAATAATAAACTATTGGTGCTCTCTACTTTTACTCCTGGACTTAACACTTGGACTTAAAATGGCTCCAGTCTTGCTTTTTTTCTTTCTGGCATGACTCAACACCTTGGACCTGACAGTCTCTGGATGTGAAGGCCAGTCCCAACAGAACTACATTTATTCTCCCACCCCAAGCCACTGGAAGATCCTGAGGCATTCTCTGCAACTCCAAACTTCAGGGAATTGACATTCCAGGATCTGGGAGTAGTATAATGAATATCCCCATTCTGAGGCTTTAGATGGAAGAGTTGGGACCTTCCACACTTATTCCATCCTTCTTGGGAGAGGCTGGGGATTTCTACCAATGGGTGCATGCCTCCTCAGTCACTTCAGTTGTGTCCAGCTCTTTGCGACCCTATGGACTGTAGCCCACCAGGATCCTCTGTCCATGGGTTTATCCAGTCAAGAATACTGGAGTGGGTTGCCATGCCCTCCTCCAGGCAATCTTCCCGACCCAGGGATTGAACCTGTGTCTCCTACATCTCCTGCACTGATTGAAGGTTCTTTACCACTAGGACCACCTGGGTACCAATGAGTCTTCTCAGAAATTTACTCTGCATACCTTGACCCAGCTTATTATATATGATTTGCTTGAGGACTCTAAGAATTGCTGACACTGAGATTTTCTTTATAAATGTTGTATATGGTCATCTGTCTTGCATTCATTTCTGTATTTGATGTGTATCATATTTTTGTCTCAATTGAAATGGAAAGATTTACATTTTGACATTCTATAACATGTACATTTGCCTGAAGTATCTCCTCTTAACATTGCCCCAAGAACCAGGGATAGGAAGGTTCTTTCAGAGAATTCTTTCAGAAAATTCAGATACATATTTGAAATTGTCCCATTTCATTATGACCAACTTGATTGTTAATTAGAAAACCATAGCTTAGCTTGCCAAATGTGATTTTCCATAGATTTTGGATTATTTACTGGAGAGAGGAAAAAGCTGCTTGAAATAACCACTGTAAAAAGACAAAAGTCTGGTGGAAAATATTGAGGCTTCCTATAGGAATAGTTTTCCATGAATTGAATCACAAGAGTTGCATTTACTTTATAAGGTCTCCAATAGGTCAGATAATTTAGATAAGCTTTAGGAATCAAATGGCAATAGAGTGCACTGAGTCTGTCCTAATTCACAATTCTGGAAAATACTTCCTAACTCCTCTTTAATTGGCTTTCTATACCCAAGCATCATAGCTCACTAAATGGACCGTGTGAGTTAAAGCATTGCTGTACTGTCTGGACATTCATTTTAGTATATCAGACTTTACTAGCTTTGTAGGATTTACAAAGTTAGGACATGTGAGGCATTAATAACTGTGATAATATTTTATATAGTTAATTATTTTTGGCCTCAGTGGTATGGTGAAATAAAGTATTGTTTCTTTTCTGCAAGGTAAGCATGTTTTGGGGCTATAGATTATAGCCTTCTTTTATCCCTTAAAGGTGAGTTACTATCAAAATTTAGACCATAGTTTTATACATTAATGTCTATGTTTACCATATTTGCATGCTGAGAAGTTATTCTATAAAGAGATTTTCTATTGAAGTTTTTCTATTAGATTCTGTGATTTTCTTTCAGAAAAATGCAATCTTAACACTTCATGTGAAATGGAAATAGAGTTTGAGGGCTTTAGGGACTCATTTGAAGAATTGAATACATATGCTGCTTTTATAAAAAGAGACTCCTAGAAGATAGTTGAACAACTAGTTAGAAGGTTCCCGGGTCCTCAGGTGACCATGTGAAGCAGATTACCACATCCTGCCCCCAACATGCAGTTGACTATGACATATTTCAGGATTTTCTCAGAATTGAGAAAATAGTTATAATACAATCAATGCCACTTATAAGCTGTATTTTAAATTAAAAGGCTAGAAGTTTTGAATGTGTGAGAATGCATGAACTGTTTTGCATTATCCACTGTAATAGAGCTCTACTAGTTGAGTATGCTTGGAAACAGTATGGCTCTGTGTTACCAAAGTTGTATTCTAGTGAACTGAAAAAACTTTCTGGTCAGAAAGTACAGGATTTTAACAGTAAGAAATGATTGCAGTTCTGAAAAAAAAAAAAGTAGAAATATATAGGGAGGAAGTTGGGTTATTAACATAGTAATAACAAGAATTGAAAATTAGTGGCACATTAAAGAGATTCTATAAAACAGTGAATCAAATGCCTATGAGCATCAAAGAATTTAAATATTTAGAAAAATATATACTCCTGGGCCTCCAACCAGACTTACTGTATCAAAATTTTCGTTTTTAACATGCTTACTTAAGAGTGGTTTTACCTTTGTGATGCTTAAATGAAATAGCTGTTGAAAGTTCTTAGAATAGTGCCTAGCATATAAGCATTCAACAAATACTGTATTAGTCATTGGTATTATTGAAATTCCTGTGCACATTAAAGCTTGAGAAACACTGCTATAGAAATGGATTATATGGTGTGATTGCCATTTTTATAAGTCAATATTATTATACTCAAAGGAGAGCAGTTGATTAACTGAATAGAGGATCAAAATACTTTAAAAAGTGGTCTCCTTTCTAGTTGCTTTAGGTGTAGAGTTAGGTTATTTATTTGACTTTTTTCTTGTTTCTTGAGGTGTGCCTGTATTGCTATGAACTTTCCCCTTAGGACTGCTTTTACTGTGTCCCACAGGTTTTGGGTTGTTGTGTTTTCATTTTCATTCGTTTCTATGCAGATTTTGATTTCTTTTTTGATTTCTTCTGTGATTTGTTGGTTATTCAGCAGCGTGTTGTTCAGCCTCCATATGTTGGAATTTTTAATAGTTTTTCTCCTGTAATTGAGATCTAATCTTACTGCATTGTGGTCAGAAAAGATGCTTGGAATGATTTCTATTTTTTTGAATTTACCAAGGCTAGCTTTATGGCCCAGGATGAGATCTATCCTGGAGAAGGTTCCATGTGCGCTTGAGAAAAAGGTGAAATTCATTGTTTTGGGATGAAATGTCCTATAGATATCAATTAGGTCTAACTGGTCTATTGTATCGTTTAAAGTTTGTGTTTCCTTGTTAATTTTCTGTTTAGTTGATCTATCCATAGGTGTGAGTGGGGTATTAAAGTCTCCCACTATTATTGTGTTATTGTTAATTTCTCCTTTCATACTTGTTAGCATTTGTCTTACATACTGCGGTGCTCCCGTGTTGGGTGCATATATATTTATAATTGTTATATCTTCTTCTTGGATTGATCCTTTGATCATTATGTAGTGACCTTTTTTGTCTCTTTTCACAGCGTTTGTTTTAAAGTCTATTTTATCTGATATGAGTATTGCTACTCCTGCTTTCTTTTGGTCCCTATTTGCATGGAAAATCTTTTTCCAGCCCTTCACTTTCAGTCTGTATGTGTCCCCTGTTTTGAGGTGGGTCTCCTGTAGACAACATATGTAGGGGTCTTGTTTTTGTACCCATTCAGCCAGTCTTTGTCTTTTGGTTGGGGCATTCAACCCATTTACGTTTAAGGTAATTACTGATAAGTATGATCCCGTTGCCATTTACTTTATTGTTTGGGGTTCGAATTTATACACCATTTTTGTGTTTCCTGTCTAGAGAATATCCTTTAGTATTTGTTGGAGAGCTGGTTTGGTGGTGCAGAATTCTCTCAGCTTTTGCTTGTCTGAGAAGCTTTTGATTTCTCCTTCATACTTGAATGAAATCCTTGCTGGGTACAATAATCTGGGATGTAGGTTATTTTCTTTTATCA
>NW_011494831.1:5625231-5626148 GCF_000754665.1 Bison bison bison
CAATTATATGCCAATAAAATGGACAACGAGGAAGAAATGGACAAATTCTTAGAAAAGTACAACTTTCCAAAACTCGACCAGGAAGAAATAGAAAACCTTAACAGACCCATCACAAGCACAGAAATTGAAACTGTAATCAAAAATCTTCCAGCAAACAAAAGCCCAGGTCCAGACGGCTTCACAGCTGAATTCTACCAAAAATTTAGAGAAGAGCTAACAACTATCCTGCTCAAACTCTTCCAGAAAATTGCAGAGGAAGGTAAACTTCCAAACTCATTCTATGAGGCCACCATCACCCTAATACCAAAACCTGACAAAGATGCCACAAAAAAAGAAAACTACAGGCCAATATCACTGATGAACATAGATGCAAAAATCCTAAACAAAATTCTAGAAATCAGAATCCAACAACACATTAAAAAGATCATACACCATGACCAAGTGGGCTTTATCCCAGGGATGCAAGGATTCTTCAATACCCGAAAATCAATCAATGTAATACACCACATTAACAAATTGAAAAACAAAAACCATATGATTATCTCAATAGATGCAGAGAAAGCCTTTGACAAAATTCAACACCCATTTATGATAAAAACTCTCCAGAAAGCAGGAATAGAAGGAACATACCTCAACATAATAAAAGCTATATATGACAAACCCACAGCAAACATTATCCTCAATTTGTGAAAAATTGAAAGCATTTCCTCTAAAGTCAGGAACAAGACAAGGGTGCCCACTTTCACCATTACTATTCAACATAGTTTTGGAAGTTTTGGCCACAGCAATCAGAGCAGAAAAAGAAATAAAAGGAATCCAAATTGGAAAAGAAGAAGTAAAACTCTCACTATTTGCAGATGACATGATCCTCTACATAGAAAACCCTAAAGACTCCACCAGAAAATTACTAGAACCAA
>NW_011494831.1:5626358-5634919 GCF_000754665.1 Bison bison bison
TTCACAGAGCTAGAAAAAATAATTTCACAATTTGTATGGAAATACAAAAAACCTCGAATAGCCAAAGCGATCTTGAGAAAGAAGAATGGAACTGGAGGAATCAACCTACCTGACTTTAGGCTCTACTACAAAGCCACAGTTATCAAGACAGTATGGTACTGGCACAAAGACAGAAATAGAGATCAATGGAACAAAATAGAAAGCCCAGAGATAAATCCACGCACATATGGACACCTTATCTTTGACAAAGGAGGCAAGAATATACAGTGGATTAAAGACAATCTCTTTAACAAGTGGTGCTGGGAAATCTGGTCAACCACTTGTAAAAGAATGAAACTAGAACACTTTCTAACACCATATACAAAAATAAACTCAAAATGGATTAAAGATCTAAACGTAAGACCAGAAACTATAAAACTCCTAGAGGAGAACATAGGCAAAACACTCTCTGACATACATCACACCAGGATCCTCTATGACCCACCTCCCAGAATATTGGAAATAAAAGCAAAAATAAACAAATGGGACCTAATTAAACTTAAAAAAAAAAAAAAATAGAAAGTGGTCTCCTTTATCCTTGGGAAACTTTCAGTGGGCAAAAGGATATAAAGTTCACCTCTGCCTTTTCATTTCCACAAACAGCTTAAGTTAACAATGGACCAATTTCCTGATATTAATCAGTAAAAAGAATACAAGAAGAACAAAATTTTTTTTGATAAGTTAAATTTGGTTTTAGTTAACACTTGAGTGGTTAGTGAGCTCTCTCTCTGGTGATATCTGAAGGTATTAGTCTAGGGCTCACAGCTATGTAGGCAGGCAAATTTAGGTGTCAACCAAATAGAAATGACTGTAGACATGATACTTGAAATAACAACCAGAGAGAATTTGTAAAATTGTAAAGTTGAGAAATAGGTTCTAAGATTAAGAACTGGGGGGACACACAATTTTAGGGGAAGGAGAAAGGATTAGATAACATGACTGAGAACAGGCTAATCTGAGATTGAAGAAGGGAACAGCAGTTAGAGTGTAGTGTCCTGGAATTTAAGAAAGTTTCAGAAAAGAGATTGGGCAGCAGTGATATTTTCACTCTGTAGTGAAAAGTTCTCTGCTTGAATGCGTACAGTGCCTTTCCTATGCATAAGACCATTACAATTTATTTGGCATTTCCTGTGCCTAGCACAGTATCTTTATTTAATTTCCTCAAGATTCATTGAGGCTTTATTGCTGGATGGAAACTATGGAAGCTGGGATGACTCAGTATTTCTTTCTACATAATTTCTCATTATGTCCCTCTATATCTGTGATATTCATGTTAATTGGTAAAGAAACTGTCTCGTTCATTTTAATCTGGCATGTAGCAAGTAAAAAGGATAAAAAGTTAATTGTTGAACTGATGGATCCATATGATAGTTGATTAGTCATGTCAATTATGTCCTTCATCTGTAGTCTTTAGCCTTCATTACTTGAGTATCTCCCCTTTTGAGATCTTAGACTTGACATTGTTCTCTGTGATCATAGCCTTCTTATTTCCCAATAACTTCACACTCTTAGTTCTTACTAAGAACTTACTAAGTTTTTACTC
This sequence comes from Bison bison bison, assembly GCF_000754665.1. Taxonomy (NCBI): domain Eukaryota; kingdom Metazoa; phylum Chordata; class Mammalia; order Artiodactyla; family Bovidae; genus Bison; species Bison bison. Next base: position 5,627,941 of record NW_011494831.1, read on the forward strand.
TTATTTACAGAAATTTCCCTTTTTTGTATTCCTATGTTCACTGAGTGCTAACGTATTTGTGTGTTAATCATTTTCCTGGTTTTCTGTTTCTGTCTGATCTGGATCTTTGGTGGGTGTCTCCAGTGATACATTATTCAGTGCTGGGGTAGCAGACTATTCTGGTTCACTCTCACTCTTTCTTCTATTTTATGGTGGTCTGCTAAGCATTGTTGAAGAAAGCTGTGAAATTGTGCTGCTTTTTGGTTATTGCTGTCATGTTTTTCTAATGCTGACTTGTATCCTTTTTTATTTAAAATTATTTTATTCATCTCTTACTATTGATTATAACAGCAGTTTTAAAACCTTTTTAGCCACCTTAAGAAGGATCAGAAGAGGTGTTTATATTTAATATTTTTGAGAAAATTCAGTCCACTTGATATGAAAGTTTTCAAATTCTGTTCCTTATATTTCAAAATTTTTTCTTCATTCATTCTCTACTTGTATATTAAAGAAGCAACCCTCTTCCTTTATAAAACTAATTGCCTTACTTTGCTTTTAGTCATTCAGTCACTTTTTGTTTAATACCAAATATTGTTTCATTAATAATCATTTTTCTTTTGAATTTTCAGTCATTCTCATAGACTCATTCTTTCTTCTCAGTATGTTAAGAACTCTTATAAACAACAAATCTTTCCTCTGACCTTCTTAAATTATAATTTCTATTTTCATCTATAGACTTCCTTATGCTCTATTTGCTGTATCTGCTCTCTTACTATTTTAGTCCCCTAAAATCTTCCTACTTCTTACCTTTTCTCCCCCTTTATTTACCTATTCAGATGTCATCAATGACTTCCTCACTTTTAAAACCAATATTAATTCTTATTATTAGTAACCCTCTCTATCTTTTTTTTTTCCTGGCTTGTCAGGAGCTTCCTTTTTCTTGACACTCTACCCTTCTTCAGTTTTCTTGGCACTTTGTTTTATCTATTTTCCCTCCTGTTTCTTTGTTTAATTTGTTTATCTCTTCTCACTCTTTAGTTGTCTTTATAAAGGGAATTCTCCAAAGTTGGGTTCTTTCCTCTCATTTTTCTTTCTCTCTCTGGAAACTCATTTACTCAAACAGTTTATAGACTTGCCTTAGTTTGGAAGGCCTTCAAATATTCAAATATGCCTCTCTAGCATCTCATGGAGAAGGCAATGGCACCCCACTCCAGTACTCTTGCCTGGAAAATCCCATGGATGGAGGAGCCTGGTAGGCTGCAGTCCATGAGGTCGCTAGGAGTCGGACACGACTGAGCGACTTCACTTTCACTTTTCACTTTCATGCATTGGAGAAGGAAATGGCAACCCGCTCCAGTGTTCTTGCCTGGAGAATCCCAGGGACGGGGGAGCCTGGTAGGAGGCCATCTCTGGGGTTGCACAGAGTTGGACACAACTGAAGCGACTTAGCAGCAGCAGCATCTCATCAATACGCTGACTTCTAACATATTGTTAAATATATATTTTTTTGTTTTCTTTTTTAAACTTTTCTTCTCAAAAATACTATTCATTTCCTTTGATGTTGTTTCTTCTAGGCTTTGCCATTTCCTCATTTAAGTTTATTCAGTTATGTTTATGTTTCATTCTGTTTTCACTGTGTTCTTCAGATGGGACAACTTGTGTTGATCTATATTTAAGTTTGTTAACTCTTGTTTATTTTGGTTGTTAAGCCCAACCAGTGAATTTTTAATTTAAATTACAACTTTCAGGTATTTAGTTTTCATTTCATGTTTTAAAATAATTTCCATTTCTTTGAGTCTGTGTCTACTCATTCATTATGGGTATATTTATTCTTTGTACAAAATTTTAATAGCTGTTTAAAATTCTTGAGTGCTAAGTCTAACATCTGAACCATGATTGGTTTGGTTTCTATTCATTGTTTTGATTTGTTTTGTTTTCCTTGACCCTGGGGCACATTTCCTGTTTCTCTATTTGTGATTTTTATTTTACACTTGACATAGTGAATGATACATCTCTATTTATATTTCTCTGAAAAGTGTTTTTTCTATTCAGTGATTTAATTATTGGATGATCACTTTCAACTTGTGTAGGATTTATTTTACACCTTGTTAGTACAGGTTTATGAAAAGTCCAAGTTGTTTCCCAGTTCTCTATATCTGGCAGAACTCGCATCAAAACTTTTTCTCCTGAAGATCTTTGGTTTTAAGATTTGTTACTGAATGCTGGAAGTAGGCTCTACTTTATGGCGCGGTTCTTACTCTTAAGGTACAAGCTTTCTAATGTCTCATCGTTCAAGGGGTTAAATATTAACCTTCCCATTAGGGTTGACTTGAACTCCAGTGTCCCCTCATGCTGCTTGTTCTCTCGTATATGTCTTCACTCTTAACCTGTAGCAGATGGACTCTGATAAACTCTAGTCTTTCCATGTGTATGTGCAGCCCATTCTTCAGCCAAGGACCATGTGGGAGCCCCACATGGAATTCTGTGTCCCATTGTATCTACAGGTCCCTAGTTCCACAAATTCTTGCCACTCCCCTGCTGCCATGAATTCTAATCTTTATCCTTAGCTCAGTGGAATTGCTGTACTCTGCTTGGCCTCCAGCTCATAGTGTCGTGATTGGGAGGTTGTCCTCAGCCAGAGAGAGGGCAATTGTAGTTTCCCAAATGAGTTTCCCATCTCGGGAATCATAGGATTGAACTGACTATTGTTAGTGCCCAAGAAGAGTTGTGTGTATTTTTGTAATTCTATAATTTTACAAAAGGAGGCAGTTTATACATAAAGGGCTACTTTGATAACAGTTATTCCATCAAGCCAGAAGTCTTGAAACCTTAAAATATTTTTTTGATTCCTTTCTTATGGGCTTCCAGTCCAAACTAAATCTTTTGTTCTTTCTTCTCAAAGCTGTTTATGTCTATTCCAATCATTTCTGTGATCACTGCCTACCATCCTGAGACCATGATTTGCCCAAATTTCTGTGATGTCTGTATCTTTCTAACTAGTCTCTCACAACTCATATAACTTTAATTATCTCATTTGTTTATATAAGTTCTTTACTAATTACTTAATCTGTACTCTTTAATAAGAAAACTCAGTTCTTCCTCAAATGATCTCTACATGATATTATAGCTTTATCTACCACTATTCCCACATATTACTATTCCCTCACAGTAATCCAAGTCTATGCCCTGACCAGTAATGCTGAAAAGCTGAAGTTGAATGGTTCTATAAAGACCTACAAGACCTTCTAAAACTAACACACAGAAAAGATGTCCTTTTCATTATAGGGGACTGGAATGGAAAATTAGGAAGTCAAGAAATACCTAGAGTAACAGGCAAATTTAGCCTTGGAGTACAGAATGAAGCAGGGCAAAGGCTAATAGAGTTTTGCCAAGAGAACATACTGGTAATAGCAAACACCCTCTTCCAACAACACAAGAGAAGACTCTACACATGGAAATCACCAAATGGTCAATACTTAAATAAAATTGATTATATTCTTTGCGCCAAAGATGGAGAAGCTCTATACAGTCAGAAAAATCAATACTGGGAGCTGACTCTGGCTCAGATCATGAACTTCTTATTGTGAAATTCAGACTTAAATTGAAGAAAGTAGGGAAAACCACTAGACCATTCAGGTATGACCTAAATCAAACCCCTTATAATTATACAGTGGAAGTGAGAAATAGATTTAAGGGACTAGATCTGATAGACAGAGTGCCTGATGAACTATGAACAGAGGTTTGTGACAATGTACAGGAGGCAGAGATCAAGACCATCCCCAAGAAAAAGAAATGCAAAAAAAGCAAAATGGCTGTCTGAGAAGGCCTTAGAAATATATGTGAAAAGAAGAGAAGCAAAAAGCAAAGAAGGAAAGGAAAGATATTCCCATTTGAATGCAGAGTACCAAAGAATACCATGGAAATATAAGAAAGACTTCTTCAATGATCAGTGCAAAGAAATAGAGGAAAAAAAATAGAATGGGAAAGACTAGAGATTTCTTCAAGAATATTAGAGATACCAAGGGAACATTCCAGGCAAAGATGGGCACAATAAAGGACAGAAATAGTATGGACCTAACAGAAGCCAAAGATATTAAGAGGAGGTGGCAAGAATACACAGAACTATACAAAAAAAAGATCTTCATGACCCAGATAACCACGATGGTGTGATCACTCACCTAGAGCCAGACATCATGGAATGTGAAGTCAAGTGGGCCTTAAGAAGCATCACTACGAATAAAGCTATTGAAGGTGATGGAATTCCAGCTGAGCTATTTCAAATCCTAAAAGATGATGCCATGAAAGTGCTGAACTAAATATTCCAGCAAATTTGAAAAGCTCAGCAGTGGCCACAGGACTGGAAAAGGTCAGTTTTCATTCCAATCCCAAAGAAAGGCAATGCCAGAGAATGCTCAAACTACCACACAAATGCACTAATCTCACATGCTAGCAAAGTAATGCTCAAAATTCTCCAAGCCAGGCTCCAGCAATACATGAACCTTGAACTTCCAGATGTTCAAGCTGGTTTTAGAAAAGGCAGAGGAACCAGAGATCAAATTGTCAACATCCGCTGGATCACAGAAAATGCAAGAAAGTTGCATCCAGAAAAACATCTACTTCTGCTTGATTGACTATGCCAAAGCCTTTGACTGTGTGTATCACAATAAACTGTGGAAAATTCTGAAAGAGATGGGAATCCCAGACCACCTGACCTGCCTCTTGAGAAATCTGTTTGCAGGTCAGGAAGCAACAGTTAGAACTGGACATGGAACAACAGACTGGTTCCAAATCAGGAAAGGAGTACGTCAAGGCTGTATATTGTCACCCTGTTATTTAACTTATATGCAGAGTGCATCATGAGAAACACTGGGCTGGATGAAGCACAGGCTGGAATCAAGATTGCCAGGAGAAATACCAATAACCTCAGATATGTAGGTGACACCACCCTTATGGCAGAAAGCAAAGAAGAACTAAACAGCACCTTGAAAATGAAAGAGAAGAGTGAAAAGTTGGATTAAAATTCAATATTCAGAAAGCTAAGTTCATGGCATCTGGTCCCTTCACTTCATGACAAATAAATGGGGAAGCAATGGAAACAGTGACACACTTTATTTTCTTGGGCTCCAAAATCACTGCAGATGGTGACTGCAGCCATGAAATTAAAAGACACTTGCTACTTGGAAGAAAAGTTATGACCAACAAAGACAGCATATTAAAAAGCAGAGACATTACTTTGCCAACAAAAGTCTGTCTAGTCAAGGCTATGGTTTTTGCAGTAGTCATGTATGGATGTGAGAGTTGGAATGTAAAGAAAGCTGAACACCAAAGAATTGATGCTTTTGAACTGTGGTGTTGGAGAGGACTCTTGAGAGTCCCTTGGACTGCAAGGAGATCCAACCAGTCCATCCTAAAGGAAATCAGTCCTGAATATTCAGTGAAAGACGATGCTGAAGCTGAAACTCCAGTACTTTGGCCACCTGATGCAAAGAATGACTCATTTGAAAAGACCCTGATGCTGGGAAAGATGAAGGCAGGAGGAGAAGGGTCCGACAGAGGATGATTCAGTGGACATGAGTTTGAGTAAACTCCAGGAGTTGGTGATGGACTGGGAGACCTGGCGTGCTGCAGTCCAGCACGCAAAGAGTCAGACATGACTGAGAGACTGATGTGAACTGGACTGACTGATTCTCTCATATATACCATAGTTACTAGCATACCTATATGTGTAATTCCTTAAGTTTTCTTATGTTGTTTATCTTATGTAGAATGCTTTGAGTCTTCAAAATTATTTTTTTTCAACTAACATTTATTAAGTTCCTTAGGCATGCCAGACACCATTTTAATTTATAAAATTATAAGAATGAACAAAGTAGGTTCTGTCACATCATGGAACTTAAAATTTAGTGGAGAAGATAGAAATTTAACAAAAAATTCACATAAATATTAATTATGCCTGTGTTAGCAACAGTAGAGTGGCACACTGTCTTAAAGTGTACTTGCTATGCAGCCTTATCATAGACTTTAGAATTCATTTACCCAGAATATTAGATTTGAGTATATAAGCTGTTGTAAAGTAAGCTGGATAAAATGCATATGGAAGATATCTTTCTAGGCAGAAAGAGCAACTTGAGAGAAAAACCCAAGGAAGGAAACAACATGATTTTGTAGTAACTGAAAGTAATCAGTGAGTCTAGAGTACAGTGACAAGTAAGTGATGAGTAATGGGACTGGTAAATTACCATAGTGTCAAATGATCATTTCTCTGTAGGTAATAATGGCACTTTGGGATTTTATTCTAAGAGCAAAGAGAAGCCTGCAGGGAACCTCAAAGCTGTCACCCAGTTTTCTAACAGTCACTGGGACTCTTAGACAACCTCTCTCTCCACTCTTCAAACTCTTACTCCTGTAGCTGGAATTTTAGTGGCGCAAAGAGCTTGCAAGTGATCATAGATTCTGCTTATATTGCTCTTGTCCTTATAACTGACAGAATGCCAGCATTTGTGGACATGAGCATGTAACAATGCAGAATTATGGGACTGTTCATCTTTCTTTTAATTCTTACCTACTTAACATAGTCATACAAACTGATTTGCCTTCTGACCTACAAAGTTGTCAGTTGTTTTAAGTAGAGAGGTATTATTAGAATCACATTTTATTAAGATATCCCTTACTGAACTTAGGGGAAATTTTTGAAGGGGCAGAAGGCAAGAATGAAAGATAGAGGTTTAGGTAAGATGCTTGAGTGCAAGTTAGAATGCCTGCCCAGGTGGCTGAGTGGTAAAGAATCTGCCTGCCAATGCAGGGAAACACAAGAGATGTGTGTGTGATCCCTGGGTCAGGAAGATCCCATGGAGGAGGAAATGGCAACCCCCTCCAAAATTCTTGCCAGGAAAATTCCATGGACAGAGGAACCTTGTGGGCTGCAGTCCATAGGATTGCAAAGATTCGGACACAACTAAACACGGTATATGTGTGTATATATATATATATGTATGTATAT
>NW_011494831.1:5635019-5636692 GCF_000754665.1 Bison bison bison
ACTCTGTGCAACCCCATAGATGGCAGCCCACCAGGCTCCCCCATCCCTGGAATTCTCCAGGCAAGAACATGAGTGGGTTGCCATTTCCTTCTCGAGTGCATGAAAGTGAAAAGTGAAAGTGAAGTTGCTCAGTTGTGTTTGACTCTTAGCGACCCCATGGACTGCAGCGCACCAGGCTTCTCTGTCCATGGGATTTTCCAGGCAAGAGTACTGGAGTGGGGTGCCATTGCCCTCTCCAATATATGATTATATGTGTGTGTATGATGTATATGTGTGTGTATATGCACACACAAATATATGTATCTGTTTGTATATATACACTGAACTTAGCGGAAATTTTTGAAGCCACAGGAACAAGAATGAAAGATAGAAGTTAGTTAAGATGCTTGAGTGCAGGCTAGATAGGATGTGCAGCTTTGGATAGAATGTTTGCTGTGGAAAGAACTAGGACAAGGGATTCATTTACATTGCATTATTTCCTTCTTTTTATCACCTTTCTAAAATGTTTCTAGTTTCTTCTATCTCCATTTACAAATCATCTTCTTATGTTTCAGTAACCTATATTTACTTATTTCACCTTGTAGGTAGAATTCCTTAGAGAAATACTTTGTATTTTATTTACCTTCTTATCTGCTATGTTATCAAGGACAGTGACTACATTCATTCATTTCTTCATTTACAGATACTTTGCTCTTAGTATGTTTCAGGTTATTTAAGCACAGTAGAGTAACTGCCAAGAAAAAAGACATAATCCCCACTTTTGTAGAGTGTCTCATCTCATAAAGGCATTTATCTGATAATAATGCAAACTAATTCTAACTGTAAGTATAATGGACACCATGTCATAGAGCATCCGTGATGCTGTGGAAGCATATAAAAGGAGCAGCTTCCTATTGAGCTGAGATATGAAGGAAGAATTAGCTTTAAACAAGGGAAAGAGAGAGGACATTTCAGGCAGAGAGAAGATGTGTTGATCTGGTGAACAATTAGCTGCATCTGAGCAATATAAAGAAGGCAACATAGTTGGAACTCAGAGAAGGGGATGTAAGGTAAAACTGGGACAGTAGGCCACTTCTAGCCAATTTAGGGCCTTATAAATCATGTTAAGATTTTAGCTTTCAAAGAGTCTACAAATAATAAATGCTAGAGAGAGTATGGAGAGAAAGGAACCATCCTACACCATTGGTGGGAATGTAAATTGGTACAGTCACTATGGAGAACAGTATGGAGGTTCCTTAAAAAACTAAAAATAGAGTTATCATATGATCCTGAAATCTGATTTTTGGGTATACATCTGTAAAAACAGCAACTCTTAATTAGAAAAGATATATGCATCTCAGTGTTCATAGCAGTGCTACCTACGATAGCTAAGACATGGAAGCAACCAAAATGTCTATCAACGAATGGATAAAGATGTGATACACACAATGGAATATTACTCAGCTATAAAAAATGAAATAATGTCACTTGGAGAAACATGGATGGATCTAGAGCTTATCACCCTAAGTGAAGTAAGTCAGATAGAAAAAGATAAATATCATTTGATAACACTTAAGTGCAAAATAGTGAAAAAGTTGGCTTAAAGCTCAACATTCAGAAAACTAAGATCATGGCATCTGGTCCCATCACTTCATGGGAAATAGATGGGGAAACAGTGGAAACAGTGTCAGACT
>NW_011494831.1:5636792-5637659 GCF_000754665.1 Bison bison bison
TGAGTGAACTCCGGGAGTTGGTGATGGACAGGGAGGCCTGGCGTGCTGCAATTCATGGAGTCGCAAAGAATCGGACATGACTGAGCAACTGAACTGAACTCAACTCAAGTGCAAAATCTAAAAAAAAATGACACAAATGAAATTACAAAACAGAAACAGATTCATTTACATATAAAGCAAACTTATGATTACCAATGGTAAACGTAGGGCGGGATCAATTGGGAATTTAGGGTAAAGAGATACACACTATTATTTATAAAATAGATAAATAACCAACCAGTCCATTCTGAAGGAGATCAGCCCTGGGATTTCTTTGGAAGGAATGATGCTAAAGCTGAAAGTCCAGTACTTTGGCCACCTCATGTGAAGAGTTGACTCATTGGAAAAGACTCTGATGCTGGGAGGGATTGGGGGCAGGAGGAGAAGGGGACGACAGAGGATGAGATGGCTGGATGGCATCACTGACTCAATGCACGTGAGTCTGGGTGAACTTCGGGAGTTGGTGATGGACAGGGAGGCCTGGCGTGCTGCGATTCATGGAGTCTCGAAGAGTCAGACACGACTGAGCGACTGATCTGATCTGATCTGATGTTTCTAATAGTTATTTACTTAAAGAACAAATCTAAATATTTTAGTAAGCAATGAGGATAGAAGTAACATGGGAAAGAAAGATTAACTAGGTGAGATTTGGGGAATTAGATTGAATTAGAAATAGGATCTATGATGTGAGGTGGTAAGAAGGTAGGCAGTGTTTGAAGTGCAGGGTTTGAAAATAGAGCAGAGATTGGTAGTGAGAAAAGTGAAGACTGTCAAGAAGCTATAATTGTTAAACACAGATGACTACTAGTGCTATTGGGCTGTGAAGTT
>NW_011494831.1:5637984-5638146 GCF_000754665.1 Bison bison bison
GTGGTCATGTATGGATGTAAGAGTTAGACTGTGAAGAAAACTGAGTGCCAAAGAATTGATGCTTTTGAACTGTGGTATTGGAGAAGACTCTTGAGAGTCCCTTGGACTGCAAGGAGGTCCAACCAGTCCATTCTGAAGGAGATCAGTCCTGGGTGTCTGTGG
>NW_011494831.1:5638246-5642027 GCF_000754665.1 Bison bison bison
GGGGTCGCAAAGAGTCGGACACGACTGAGCAACTGATCTGATCTGATCTGATGTTTCTAATAGTTATTTACTTAAAGAACAGATCTAAATATTTTAGTAAGCAATGAGGATAGAAGTAACATGGGAAAGAAAGATTAACTAGGTGAGATTTGGGGAATTAGATTGAATTAGAAATAGGATCCATGATGTGAGGTGGTAAGAAGGTAGGCAGTGTTTGAAGTGCAGGGTTTGAAAATAGAGCAGAGATTGGTAGTGAGAAAAGTGAAGACTGTCAAGAAGCTATAATTGTTAAACACAGATGACTACTAGTGCTATTGGGCTGTGAAGTTGAAGGATATTTGCATAAACTAAATTCAGGGTTTCACTTTTCTCCATCGTTATTTTATGTATTATGACTGTAAATGGCACGTCAGGTGTCCTCAAGAATTTTCCATGGTTTGGTAATTCTCTTGGAGGACTCACAGAACCCAAGATAGAGTTTATACTCACAGCTACATTTTATTACAGCAAAAGGGCTTAAAAAATCATCACAGGGAAAGGTGCATGGATCAAAGTCTCAATGTAAACAGATGTAAGTTTATAAAGAGTCCTCTTTTATTAGAGTCACAGAGGATGACATTTAGCTCCCCAGCACTGAGTTGTGATGATTGTTTGAAATGTTTTCTATCACGGAAACTCATTAGATGCAGTGTCAATAATTTTGACTGGGGGCTGGTCATTTTGTCACCTTCTACTTAGACTATACCAAATTTCTAATCTCCCAGGTATGAAGTATATATTCAGCTTAAACCACATTTTTTAAACAGAGTTTAGGCATGGTGAGTGACTCATCAGTTCTCAAAATGGTGGAGAAATCCCCTTTAAATCCAAGCTCCCAGATGCCAGTCAAGGGCCAACCTTGCAAGCAAAACTTTCTAAGCTCTGCACAGTGGTGATAATAGAATTTGTAGATCATCCTTTGTTTCCTAATTCTTTGTGCTAATTTATTATTTATATAATATATTCTGCAGCAACCTATTAATTGTATGTGTGGCTTTCATTTGATTTATACATGGTGTCACAGACTCTTGACTTTTTGTACTTTTGAGTTATCTTATTTTTTTCTACTTCTTTTCTAACAATGATCTTGTTTCAGGACATACTTGGCTAAGCTTGGATTTTGTGGAATTCTATCTTGTGCTCCATTCATTTGTCTAATCTCTTCTCTAGTCATTACATATTGATCTCATGCCATATCTATGTTTCTTTGAAGGTTAATGGGAAAATCATCTGGAATATCTTTTTATATAAGGTAATTTACCTTCCTAACAATGCATAAATCTACCAAGAGTCTACAATGTTTCTGATTGGTCTTAGAAGATAATATTAATGAGAAATTGTAAAATTAATTAAAGCTCATAAAGATTTATTATTAGTTAAAATAATTCTAGTGTGAAAATGTGTTATTCAATAACAGCTTACACTGTAAAGAAACGTACACAGATTTTTTTTTGTTTTTTACTGGACCAGTCTTGCATTTGCTGTGTGTTGAGTTCCCATACTAATAGAAATTGCTAAGAAGGTTGTGGTGACCAGAATTGTGGTGCAACATACTGTTGTTTGGCTGTGTTCTTGCTGTATTTTAACAAAAGAATTTGTATGTTATCCTATCTTTTGTATTAGTCCATACCCAAAGCCAAGAATTTTTTTTCTTATTCCTAGAAATTGTTTCTATTCTCTGAGCCCATTCAAAACGTGTTCCAAGGACCAGTGATACTGGAATTACCTGGGAGTTTGTTAGAAACACAGAACCTTAGGCCTAGCCCCAGACGGGCTGCATAAGAATCTGTTTGAGTGGATTGTGTGTGCCACGAGCCTGGAGCTAGCATGGATGACTTGTGCTGCCACGATTTCTTTTATTCAGGTTATCTGAAAATGTTAGAATTCTGTCACTTATAGCTGAGTGAGCCCAGTCTAATGTAAAAATTAACCAGATAAGAGGAAACTGAGGTCACCTACTTCCTGTGACCCTCCTAGTCCTAGGTGCATGTCTGCTTCCGTTTGTACTTTATCCTTGAGGAAACCTGAGTCCAGCACTCACTGCTGCTTGGGTCGCTGCTGTGTGACTGAGGGTCTCAGAGACTCTCTCCTGGCATCAGATAACCTAGGATCACCACAATTCACTTTTCCAGTGAAATAATCCATTCATTGAATTAGAAAGGAGAAGACAAGATGATGGAGTAGAAGGGCTTGAGTTCACCTTCTCTCAGAGAAACACAAAATCACACCTAACTACTGAACAGCTAACTACAAAACAGACTGTAACCTACCAAAAAAGATATTCTACATCCAAAGACAAAGAAGAAGGCACAGCGAGATGGTAGGAGAGGCACCTTCACAACATAATCAAATCTGGTATCTACCAAGTGGCCTACCCACAAACTGGAAAATAATGATCTCACAGAGGTTTTCACACAGGATTGAGAATTCTGAGTCCCCACATCAGGGTCTCCAGCCTGAGGGTCTGGCTGAGGAGGAGCCCCCAGAGCATTTGGCTTTGAAGGGCAGTGGGTCTTGTGTGCAGGAGCTCCACATGACTAGGGGAAACACAGACTCCGCTCTGGGAGGATACGCCCAAGATTTCATGTGCCCTGGGATTCAGGCAAAGCAGTGACTCTGGAGAAGCCTGGGCAGGGCCAGGCCTACCTGAAGGTCTTGGATGGCCTCCAATATAAAATACAAAATTAAATTAAAAAATAATCTGCTTTTCACCAAGATCCCCAGTTGATCCACACACATATTTTAAATTTGGAAAGTGTTGTTCTAAATTCTGCCATTATCCTTGTCTTCTTATGCTATATTGTCAACCTGTGCCTATTTCATCTGGTCGTGCTGGGAATAATTAGCATGTTAGTCAGGGAATTAAAAAGGTCTGTGAACTAATGAATTGGTTATGCCTGAAAAATTCTGTAAATTGCCTTAATTTGGGGAGTGTTGCTGCAGCATCAACTATAAATAAATCTATTGTTTCTCTCATGATGTTGTTTGCACTCAGAGCTCTAGGCAACTGCATGAAAAATGCCTTTAGCATAGTATCATCAACCCCAACACTGAGGCCCCCTAGCTAAAAGTCTGCCAGCTTCACCTCTGTCGATTTTAGGCAAGCAGCTGGGCCATTGATGTGGTTGCTGTTTTTTAGTTTTTATTGGAGTTTAGTTGATTTACAATGTTGTGTTAGTTTTAGGTGTGCAGAAAAGTGACTTTTATATATATATATATGTATTTGCATTATAGGCTATTGCAAGGTAGTGAATATAGTTCCCTTTGCTGTATGGTCAGTCCTTATTGTTCATCTATTTTGTGTATAGTTGTGTGCATATACTAGTGTATTTCTCTCAATCCCAAACTCCTGATTCGTCTCTCTTCCTGCTTTTCTCCTTTGGTAACAGATAAGATTGTTCTCTATGACTGTATGTTTCTATTTTGTAAGTAAGTTCATTGATAACACTTTTTTAGATTCCACAAATAAGTCATATCATATATTTGTCTTTCTCTGACTTTCTTCACCTAGCATGATTATCTCTAGATCAATCCATGTCAGTGCAAATGGCATTATTTCATTCTTTTTTATAGTTGAGTATGGGCCATTATTTAAACTGGAATTTTTTCTAATTTTTTTTCTCCCTTTTCTTCATCAGTAGCTGCTTGTGCCCAGATTCCAGGACAGGAGTTCAGTTCAGCTCAGTCACTCAGTCATGTCCGACTCTCTGCAACCCCATGAATCGCAGCACTCCAGGCTTAC
>NW_011494831.1:5642127-5643825 GCF_000754665.1 Bison bison bison
TCATGTCCATCAAGTCGGTGATGCCATCCAGCCATCTTATCCTCTGTCGTCCCCTTCTCCTCCTGCCCCAATCCCTCCCAGCATCAGGGTCTTTTCCATAAATCAACTCTTTGCATGAGGTGGCCAAAGTATTGGAGTTTCAGCTTTAGCATCAGTTCTTCCAAAGAACACCCAGGACTGATCTCCTTTAGAATGGACTGGGTGGATCTCCTTGCAGTCCAAGGGACTCTCAAGAGTCTTCCCCAACACCACAGTTCAAAAGCATCAATTCTTCAGCCCTCAGCTTTCTTCACAGTCCAACTTTCACATCCAAACATGACCACAGGAAAAACCATAGCCTTGACTAGACGGACCTTTGTTGGCAAAGTAATGTCTCTGCTTTTGAATATGCTATCAGGTTGGTCATAACTTTCCTTCCAAGGAGTAAGCGTCATGGCTGCAGTCACCATCTGTAGTGATTTTGGAGCCCAGAAAAATAAAGTCTGACACTGTTTCCACTGTTTCCCCATCTATTTCCCATGAAGTGATGGGACCGGATGCCATGATCTTAGTTTTCTGAATGTTGAGCTTTAAGCCAACTTTCACTTTCATCAAGAGACTTTTTACCAGGACAGAAAAAGGAGGGCCTAATGTCCTAGGAAATTTAATGATGTTCTTAGCTGTGTCCACAAAATATATTCTGCTCAAGAATAAGGAGTAAAAAGTTACTCCTCTCTCCCAGTCCCACACTTGGGCAACCTGCCTGCATCTCTGATTTTTTTTTTGCCTTTATTAAAAACCTCTTTTTGTTTCTTTTCCTCTTTTATTCTTCTATTTTGAGCCACTTGTTGTTTCCCTTAGCTAATTCAACTTAAGCTTTGTACTTCTCTTCTAGATTTTAAGTTTTAGTGGCTCAAATTTTTCACAACCAAAATTCTTGATTACATAAAATTATTACCCTCCTAATTAAAATGCAAATAATTATGAGAAAGTAATTTATTAACATAGAAATCAAGGTTCATATAAATTATAATTTAAACTCTGAATATTATTATTCAGGGTTTTCTACAAAGATGTTAATTAACATTGGAATTTGACCTGCATATTGAAGAAATTTACTTATTAAAATAGAATTCATAAGTATTGAGTTGATTTATACTGGAGGGAAGATTCTGTTTAATAATTTGAATTCTATTTCTAAGATAAACAGTTTTACTGTTCTCGAACCAATGCACAATTGCAATCATCTCACATGCTAGTAAAGTAATGCTCAAAATTCTCCAAGCCAGGCTTCAGCAATACGTGAACCATGAACTTCCAGATGCTCAAGCTGGTTTTAGAAAAGGCAGAGGAACCAGAGATCAAATTGCCAACATCTGCTGGATCATGGAAAAAGCAAGAGAGTTCCAGAAAAACATCTATTTCTGCTTTATTGACTATGCCAAAGCCTTTGACTGTGTGGATTACAACAAACTGTGGAAAATTCCGAAAGAGATGGGAATCTCAGACCACCTAACCTGCCTCTTGAGAAACCTATATGCAGGTCAGGAAGCAACAGTTAGAACTGGACATGGAACAACAGACTGGTTCCAAATAGGAAAAGGAGTACATCAAGGCTATATATTGTCACCCTGCTTATTTAACTTATATACAGAGTATATCATGAGAAATGCTGGGCTGGAAGAAGCACAAGCTGGAATCAAGATGGCTGGGAGACTG
>NW_011494831.1:5643925-5644262 GCF_000754665.1 Bison bison bison
CTGGGAGAAATATCAATAACCTCAGATGTGCAGATGATACCACCCTTATGGCAGAAAGTGAAGAGGAACGAAAAAGCCTCTTGATGAAAGTGAAAGAGTTGAGTGAAGAAGTTGACTTAAAGCTCAACATTCAGAAAATGAAGATCATGGCATCTTGTCCCATCACTTTGAAATGTTGTTGTTGAATCACACAAAGATGCCAGGATTCTTGGCCCCTGGAGGAGAAGAATTCAATCCAAGGCCAGAGACGAGGCTTGATTGCTCAGAGCTTTTGTGTAATAAAGTTTTATTAAAGTATAAAGGAGATAGAGAAAGCTTCTGACATAGGCATCAGAAG
>NW_011494831.1:5644362-5645139 GCF_000754665.1 Bison bison bison
GTCTTAAAACTCAGAATGGCACCAGGCCCCTCACCCATAAGATGCATTTTGGGATAATCTTGGCACCAAATTGTTCATCCTGGGCCATAAAATGATTAACTTGAATCTTGAAGAAAGGCAGACTGCCATACAAATAGTTTCATTTACATAGATTAGGGGAACAATATCTGAGTATAACATACTGGGTTGTCAAGTAGGTTCTGAGCCAAGAGGGGGAACCCACTTGAAGACAGAGTTTGGGGTAAATGAATGGTACATTAGCATAGCTTAAGACAAACCTTTCCATAATAAAAAGGCATTGGTTATCTCTAGGTTTGAGAATAGTTAACTTCAGGTGAAACCAGGTGTCATTATGGCAACACAGTATTTTAAGAGAAACCTCCTTTTAAATTGTATAGAGAAGGAAAAAATATCCCTAGTTTGTTTCTTCCTGCCACTTAAGAGAGATAAAAATGTCTGACACTTGCAGGCTATTTCCTCCATTTGGGGACCCCTGGCCTTCCTGCCTGTTACCCTCTTAACTTCGTGGGAAATAGATGGGGAAACAGTGGAAACAATGTCAGACTTTATTTTTTGGGGCTCTAAAATCACTGCAGATGGTGATTGCAGCCATGAAAATAAAAGACTCTTACTCCTTGGAAGGAAAGTTATGACCAACCTAGATAGCATATTCAAAAGCAGAGACATTACTTTGCCAACAAAGGTCCACCTAGTCAAGGCTATGGTTTTTCCAGTGGTCATGTATGGAAGTGAGAGTTGGACTGTGAAGAAGGCCTG
>NW_011494831.1:5645239-5645870 GCF_000754665.1 Bison bison bison
CCAAGGAGTAAGTGTCTTTTAATTTCATGGCTGCAGTCAACATCTGCAGTGATTTTGGAGCCCCCAAAATAAACTCTGACACTGTTTCCACAGTTTCTCCATCTATTTCCCATGAAGTGAGGGGACCAGATGCCATGATCTTCGTTTTCTGAATGTTGAGCTTTAAGCAAACTTTTTCGCTCTCCACTTTCACTTTCATCAAGAGGCTTTTTAGTTCCTCTTCACTTTCTGCCATAAGGGTGGTGTCATCTGCATATCTGAGATTATTGATATTTCTCCCAGCAATCTTGATTCCAGCTTGTACTTCTTCCAGCCCTAGTTGTTTCTCATGATGTACTCTGCATAGAAGTTAAATAAGCAGGGTGACAATATACAGCCTTGACGTACTTCTTTCCTGATTTGGAACCAGTTTGTTTTTCCATGTCTAGTTCTAACTTGCTTTCTGACCTGCATACAGGTTTCTCAAGAGGCAGGTCAGGTGGTCTGGGATTCCCATCTCTTTCAGAATTTTCCACAGTTTGTGGTCCACATAGTCAGGGCTTTGGCATAGTCAATAAAGCAGAAATAGATGTTTTTCTGGAACTCTCTTGCTTTTTCCATGATCCACTGGATGTTGGCAATTTGATCTCTG
>NW_011494831.1:5645970-5647572 GCF_000754665.1 Bison bison bison
GGTTTTTCCAGTGGTCATGTATGGAAGTGAGAGTTGGACTGTGAAGAAGGCTGAGCGCCAAAGAATAGATGCTTTTGAACTGTGGTGTTGGGGAAGACTCTTGAGAGTCCCTTGGACTGCAAGGAGATCCAACCAGTCCATTCTGAAGGAGATCAGTCCTGGGTGTTCTTTGGAAGGATCCTGAAGCTGAAACTCCAATACTTTGGCCACCTGATGTGAAGAGTTGACCCACTGGAAAAGACCCTGATGCTGGGAGGGATTGGGGGCAGCAGGAGAAGGAGATGATAGAGGATGAGATTGTTGGATGGCATCACCGACTCAATGGACATGAGTTTGGGTGAACTCTGGGAGTTGGTGATGGACAGGGAGGCCTGGTGTGCTGCGATTCATGGGGTCGCAAAGAGTCAGACAAGACTGAGCAACTGAACTGGACTGAACTGAAGACTAGGTGAATATATGCAAAGTGATGGTATTGCAATAACTGAAAGAATGGATGGGTCTGATTTTTTCCACCACGAATTTAGACTATTCTCTAAATAGCAGAGTACATTTTGTTACTTCTTTCCCTATAATGCTGTTTTATTAAGTGAGAATAAACTGGATCTACTCAGTGTAATTTTGCTGAAGTCATTAGTCCTAGCCCTAAGCTTTGTATTATCTAAAATTTGTTATGAGTATTCAATTAAATTGGAAAAAAACGCATTTAACTCCAGTGAGTCCCCTATATTCAGAACTTCAAATTGCAAACTTTGAAAGATGTGAACCTGCATTCAGATGTCCAGTCATGTAAGTTAGTTCATGTGTCTGATGTTCATTGTCACATGTGTGTACCCTCTACAAGTGGTTGTGCTTTTGTGTACTTTAACATGCAGTGCTGTATAGAGTACAGTAGTATAGTATCTTTGTTTCAAGCTCAGGATGTCCAGAAGCAAACATAAGAACAGTGGTGATGTAGCTGGTGTCACTATTCATGACATAGGAAATGGCAAGGGGATTTTCTTTATTTGAGGAGGCATTGTTAGTTTTTGAGGCACAGGACCTGAGTGTAGAGAGTACATGAAGGTTGCAGCAGCCATTCAGAATTCAGTGCAGTATTATCATGTCATCGAGGACAAGAAAGAGTTACTACTCAGACATCATTGGATAATTTTTTCAAGAGGCTAAATAGAATTGAATCCAGCAAGGGAACCAGAACCTGTTTCATCAAGGTCAGATATGAGTGAAATTGCAACTTGCCCTCTGTCTGCTACTGCTGACAGTCCTTCAGCTCTACCATCTCCCACCTCCTCTCCCTCCTCCAGTCAGTTCAGTTCAGTTCAGTCGCTCAGTCATGTCTGACTCTTTGCGACCCCATGAATAGCAGCACGCCAGGCCTCCCTGTCCAACACTAACTCCTGGAGTGCACTGAGACTCACATCGATCGAGTCAGTGATGCCATCCAGCCATCTCATCCTCTGTCATCCCCTTCTCCTCCTGCCCCCAGTCCCTCCCAGCATCAGAGTCTTTTCCAATGAGTCAACTTTTCCAATGAGGTGGCCAAAGGACTGGAGTTTCAGCTTTAGCATCAGTTCTTCCAAAGAACACCCAGGACTGATCTCCTTT
>NW_011494831.1:5648870-5649905 GCF_000754665.1 Bison bison bison
CCTCCCCAGACAGCCATTTTGCTTTTTTGCATTTCTTTTCCTTGGGGATGATCTTGATCCCTGTCTCCTATACAATGACAGGAACCTCATTCCATAGTTCATCAAGTACTCTATCAGATCTAGGCCCTTAAATCTATTTCTCACTTCCACTGTATAATCATAAGGGATTTGATTTAGGTCATACCTGAATGGTCTAGTGGTTTTCCCTACTTTCTTCAATTTAAGTCTGAATTTTGTAATAAGGAGTTCATGATCTGAGCCACAGTCAGCTCCTGGTCTCCTCCAGTCAGTAACTCTTTTTGCCTGTTGACTTGATGCTGGTCCCTATATGCCAGTTGTTGTGCTGTACTACTGTCCTTTCCAAGTTCCTGTACCATAAGATTAAAAATATTTTCTTTATTTTTTGTGTTTTTCTTTTACAATGTATTGTTTGTGTGGAAAATATTATAAACCCTTTACAGTATAGTACCATATAGCCAATTATGTTAGTTGGGTACCTAGGCTAACTTTGTTGGACTTACAAACAAACTGTACTTATGAACATGCTCTTATAAATGGAAGTCATTCCTCTGAAAGGCACTTACTGTATTTCATTCTGGATTATATTGAGAACTCACTATGAGAACAGGAAGTGTTATTAAAAGTAAGCAAATTCATTCAGGACATGTCAAAGTAATTTTGAAAAACTTTGAAACATGTACTTCATAATTTTTAATATGACCTTTCTGCCTATTCTTGCTATTCTAAACCATTCTAAAGTTGTTGCTGTAGCTTTATATGTGTAAGATAATGAAGTCATTCAGTTCAGTTCAGTCACTCAGTTGTGTCCGACTCTTTGCGACCCCATGAATCTCAGCACTCCAGGCCTCCCTGTCCATCACCAACTCCCAGAGTTCACTCAGACTCACGTCCATTGAGTCAGTGATGCCATCCAGCCATCTCATCCTCTGTCATCCCCTTCTCCTCCCGCCCCCAATCCCTCCCAGCATCAGAGTCTTTTCCAATGAGTCAACTCTTCGGACGAGGTGGCCAAAG
>NW_011494831.1:5650005-5650564 GCF_000754665.1 Bison bison bison
AGTTCAAAAGCATCAATTCTTCGATGCTCAGCTTTCTTCACAGTCCAACTCTCACATCCATACATGACTACTGGAAAAACCATAGCCTTGACTAGACAGACCTTTATTGGCAAGGTAATGTCTCTGCTTTTGAATATGCTATCTAGGTTGGTCATAACGTTCCTTCCAAGGAGTAAGCATCTTTTATTTTCATGGCTGCAGTCACCATCTTCAGTGATTTTGGAGCCCCCCAAAATAAAGTCTGACAGTGTTTCCACTGTTTCCCCATCTATTTCCCATGAAGTGATGGGACCGGATGCCATGATCTTCATTTTCTAAATGTTGAGCTTTAAGCCAAGTTTTTCACTCTCCTCTTTCACTTTCACCAAGAGGCTTTTTGTGCCTCTTCACTTTCTGCCATAATGGTGGTGTCATCTGCATATCTGAGGTTATTTATATTTCTCCTGGCAATCTTGATTCTAGCTTGTGCTTCTTCCAGTCCAGAGTTTCTCATAATGTACTCTGCATAGAAGTTAAATAAGCAGGGTGACCATATACAGCCTTGATGTACTCCTTTTCC
>NW_011494831.1:5650664-5652004 GCF_000754665.1 Bison bison bison
CATAAACAATAAAGCAGAAATAGATGTTTTTCTGGAACTCTCTTGCTTTTTCCATGATCCAGCAGATGTTGGCAATTTGATCTCTGGTTCCTCTGCCTTTTCTAAAACCAGCTTGAACATCTGGAATTTCACGGTTCACATATTGCTGAAGCCTGGCTTGGAGAATTTTGAGCATTACTTTACTAGTGTGTGAGATGAGTGCAACTGTGCGGTAGTTTGAGCATTCTTTGGCAGAATGAAAACTGACTTTTTCCAGTCCTGTGGCCACTGCTGAGTTTTCCAAATTTGCTAGCATATTCAGTGCAGCACTTTCACAGCATCATCTTTCAGAATTTGGAATAGCTCAACTGGAATTCCATCACCTCCACTAGCTTTGTTCCCTAGATATGGTAAATGTACATCTAAAAAAGAGAATGGAAGGTAAAAAATTCCTTAAATCTCTCTTTTTGTCTTGGGGTCTAGTTTGATAGCGTGCTTCACTAAGCCTGTCTCCAATCTCAAGTGAGATAATAAAAATCCCTCCCATGGATGGAAGATGACTAGGAATTACAAGTCCAAATTCCTTCAGGGTTGGGCGGTACTCTAAAGCAGATGGAAATCTGAGCTGGAGCATTGTGTGGCAAATGTGACACACCTAATTATGAGAAACAGAACATGCTTAAGGTTATGGATTTCCACGAAGTATTTATAGTTTATGAAATCCAGATGCAATATCCCAGTCAGTGATCACTTTTACTATATGAAAAATTGCCTAATAACAAAGTCAATGTTCTATATTTATCAGTAAAAAAAAAAAAAAAACTGAGCTAGGCAGTTAACCAGATATCATATTTTCATGCAGAAGGGGGATGAGTTTTGTTAACCTTTGCCTTGCCTTAATAAAAAGTAACCATAATGACAATAAGACAATAATTGCAACAGTTGTGGAAACTGTTCTTGGTAAGAATTGCAAACCTTATCCTTTAATAATCTGAAGTGAACTAATGCAGAGAACATCTGAAAGCTCCTGTTGACTGTCATCAAAAGTTAGCATGTGGTTCAGTAAGCAGGCAGTGCAAGTCAGAGACAGAAGTATGGGATCCAAGACTTTAGACAGGAATTCCACTCTAACCATATTGATTGTGTGTGTTTGCATTTAGTCACTAAGTCATGTCTGACTCTTTTGCAGCTCCATGGATTGTAGCCTGCCTGGCTCCTCTTTCCATGGAATTTCCCATGCAAGAATACTGGAGTGGGTTGCCATTTCCCTCTCCAGGGGACCTTCCAAACCCAGAGATTGAAATTGTGTCTCCTGCATTGTAGGCAGATTCTTTACCTCTGAGTCACCAGGGAAGCCCAAC
>NW_011494831.1:5652395-5652593 GCF_000754665.1 Bison bison bison
AAAGCTCAACATTCAGAAAACTAAGATCATGGTATCTGGTCCCATCACTTCCCCCTTGCAAATCGATGGGGAAACAGTGGAAACAGTGACAGACTACTTTTTTAGGCTCCAAAATCACTGAAGATGGTGACTGCAGCCATGAAATTAGAAGATGTTTACTCCTTGGAAGGAAAGCTATGACCAACCTAGACAGCATAT
>NW_011494831.1:5653653-5661803 GCF_000754665.1 Bison bison bison
AGGGAAAGGAGTATGTCAAGGCTGTATATTGTCCCCTGCTTATTTAACTTATATGCAGGGTACATCATAAGAAATGCTGAACTGGATGAACCACAGCTGGAATCAAGATTGCCAGGAGAAATATCAATAACCTCAGATATGCAGATGATACCACCCTTATGGCAGAAAGTGAAGACAAACTAAAGAGCCTCTTGATGAAAATGAAAGAGGAGAGTGAAAAAATTGGCTGAAAGCTCAACATTCAGAAAACTAAGATCATGGGATCCGGTCCCATCACTTCATGGCAAATAGATGGGGAAACAGTGGAAACAGTGACAGACTACTTTTTTAGGCTCCAAAATCACTGGAGATGGTCACTGCAGCCATGAAATTAGAAGATGTTTACTCCTTGGAAGGAAAGCTATGACCAACCTAGACAGCATATTAAAAAGCATTAACATTACTTTGCCAACAAAGGTCCTTCTACTTAAAGCTATGGTTTTTCCAGTAGTCATGTATGGATGTGAGAGTTGGACTGTGAAGAAAGCTGAGTGCCGAAGAATTGATGCTTTTGAACTGTGGTGTTGGAGAAGACTCTTGAGAGTCCCTTGGACTGCAAGGAGATCCACCCAGTCCATTCTAAAGGAGATCAGTCCTGAATGTTCTTTGGAAGGACCGATGCTGAAGCTGAAACTCCAGTACTTTGGACACTTGATGCGAAGAACTGACTCACTAGAAAAAACTGATCCTGGGAAAGATTGAAGGTGGGAGGAGAAGGGCATGACAGAGGATGAGATGGTTGGATGGCATCACTGAGTCAATGGACATGAGTTTGAGTAAACTCCGGGAGTTGGTTTTGGACAGGGAAGCCTGGTGTGCTGCAGTCCATGGGGTCGCAAAGAGTCAGACATGACTGAGCAACTGAACTGAACTGAACTGAACCTAACCCATGAAGAATTTGTATTCTTTCAAATATTTCAAGTGTGGAACATGTTTAGTTAAATCAGTCAGCCTATTTTCCCTGGAATTAAGACTGGAAAGTGCAGAGAAGTCTGTCTGGTTGGGATTAAGAGTGTAGACAGAAATATCCAGGAGTGTTACAGAAGCAGTTAATGGTAAAGTCAAAGATTTACCATTATTGAGCAAACTCAGTCCAAAGAAACCCAAGACCCAACAGCATCTGAATCAGCAGTGACAAAAGAGACTCAGTACCTCAACATCAATATTATGAAGAGAAGTGAGAGAGAACACTGCTAGCAGTGTCACTGACAAAACCTCCATGAGAAGTGTGGATGTAGAGGGAGATATCAGGATGGCCAAGCATTAGATGAGAGCTGCTGTGTACCCTTTCAGTAAACCTCTATTATTAATCCAATGTTTCTCTTCATTATAACACAAAAATATTTAACAAACACATGCACACTTTTTAATATAAAACAAGATATAAAAAACATGAAGCCTTAGGCTAAGATCATACTTCAGATCAGATCAGATCAGTCGCTCAGTCGTGTCCGACTCTTTGCAACCCATGAATTGCAGCACGCCAGGCCTCCCTGTCCATCACCAACTCCCGGAGTTCACTCAAACTCACGTCCATCGAGTCAGTGATGCCATCCAGCCATCTCATCCTCTGTCGTCCCCTTCTCCTCCTGCCCCCAATCCCTCCCAGTTCAGAGTCTTTTCCAATGAGTCAACTCTTTGCATGAGGTGGCCAAAGTACTGGACTTTCAGCTTTAGCATTATTCCTTCCAAAGAAATCCCAGGGCTGATCTCCTTCAGAATGGACTGGTTGGATCTCCTTGCAGTCCAAGGGACTCTCAAGAGTCTTCTCCAACACCACAGTTCAAAAGCATCAATTCTTCGGCGCTCAGCTTTCTTTACAGTTCAAGTCTCACATCCATACATGACCACAGGAAAAATCATAGCCTTAACTAGACGAACCTTTGTTGGCAAAGTAATGTCTCTGCTTTTGAATATGCTATCTAGGTTGGTCATAACTTTCCTTCCAAGGAGTATGTGTCTTTTAATTTCATGGCTGCAGTCACCATCTGTAGTGATTTTGGAGCCCAGAAAAATAAAGTCTGACACTGTTTCCACTGTTTCCCCATCTATTTCCCATGAAGTGATATATATCTCATTGTGGTTTTATTTTGCATTTCTCTGATGATTAATGATGTTTAGCATCTTTTCATGTGCTGATTAGCCCTCAGTGTATTCTTTGGGAAAATGTCAGTGGAGGACTTCTGCCCATTTTTTAAATTGGGTTGTTTTTTTTTTTTTTGATGTTGAGTTGTTTATGTATTTTGGATATTAATTCCTTACTTTTTGCATCAGTTGAAATTATTTTCTTCCATTCCATAAGTTGTCTTTTTGTTTTGTCAGTGGTTTACTCTGCTGTACAAAAGCTTTTAAGTTTAATTAGGTCCCATTTGTTTATTTTTGCTTTTATTTCTTTTGCCTTGGGAGACATCTAAAAAATAGCGCTGTGAATTATATCAGGAGTGTTCTGCCTATGTTTTCTTCTAGGAGTTTCATGGTTTCTGGTCTTACATTTATATCTTTAATCCATTTTGAGTTTATTTTTGTATATGATATTAGATGAAGCTCTAATTTCATTCTTTTATGTGGAACTGTTTATTTTTATCAGCACAATTTATTGAAGATATTGTCTTTTCTCCATTGTATATTCTTGCCTCTTTGTCATAGATTAATTGACCATAAGTGTGAGGGTTTGTGACTGGTCTCTCTATTCTGTTCCATTTATCTATGTCTGGTTTTATGGCAGCGTTATACTATTTTGATTATTGTAGCTTTGTAGTATAGTCTGAAGTTGCAGTAATCAAAACAGACTGTTTCTGAGGAAGAATATTTAAGGAATACCAAAGACAGAAGACAAAAACAAAATGCAAGGGAAATTGAAACTTTTGGTACCTATAGCTATGTGAAAAATTAAACAAGGCCCAGTTATTAATCAGATTAGTGTAAATCTTTACATTAGAGGCCTATTTACCTCACTTCCTATTGCCCAATAAGATGCCTGGCATTCAACAAAAAATCACAGGGCACCCTAAAAGGCCAGAGAGAATGAATTAGAAGACCTAAAACAATCATCAGAAATCATACTCAGACATAACACAGATGTTGGAAGTAATAGACAGGAAATTAAAAAATATATATATGATTACATGTAGGGATCTAATGGAAAAGAAATGCAGAATGGAAGAAGAGATAATGTAATTGGATAAATGGAAAATCTCAGGAAGGATCTGAAAGACAATGGTAGGGAATATATATATATTTATATTTATATATTTATATATATATATATATAAAGCAAACAAATTATGCCTATGGTGAGTTCATTAGAAGACATGATACAGCTGAGGAAAGAGTCAGTGTGCTTAATAATGAGTCTAAGAAACTTTCTAGACTGAAATGTGAGGGAAAAAAGGATTAAAAAAATAAAATAAAATACACATACCAGAACTGTGGAAAAATTTCAAAAAGTGTAATATATGTATAATTAGTGTACCATATGGAGAAGAGGAAAAACAGCAGAAGAAGTATTTTAAGTAATATTATCTGAGAACTTCCAAAATTAACAACAGATGTAAAACCATTGGTCCAGGAAGTTCAGCACAGTAAAAAGGATGAATACTGACAAAACAAAGCAAAATTATGCCCAGGCATACCTTATTCAGACTGCTGAAAACCAAAGACAAGACAAGATCTTGAAAGAAATCCGAGGAAAATGTTAACTATACCTTACCCATAGAGGAACAAGGACTAACAGTTTCATTGCACTGTAATTCAGAAGCCATGTGAGTGAGAAGAGAGTGGAGTGAAATATTTAAAGTGATGAAAGAAAAAATATTACCTACCTAGAATTCTATATCCACTGAAATAATCCTTCAAAAGTGAAGGAGGTTTAAGACATTCTCAAACAAAAACTGGGAGACTTCATATCTAGTAGACCTGGCCTGCAAAAGAGACACTGATGTATAGAACAGTCTTATGGACTCTGTGGGAGAGGGAGAGGGTGGGGAGATCTGGGAGAAAGGCATTGAAACATGTATAATATCATGTATGAACCGAGTCGTCAGTCCAGGTTCAATGCACGATACTGGATGCTTGGGGCTGGTGCACTGGGACGACCCAGAGGGAGAGTATGGGGAGGGAGGAGGGAGGAGGGTTCAGGATGGGGAACACAGGTATACCTGGGGTGGATTCATTTTGATATTTGGCAAAACTAATACAATATTGTAAAGTTTAAAAATAAAATAAAATAAAAAAAAAAAAGAAATTCCTGAGGGAGAAGGGAAATGATAGATTACAAACTTAAATCTCAAAACAAGCATCAGAAGAGATATATAAGATAAGATCTTTAAAAAACATTTGATTAAAAGATAACAAAGTAATAGTAGTAACAATTGTATTGGGCAGTTAGTACAAGGGACCGGAGGGAGGAAATGGAGTACCACTACATGTGGAGAAGGATAGCACTATTTGAAAGTGGACTTTCATTAGTTAAAAATTTATACTGTAAACTCTAGGGTAACAACTGAAATAGTTTTAAAAGAAGTATAATTAATAAGCCAAAAGAGTCCATCCTCAATTCCTTAACAAGTGACCCTCACCATAGGGCAGCTCACAAAATGGTAGCTCTTTTCATTAATGCCGGCAAGGGAGACAGACTGCTGGAATGATGAAGGTTACAGTCTTTTGTAACATAATCACAGAAGTGGCACCATGTCCACCTTAGTTATGTTCATTAGAATCAAGTCACATGCCCTGTCCATTCTTAAAGGGAAGGGATTGCACAAAGGCATGAATATCAGAAGGTGAAGATTGTTGGGGCCATCTTGGAGTCTCTCAGTCATAGTCATTGCTTTTCATAGGAAAGGGGCTTTTTCTGTGGAAAAAGTTAATATTAGTGTATGAAAGGTCGAGTTGAGAAGGAAGTTCCCAATGTGTATCTGCTGTTCAGTCACTCAGTTGTGTTCAACTTTTTGCAACCCCATGGACTGCAACACTCCTGGCCTCCCTGTCCTTTGCTGTCACTGTCCAATATGTGTAAATATTTTAAATTATTTTTACTCTCTTCAATTCGCTTTCCTATATTTTTCCTGACTTTACCAATTCCATGCCTTTCTTTCTCAGAAAAGAGAAATCACCAGCCTTGAACCATCTTTGTTTACTCTATAATTTCTCTGGCTTAGATGGAAAGGAATACCTCTTTCCTTTCCAAATAACACCTCTTTCCTTTCCAAATAACATGCACTATCATCTATCCCCTTTACTTTTTATTACCAAGTGTCTACTAGCCTGCCAATGTGACCATACTTAACACACAAAAATTTCTCTACCTCCCAGATATTCTCTTATTTCTCACTTTTGTTTAACTTTTAGGAAGTCTTGAATATATTCCAGAGTCACTGATTTCATTTTTACCCTTCCTATATACTCCCCAAATAGGTTCTGGTTCCAAATAGGAAAAGGAGTACGTCAAGGCTGTATATTGTCACCCTGTTTATTTAACTTATATGCAGAGTACATCATGAGAAACGCTGGGCTGGAAGAAACACAAGCTGGAATCAAGATTGCCGGGAGAAATATCAATAACCTCAGATATGCAGATGACACCACCCTTATGGCAGAAAGTGAAGAGGAACTCAAAAGCCTCTTGATGAAGGTGAAAGTGGAGAGTGAAAAAGTTGGCTTAAAGCTCAACATTCAGAAAACAAAGATCATGGCATCCGGATCCATCACTTCATGGGAAATAGATGGGGAAACAGTGGAAACAGTGTCAGACTTTATTTTTCTGGGCTCCAAAATCACTGCAGATGGTGACTGCAGCCATGAAATTAAAAGATGCTTACTCTTTGGAAGGAAAGTTATGACCAACCCAGATAGCATATTCAAAAGCAGAGACATTACTTTGCCAACAAAGGTTCGTCTAGTCAAGGCTATGGTTTTTCCTGTGGTCATGTATGGATGTGAGAGTTGGACTGTGAAGAAGGCTGAGCACCGAAGAATTGATGCTTTTGAACTGTGGTGTTGGAGAAGACTCTTGAGAGTCCCTTGGACTGCAAGGAGATCCAACCAGTCCAATCCCAGTGGACTGCAAGGAGATCAGCCCTGGGATTTCTTTGGAAGGAATGATGCTAAAGCTGAAAGTCCAGTACTTTGGCCACCTCATGCGAAGAGTTGACTCATTGGAAAAGACTCTGATGCTGGGAGGGATTGGGGGCAAGAGGAGAAGGGGATGACAGAGGATGAGATGGCTGGATGGCATCACTGACTTGATGGACATGAGTCTCAATGAACTCCAGGAGTTGGTGATGGACAGGGAGGCCTGGCATGCTGCAATTCATGGGGTCACAAAGAGTCAGGCACGACTGAGCGACTGATCTGATCTGATCTGATATACTCCCCAGTGTAATACCATATGGTTTCTGCTCCTAATGCTCTGAGGAATCCTTTGTTTGGAATGCTATTTCTTATTTGCCAGATCCAGTGAGTTTTCAATTTCTAACCTAATTCACCATAATTTTTCCTTTGTTACTTGTTTTGCTTGACTACTGTAATATCCTAGTTGGTTTCCCATTTCCCATTTGTCCTCATTCTAGTACATCCTATACACTGAAGCCCTATAAATCGTATGGAGCTTAAATCATGTCATATGACTCCCCAAAATATTTAATGAAGCTTGGATCATGTCACATGACACCCCAAATATTTAAAGTTCAATGTTAGAAAATCTTAAATGTCAGATTTTAATACCATCATACAAATTGTTAAAAGCAATTACTTAAAAAATAATGAAATTGCTCCATAATTGTAGATACGGTATTCTTTGCCCTTTGGTGCCCACTGACCATTGAAGAAGCTCTAATAAATACAATTTCTTCACTAGCCTATCAAACTTTTTATTCTTCTGACTCTGAAATTAACTAGTCATATTTCTTCAGATAACTCTTCATTTCTCTGTTCACCTCATCTCTTATCCATAAAATATAGCAATTGCTTTATTTTGTCTTAAAGGATCTTTGTCACTCTTAAAAATGACATTTTAAGTTGCTTTTTATGAAACTGCTATTTTGTTTCATCTGATCCTAATCAATTATTAGTCTATAAGGTGAAAACTCAACTGCATAAGCATGTGAAGTATGACCTTATTTTATTTTGCCCTAGTATTGTAATTGAGCTCTATCATTTCCTCCCCAAATTAGGGGTAATGCCTACTTTTCTCAAAAAAAACATATTGGATATTAAAACATTCACTCAATTTTTAAATACAGGATATTCTCCTGTTCTTTAGACTAATATTGAGAGTTTAAGGTAGCTGTACGGACATGATTTTCTGTCAGTTTGAACAGATTCTGACTAATCCACCTGACATTAATTCATTTAAGTCCTCTACTTATGAGCAGTAGAGAGGAAAGCTGTCAGAAAGTTCCTATCATAGCTGAAATATAGCTGCCAAAGTTTATTTTTTGTACTGTCAGATGTAGAAAGAGTCTTATTCTTAGTGGGCCAGATATACCTTCACTATTCTTGGTTTTACAAGCATATTATGGTGTTTGCTTTAATGAAAATGGAGTCGATTCTTGTGGTTTTAAAAAAGGGTAAGTGCATAGTATTCTCACAATTGGGCAAATATGTAATTTCAATATTAACCAATCTTTGATAATTTTTCTTTATAGATGATGAAATTTAATTTTTAGATAATCAGTATGAAAACAATGCCCTCAAAGTACCTTGTATTTTTTTTTTTGAACTAACAATATATTTTTAATTGCACAAGTAATGTACACAGTCTTTTTTTCATTTGCAGAAAATCTTTTATTTTTCCACAGTAGTAACAAATGTTTATCAGTTTTCACAATAAAGAGCCAGACAAAAAATAAAGGATAATTACAATTTCAAGCCATAATGGAAACATTATTAACCTAACTATAAAATAACTGCATACAATTTGGAGGGTTAATAGAGTGATGTGGTAAGTGAAAGTGCATACAGGAACATATTCTCATTGCCCAGCCAGTCTATGTCTTTTGGTTGGTGCATTTAATCCATTTTCAGTTAAGAAATTATTGATATGTATGATCCTATTACCATTTTCTTAATTGTTTTGCATTTAAGATCAAGAGCTTTACAGACAAGAAAAA
>NW_011494831.1:5661903-5678667 GCF_000754665.1 Bison bison bison
AATTCAGCACCACCAAACCAGCTTTACTACAACAAGCACACTGTATTCTTAGTCTTGTGCAAGCTGAACAGAAATCTTAAACCTCTTAAACCCTTACATGTTGATCACCTACTTAAGTTCTTTTTACTGACTTAATTAGATGTTTGTGTGATTTATGCCTCACATTTTTAAGTATCAAAAATACATAGCATTGCATATAATCTTTTTGTATACCAGATTATGACCTTGAGCTAAATGCCACAAAGATTTTGTGATTGTGTTTCCTGCGCTCATCTAGTGTGGTGAACATCAGGGCAATAGGGAGTTCTGGGGAACTGTAGAGAGAAAGAAGACATGAAAAATATTGGTTCTGGAAATAGCCACTAAGCTATGAGTTCATTTATTCATTGAACAGCTATTGAGTATCACAAAGCTAACACTGATTGAAATTTAAAGGGACTTCTTCCTCAAGATACTTCATGGCCTTCTGCTTGAACATTGTTATAATAAAAATATGAATTTATTGGGTTGGCCAAAGTGTTCAATTGGGTTTTTCCATAACATCTTATAGAAAAACCTGAACGAAATTTTGAACCAACTCAATATAATAACTATGAAATGAATGTTCCTTCTATTAATATAATTGTATATAATTGTATATAATATAATTAATATAATTAGTGCACAACTTGTATAGATGCATAGTGTTCAATACTGAAGGTGATCAAGAATAAGTTTGTCCTTGACCTCATAGAGAGGCACAAAAATAAAGATATATAAAGAAATAGTTATGCAATCAGATTAAATATTATTTGGGAAAAGAAAAAAAAAGCACCAAAAAGAGAATAATAATTTAGAAAGAGCTATTAGAAAATGTCTCTCTTGCCAGGAGATATTGATATTGAGATCTCAAAAATGAGAAGAAACCAGCCATGTAAAAAGTTTAGAAAAGAAGAATGAACCGTATATATAGAGGCTATGATGCATGAAAGAAGCAGTTATATGAGAGCACCTGAAAGAAAGCTAGGTTGGCCTAGGAAACAGGAGAGACAACAGGATAACTGGAAATAGCTACCTGTCTAATGACAAGAAACAGTTTTATAAATTAAATTATGGTCTATTTGTATAAAAGAACACAATGTAGCCACTAGTGAGCATGTTTATAAAGGCTCTTTTATACTATGTAAAATTGTTCATTATAAATAAAAAGAAGGATATAGAACCACCATATGTGTATGGATATATGTTATACAATTTCCCAATTTCATTATGTCTGAAAAAATAGGCTGTATAGATGTATTTAAAGCAGGTATCTGTGGTGGTGAGATTATGAGTGATTTAAATTTTATTTTATTGATGTTTAATTTTTCTTTTAATCCTTGAAGTGTTTTAACATGTATACAAGAGACATATGTAAATTTTATTACTGCATTGTCGTAGCAAACAAGTAGAATAACTAATTACCCTTCAGTAAAGGAATGGATTAATAGACTGTTTTATTGGTGCAATAGAATATTATTTATCAAATCAAATGGAAAAGAAACTAGAGCATTCATTAACATAAATATCAAAAGCATAATTTGGAAGCAAACTAAAATTAGGTACAAAAATGTAGCTAAATGTGATAGCTTATATAAATTTAAAACCTATTTTCTATATCATTTATAGTTAAAGTTATATATGTGAATTTTTAAAATTACATGTTATAATGATACTCCCTAGTTTCACAAAAATGAAAAATGATTATCTCAGGAGGGAGGGAAGAGAAATGGATAAGACAGTGGCTTTAGCTACATTTAAAATTTTATTTTAAATATATTAATCTGGAGTAAATATGGTAAAAATTAACACTTTAATCTTGTACCCTTTCTATTATTCTGTATGTTAAAATGTATTTTAAAGCTACATTTTAAAATTCTTATATTAAAAATGTTAAAACTCATAACCACATGGATATTATTACTTAAGTAATAACAGGGGAAGATACATATTGGAGCATCTGAGGTCAACATAATTTAAAAATTTTACAGTGAAATAAAATATTCTGAGGAGAACATACTGAGAACATAAAGTACATATGTACATATGCACTTTACTAAGTTATTAGGAAATGCCCAGAAAATCATCATTCAGATGAAGAAATAGAACATTATAGCACCTAGAATTAAAATGAGCTTGTTGCCGTTTCATTGCTAAGTCTTGTCTGACTCCTAGCAATCCCATGGACTGTAGCTGGCCAGGCTCCTCTGTCCATGGGATTTCCCAGGCAAGGATGCTGGAGTGGTTTGCTATTTCCATCTCCAGGGGATCTTTCCAACCCAGGGATCAAACCCACATCTCCTACGTTGGTAATGGGTTCTTTACCACTGAGACAGAGAAAATGAGGTTAGGTTTTCCTATTTTTGAACTTTTTGTTAGTGAAATTGTATTTTTGTCTATATGCATGCGTGTATGTATACATATATTCTTTTGTTGCTGCTTTAGCTCAGTATTTGTGTGTGTATGATTATTTATGATACCGCATTATGTCACCTCATTTTTATTGCTATGTGGTATTTATCCATTTGCCTGTTAATGGACACTTGGGTTGTTTCCATTTTTGGCTACATGAAGAATGCTGCTCAGCAAATTTATACAGTGTATTAACATATCTGTTGTGCATCTTATTGCTTTTTACTTATAATTACCAATTTTGCATAGTATAAAATCCATTTCATTTGACATTGTGTTGATCTGCATAGTTCAGGAAGAAATAACTGTTAATCAAAGACAATTTAGCAATCTATAAGAAAGGATGTTTCTGAGTTTATTGGGTATTTGTGAAGTGAAAGTGAGTGAAAGTCACTCAGTCATGTCTAACTCTTTGGGACCCCATGGACTGTATAGTCCATGGAAACTTCCAGGCCAGAATACTGGAGTGGGCAGCCATTCCCTTCTCCAGGGGATCTTCCCAACCCAGGAATCAATCCCAGGTCTCCCACAACGCAGGCAGGTTCTTTACCAGCTGAGCCACCAGGGAAGCCCGAGAATACTGGAGTTGGTAGCCTATCCTTTCTCCAGCAGATCTTCCCAACCTGGGAATCGAACCTGGGTCTCCTGCATTGCAGGTGGATTCTTTACTAGCTGAGCTACCAAGGAGGCATATTTAATGATTAATGATATTTAACCAGAATTTGGAACTACAAATATTGGGTTTGCCAAAAATTTCGGGTTTTTCTATAATATTTTGAATTTTGGCCAATCCAATAAAACAATCCCAAGAAAGAATAGATAGATAAGGATATGAAAGAGTGAGCAAAGTAAGAAGTGTACCCACAGAGTTTAGTTAATTTTACTATTTTCTTTGATGATAAGTAAGAATAGAAATACGGTCAATTATGAAAGGTGAATAACTTTTAAATATTTATAGTTAGCTTTGTAAGTGTGTTTGGAGCTATAAGCTGAATGTGGAGCTTAATGTAATATAGTTGTGTTTGGGGTCTGGAATTTAAATAAGGTAAAATATAAATTTTATAAAGATCTGATTCAGGAATTTATTCCACTTTCCTCTCCTGAATTTTTATCACTCTCTTCTTTGGTTTACACCAACTGAATTGTTTGTCTGTAGGATTATTGAAAATTACAAGCTAAACATTCTTATTCCTTTCAAATCCTTCTGAAAGTACAAATGCTATGTAAAGTTTAGATTTTTTTTTTTTTTTAAAGTTTAGATTTTTAAGGAATTTTTTCATTATGATTCTGACTGCATTTAAAATAAGCAGAGAATAATAAGTGAATCACCAGCAAGTCAACTGGGGTAGAATGTTCCAATTTCTGTGGTAAACTGGAAAGCAGAATTTATCTTCGATATAGTTAATTTTAACTTTTATTTATGAGTAACATGTTATATCTAAGATTTGCTTTGTTTTGCTGTAAAAAGAATGTTTTATTGTAAAGAATGGTAGCAACAAAATGTCTTTCACTTGGGTGATGGGCATGAGGACATTCATTGTGTTTTTATTTTTCATCTGTGTTTGAATTCCATAATAAAAAGTTAAAAAATATATAAAGCTATGTTTGAGGAAGTTATGTGTTAAGGGATTAAAAAATATAAAAGTTTAGTTAATATACATTTCTTCTGGGTAAGAAAACTACTTTGTAAATAAATATGCTTTCCGTCTCTCTAACCATCTC
This sequence comes from Bison bison bison, assembly GCF_000754665.1. Taxonomy (NCBI): domain Eukaryota; kingdom Metazoa; phylum Chordata; class Mammalia; order Artiodactyla; family Bovidae; genus Bison; species Bison bison. Next base: position 5,666,056 of record NW_011494831.1, read on the forward strand.
TATTCATTTAATTTAGCATTCAAACATCTATTTGTCCAATGATGCCATATATACTGAGCCCTCACAAATGGTGTGCATATCACTGGAGAATATTGTGTTTAAGGCAAGGCCACAAAAACACAGAATTGTGGAGCTCAAAGAAAGCTTGAGGCTTATTTTTGCTGTTGTTTTATAGTTGCTAAGTTGTGTCTGACTCTTTTGTAACCCCATCAACTGTAGTCTGCCAGGCTCCTCTGTCCGTGGGATTTCCCAAGGCAAGAATACTGGAGTAGGTTGCCATTTCCTTCTCCAGAGGCTCTTCCTGACTCCGGGGTTGAACCTGTGTCTCCTGCATTGGCAGGCAGATTCTTTACTGCTGAGCCAATGAAGCTAAGGCTCATTTATCCTAACCTATTTTCATAAATGATTATCCTAATTCTCAGGAGATTAGGCAATTTCACAATGTTTTTAATGACAGAGAAACATGCCCAAGATGATAGAACGTTCTCATGTTATATGTGATGGGTTGTATGGATAGATTTGGTACAACGAAAAAATTTGCTGGACTCTATCTACTGCAATAGTGAAAGACTGACATGTTAGTGATAATAGAACTGTGCTTCCCTATATTTATGAAAAGTCATTTTCTAGCTACAGTAGACTGAATCCATTGAATTTTTCAGTAACATCCAATTCTGCTAATTTCAGGTTCATCTTTAAGTGCTGTGAAAAAAACGGTTTTACAGATGGGGGGATGGTAAGAAAGCATGCGTTATAAACCTAAATAACTTTGGCAGATTTACCTCAGGGATTTTACTAGAAAAGGCAATTTCTGTGGGATAAAAAGTATTTTGACATGAAAATATCTTAATAACTCTGTAAAGTTGTCAGTTTTTCTTAGGGGAATTTTCTCTGTCGAGATAAATTACAGTTTTGCCTTTTTGGGATTTCAAAATGAGGGTTTTAAGGCAGCAAATAGCTGGTGGCTAGAAAAGCAGTAAACTTGCTCTGCCTTAGTTATAATTATATGAAAGATACTCAGAACTTTTGCAAGGCCTGTCATAAAAAAGTGTGTAATTTGGAAATAAATAAGTTAAACTCTTTTGTTTGATGGATATCTGAGGCCCAAACCTCTACAAATTGCAAGCTGTGTGATTTGGGACAAATTACTAAACCTCTCTGTGCCTGTTTCCTCAGCACATAAATGAGTTACAATGGAAGGTATTTCATAGGATTTGAGTGAGGATTAAATGACATCATGTAAAGTTCTTAGGTGAGTACTTGACAAGCTGTTCAGTACTAGTTAGTATTAGTAAGTATTCAGTACTCATTAGTGCTAGTATTATTTGATTCAACTATTTGACAATTTATGATAGAAAAATCCATTAGTTCATCACTGTTAGTTAAGTGAACTAGAGGACTGAATTTCTTTCTTCCCCCCAGTTTTATTGAGTATAATTGACAAACACAATAAGATGTTTTAAAATGTACATTGTGATGATTTGACATATGTGCACACTGAGAAAGGATCTGTCCCATTTAGTTTCTGAATGTGTGTATAACCTCACATATTAATCTTTTTTTTTTCCCCTAAGAACATATAAGTCCTACTGTCTCAGGAGATTTCAAATTTACAATAAAGTAAATAGTCACCATGTATACATTAGATCCTTCAGTTCAGTTCAGTCGCTCAGTTGTGTCCAATTCTTTGAGACCCCATGTACTGCAGCATGCCAGGTTACTTGTCCGTTAGCAACTCCCAGAGCTTGCTCAAACTTATGTCCATCCAGTCAGTGATGCCATCCAACCATCTCATCCTCTGTTGTCCCCTTCTCCTCCTGCCTTTAATCTTTCCCAGCACTGGGGGCTTTTCAATGAGTCAATTCTTCACATCAGGTGGCCAAAGTTTGGAGCTTTAGCTTCAGCATCAGTCCTTCCACTGAATATTCAGGACTGATTTCCTTTAGCATTGACTGGTTTGAGCTCCTTGCATACAAGGGACTCTCAAGAGTCTTCTCCGACACCACAGTTCAAAAGCATCAATTCTTCAGTGCTCAGCTTTCTTTATAGTCCAGCTCTCACATCCATACATGATTACTGGAAAAACCATAGCTTTGACTAGATGGGCCTTTGTCAGCAAAGTAATGCCTCTGTTTTTTAATATGCTGTCTAGGATTGGCATAGATTTTCTTCCAAGGAGCAAGTGTCTTTTAATTTCATGGCTGCAGTCACCATCTGCAGTGATTTTGGAGCCCCCAAAAGTAAAGTCTGTCACTGTTTCCATTTTTCCCATCTGTTTGCCATGAAGTGATGGGACCAGATGCCATGATCTTTGTTTTTTGAGTGTTGAGTTTTAAGCCAGCTTTTTCACTCTTCTCTTTCACTTTCATCAGAAGGCTCTTTAGTTCTTGGCTTTCTGCCATAAGGGTGGTGTCATCTGCATATCTGAGGTTATTGATATTTCACCTGGCAATCTTAATATCAGCTTGTGCTTCATTCAGCCTTTATTTTTTGTAATTAGATCCTTAGACTTTATATCTCTTATAACTCAAAGTTAATACCCTTTGACCAACCTCGCTGTAATTTCCCTACCTTCCATCCCCTGGTAACCAACAATCTACTCTCTGTTTCTATGATTTTGACTTTTGTTTTCTTTTCCAGATTCCACATGTGATTCATACCATGCAGTTTTTATATTTGGCTTATTTCACTTAGCGTAGTGGCCTCAATTTCCATCTGTGTTGTAGTAAACAGCAGGATTATCTTTTTTTTTTCATGGGTGAATAATAGTCCATTGCATACACATAACACATTTCTTTATGCATTCTTCTACTGTTGACATTTAGGTTGTTTCCACATCTTGCCTACTGTGAATAACACTCTAGTGAACATGGGAGTGCAGATACCTCTTCAATTTCCTGTTTTCATTTCTTATGGATATTTACCCAGGAGTGAGACTTACTGTTTCATGTGATAGTTCTATTTTTAAAAAAATTAAGGACCCTCCGTAGTGTTTTCTGCAGCGGCTGCACTGGGTTACATCTACTAGTAGTGCACAAATGTTTCCTTTCCTTCGCGTCCTCCCCAACACTTATTTTTTTCTTGTCTGTCTGATAATAACCATTCTAACAGGTATAAGGTGATATCTCATTATGGCTTTGATGTGCATTTCCCTTATGATTACTTATGCTGAACACCTCTTCATATATCTAATGGATTGGTAAAAATGTCTATTCAGTCCTTGCCCATTTTTAAATTGGATTATGTTTTTGCTATTGAGTTGTATGACTTTGTTATATTTTTTGGATATTAACCCACATCATGTCTATGATTTGGAACTGCTTTCTCCCATTTGGTAGGTTGCCTTTTTATTTTGTTGTTGATGGTTTTGTTTGCTGTGTAGAGCATTTTAATTGGATATGATCCCATGTATTTATTTTCTCTTTTTTTGACTTTGCTTGTGGTATCAGATCCAAAAGTCATCACCAAGACTGATGTCAAGGATCTTACTGACTATATTTTCTTCTAGGAGTTTTATGATTTCATGTCTCACATTCAAGTCTTTAATTCATTTTTGGCTAATTTTTATGTATGGTATAAGATAGGGGTTCTCTTTCATTCTGTTGCATGCAGCTATCCTGTTTTTCCAGCACCGTTTATTGAAGAGACTCTCTCTTCTCCATTGTTTGTTCTTAGCTCCTTTGTCAAAAATAATTGATGATATAAGTATAGTTTATTTCTTGTCTTTCTGTTCTGTTCCATTGACTTTTAAGATTTAAGTATAGTTGATTTACAGCATTATGTTTCAGGTAAACAGTGATTCAGTAATTTTACCGGTTATATTCAATCAAAGTTATTACAAGATATTGGCTGTAATTCCCAGTGCTATACAGCATCTCCCATTGCTTATCTATTTTGTACATAGTACTGAGAGCTTGTATCTTTTAATCCCGTACCCCAAATTTGCCCCTTCTTCCTTTCCTATCGCCACTGGTAATCACTAGTTTATTTTCTTTATCATGAATCTGTGTCTGTTTTGCATATACATTATTTGTATTATTTTTATATCCTACATATAGTTGATATCATACAATATTCTTTTCTATCTGACTTACTTCACTAAGCATAATATTCTTTAGGTCCATCCACATTGCTACAAATGGCAAAAATTCATTTTTATGGCCGTGTAATATTCCTGTTTGTGTTTGTGTACACAACATTTCTTTATCCATTCATGTACCGATAGGGCACTTGGGTTATTTCCATGTCGTTTGTTGTTCAATTGCTCAGTTGTGTCCAACTCTTTGTGACCTTGTGGACTGCAGCATACCAGCCTTCCCTGTCCTTTATTATCTCCAGAGTTCACTCCAACTCATGTTCACTGAGTCAGTGATGCCATCCAACCATCTCATCCTCTGTTGTCCCCTTCTCCTCTTTCCATCAATCTTTCCCAGCATCAAGGTATTTTCCATGGCTTGGCTATTGTAAATAATGCTGCTATGAACACTGAGGTGTGTATATCTTTTCAAATTAGTGTTTTCACTTTTTTCTATCTATATACCTAGGAAAGGAATCACTGAATCATGTGATGGTTCCACTTTTTGTTTATTGAGGAGTCTCCATAATGTTTTTCGCAGTGACTATCCAATTTACATTCCCACCAACATTGTACATAGGGTCCTTGCCAACACTTATTGTTTGGTTTTTCTCTTCCCTTCTCAGGTTGAATTCTAATTCCCTTTGAGCTTGCTGCTCCTTTCTTCTGCTAGATCTAGTCTGCTCTGAATTCAGGGACTGAATTTTTCAGTTCAGTTATTCTATTCTTCACCTCTGTGTCATGCATTGCTCTCCTGGCCTCGGGAGAACATATTCTTCATAACTGTTATTTTGAACTCTTATTAGGTAAGTATTTTTTTTTCCCATCTCACTGGAATATTATCTTGTTCTTGTTTGGAAGGCACATGTCTGTTTCTTCATTTTCCTTTACTCTCTATGTTGGCTTCTGTGCATTAGATGACATAGCTATGTCTCTCAATCTTGATTGAGTAATCTTGTGTAGAGGATGAAATTTATCAATTGGTTTAGCCCAGACTCTTGGTTATCTCTCAAGTATCTATGACTGTTTGTCAAAGATGCCTCCTTTGTTCTTAGTGTCATCCAGTAGCTGAGGATGTGCTAAGACCTGTCAGTGTCCCAAAGGGGAGGATTTTGGTCAGAATTTTGACTGAGGCTGATGGAAGCTGTAGGGAAAATATGTAATATTTGCCCTTCATAGGAGAAATGGTGAGATGGGCTTTTTGTTACTTTATGCTGGGCCCAGAAGCATATGGAGGGGTGCTCCTGTGTCAATTAATAACTTTGTTATATTCCTGTGGGGCTCATGAATGTAAGTCTCTTTGTTATTAGATCCAGGTAATCCAGGTGCTGTCTCTTTCGCAGCAGTCAAGAAAGCTTCGTTCCCAGGTATCTTTACAAGGTTATTTCAGGATGATATTGGCAGTGTGTGGGAGGATAGAAGATGAGATGGTTGGATGGCATCACTGACTCGATAAACATGAGTTTGAACAAGCTCTGGGAGGTGGTGATGGACAGGGAAGCCTGGCATGCTGCAGTCCACGGGGTCGCAAAGAACGAGGCATGACTGAGTGACTGAACTGAACAGAGGAAGCTTAAATGAAAAGGGGAGCATAATGTCTGCTTCCTTCCCAGTCCCTGTGGAGGATCACAGTTAGCCTTTAGATGCCTATCAAATGAGAACTGGTCAGAACAGATTTTTTGCTTTTTAAATTTATTTATTGCGTTTTTGATGTAGTCTTGTGGACTCCAAGCTCCATTGGCTTTCAGAGCTAGTTGTTTTGGGGGCCCATCCCTTAGGTGGAGTCTTTAAAGTTGTAGTACCAGATATGAGGTTCAAACCCCCTTTACTCCTCATGGAGAAGCTGGGATGTGGCAGCTCTCTCCAAACTGTATGGCAGTATTCTGGGAATGGTGTTTCTGGTGAGAATGGTCTCAGTGTTTCCTACTGGTTTTGATGTGGATTAGGTGTGTATTTTCTTTTTCACTTGCTGTGAAAGGGCAACTGAACTTGTTTCTGGATTTCTTTAAGAGGGAATTGCCTCATGTAGAATGGTAGATTCAAGGTATCTGTGTGAGGAGGTGAGTTCAGGGGGATCCCATATCATCATATTGAACTGGAACCTCTACTTTTCAAATCTGATAATAATATGGAGGAGTGATTAGTAATTGCCTATCCAGTATTCATTTTCTTTGTCTTCCCTAGAAAGTGGACCCAATTTTATTTGGGATATAAGAGTGGCCAGGTATGACAAAATGTATAAAATATAAAGTCTTTTGTATAAACTCTGTTATTAAATGTATATATAAATATTATCTGGAACACTGGGAAGGATGTTTAAAGGGAAATTCTTCAACTTGGAAGTGCTTCATTTTTTTTCTCATCTCTTCTCCTGTTTCTTGTCTGTAATGGGGAAGGATTTGAGTTGCTACTTTGATTCTCCAAGTGACCTTGAGGATGGAAGCCATGATTAAAAATGGCAGAGCATGAGAAAGGAGCCTGAGGCTCCACTGCCTTCGTTCTGCTTCTGTACCAGCTGGGCCTTCCCTTTCTCCTAATTTCTAAAAGAAGAACAGAAAAAAAGTAGCTTTTCACTTCGTTTAAACACACTTAGTTCAAGTTTTTATTACTAACAATTATATAGGCTTTCCAAGTGGTGCTTGGGAAGTGGTAAAGAACCCACCTCCCATGCAGGAGATGTAAGAGACTTGAGTTCAGTCCCTGGGTTGGAAAGATCCCCTGGAGCAGGAAATGGAAACACACTCTCGTATTCTTGCCCGGAAAATCCCATGGACAGAGGAGCATGGCGGGCTATGGTCCATAGGGTTGGAAAGAGTCAGACACGACTTTGCATGCATGTGTGCTATATATAAATTTTAACTGATAGATCCTTTCTTATGGAGAGTTTTGAAGATATAGGCCCCAACTTCAGAGATTTTCATTCACTGGGCAAGGCCCCAGGCCAACTAAGGTTGGATCAACTCTGCTAGATTATAATGCTATAGGTCTCTGGGTCATGAAATTTATTCCTAGAATACAAATGATCTTTGTCAGTTCCAGAGACAAATTCCTGTCAAGTGTCAGAGAGACAGTGAAAGAAACTAGTGTGTGAAACATCATGTATATGCTTGTTCTGCCATCAATGGGTCAATAGCTACATTTTCAAGAAGAAAATTTATATTTGGAGGAAAAAATATTAGATGGACTGTCAGTTTTACAAGAATGGGGTTGGGCAGAAAAGAAAAATAAGGTATCATATTGTCAAAATAGTGGAATATTCCTGAAAATTGGAAACCTATTGGGAAATGTCAAACCTTTTCAAAGAAATTCATTTTATATGGTTAATTTGTGGTTATAAACAAAGTCAGAGGGCCAACTGGCTAAGACATTTTGTTTTTTAATTTTTTTGCTTTATTTTTATTTATTTATATATTTTTTTACAGTAATGTCTTTTTTTTTTTAACTTTACAATATTGTATTGGTTTTGCCATATATCAACATGAATCCACCACAGTGTACACGTGCTCCCTATCCTGAAGCCCCCTCCCACCTCCCTCCCCATACCATCCCTCTGGCTCGTCCCAGTGCACCAGTCCCAAGCATCCTGTATCCTGCATCAAACCTGGACTGGTGATTCATTTCTTATATGATATTATACATGTTTCAATGCCATTCTCCAAAATCATCCCACCCTCTCCCTCTCCCATAGAGTCCAAAAGACTGTTCTATACATCTGTGTCTCTTTTGCTATCTCACATACAGGGTTATCATTACCATCTTTCTAAATTCCATATATATGCGTTAGTATACTGTATTGGTGTTTTTCTTTCTGGCTTACTTCACTCTGTATAATAGGCTCCAGTTTCATCCACCTCATTAGAACTGATTCAAATGTATTCTTTTTAATGGGCACCACAGCTTTCTTATCTATTCATCTGCTGATGGACATCTAGGTTGCTTCCACGTCCTGGCTATTATAAACAGTGCTGCAATGAACATGGGGTACATGTGTCTCTTTCCCTTCTGGTTTCCTTGGTGTGTATGCCCAGCAGTGGGATTGCTGGGTCATAAGGCAGTTCTATTTCCAGTTTTTTAAGGAATCTCCACACTGTTCTCCATAGTGGCTGTACTAGTTTGCATTCCCACCAACAGTGTAAGAGGGTTCCCTTTTCTCCACACCCTCTCCAGCAAGTCATTTTGATAGTGTGATATGTACTTGTTCAGTTGCTCAGTTGTGTCTGACTCTTTGAAACCCTATGGACTGCAGTACACCAGGCTTCCCTGTCCTTCACTGTCTCCCAGAGTTTGCTCAAAATCATGTCCATTGAATCAGTGATAACATCCAACCATCTAATCTTCTGTTGCCCCCTTCTCCTCCTACCCTCAGTCTTTCCCAGCATCAGGGTCTTTTCCAATGGGTCAGCTCTTCCCATCAGGTGGCCAAATATTGGAAATTTAGCTTCAGCATTAGTTCTTCCAATGAATATTCAGGGTTGATTTCCTTAGGACTGACTGGTTTGATCTTCTTGCAGTCCAATGGACTCTCAAGAGTCTTCTCCAGCACCTCAGTTCAAAAGATTCAATTCTTTGGCACTCAGCCTTCTTTATGGTCCAATACTCAACATCCATACATGACTACTAGAAAAATCATAACATTGAATATATGGACCTTTGTCAGCAAAGTGATATCTCTGCTTTTTAATACACTGTCTAGATTTGTCATAGCTTTTCTTCCAAGAAGCAAGTGTGTTTTAATTTTATAGCTGCAGTTTCCATAAGTAGTGATTTTGGAGTCCAAGAAAATAGTCTGTCACTGTTTCCATTGTTTCCCCATCTATTTGCTGTGAAGTGATGGGACTGGATGCCATGATCTTAGCTTTTGAAAGTTGAGTTATAAGTGAGCTTTTTCACTCTACTCTTTCACTTTCATTAAGAGGCTCTTTAGTTCTTCTTCATTTTCTGCCATTAGGGTGGTGTCATGTGCATATCTGAGGTTATTGCTCCCAGCAATCTTGATTTCAGTTTGTGCTTCATCCAGCCTGGCATTTTGAATGATGTACTCTGCCTGTAAGTTAAATAAGCAAGGTGACAATATACAGCTTTATGTATTCTTTTCCCAATTTTGAACCAGTCTGTTTTTCCATGTCCAATTCTAACTGTTGCTGCTTGATATGTACTAAATCAAAGTAATTTCAGATCAAATTTGCCAATAGATACCTCAAAAATAAGTACTTAAGACACTCTTATGTTAAATAAGAGAAAATAAGTATTCATGGCTTAAGTGATTTTCTTGACAATCACTTATGTACAAGCATTTCATGGTTTGTATCAGAGAAAACATACTCAGAGCCAGTACTATACCTGACTATAATAAGTGAACCTAAGAGTTCAGCCAGCCTCAACTACAGCAGTTTCATTCAGCAGGATCAAAAAAGCCATTTGCCAGCATGATGAAACCTTTTCTGTGACCATAGTCTGCAAGGCTCAGAATTATCCAGCAATTCAATCTTCATTACCTCTCTGTCTTTAAAGTAGAAACCCACTTGGCTCATATTTTAACAGTACATCCCTATAATAGGATGGCTATGCTGAGATCCTGGGTAGTAAAAAAGTATGCCAAGGTGATTTGGATCCATTTTGATACTTTCTGAACCTGAACTCCATAGCTGCAAGGTCAATTTTCCTTACCACTGAATAGTTTGTACCTAGAGTGGGATATAAAAGCCTATTTTCTGATGTATTGGCACCCTTTTACGGAGATGAAAATCCAAGGTTATATCACTCCATGTGGAAAATAAAAAGCTTATGGTATCTCTTTTAGATGAGGGTTTGTGTTGCTCTCCTTGATCATTTTCTGAGCTTTTGTTACTGTGCTGAGTGCCATCACCCTTCTTAGAGATGACTGCATATTTGAGTCTGAGGCACTTGTGGGCCCTTTGAGATGAAAAACACTTTCCTTGCTAAATGCTAACCATTTTTATTGTTGTTATTGTTATTAAGCCAATTCCCAAAGTCATATCCACTAACATGGCATTTTAAAAAATGACATATTGCAGCAGTGTACTGGGAAATGCTATTCATCTGGCTTTCCGATGCCAACCTTATATGTATTGTTAGTGTGGTGATACTTTTGGGAATGACACTTCTCTTTGGTGGCTCACAGTGCCCACAGGTAGTAGGCTATTAAGGGAATAATGATGGGCAAAAGCAGGTGGCAGATACTTTATGACAGGTTCAACTTCCACCTAAGGCATCTGTTGTTTAAGAATGTATGTAGTCACTGTACATAAAGACTGGCTCTTGAGAATAATGCAGAATGATGATATTCAAACACATTCTTTGAGAACCATTAGAGTAATTGGCTTAAAATGCACTGTGTTAGTAGGCATCAATTCCATGAAATATGCCAAGTTTGTGGAAGCATGGCTTTTCTATTTAACTTCCAGAGGGACTTTGTTGTAATGCCTTTTCATTACATGATGGAGAAAACTGCCGTGCATATAGACTGGAAATTAGGCAACTGTACAGAATGAGAATCTAGGGGACAACATTATCATCCAGACTTTCATAGCACTAAGGTAAATCATAAGTACATCTCAAGGATGTAGCTCTCAAAATATTCATTTGATGGTAATGGTTACTAATGTAAAGAAGTACAAGAGTACTTTTGGGAAAGATTTCTGAGAATCTGTATCCATGCATTGACTCTGGTATGATATAATTTAGAGTTCTAGTAGGAAATAACATAGGAGAAGCTGTTTTTAATTTTTTTCTCCATTGCTCTTGGTAAGTGCTGCCTATCCTAGATAATAGACTAAAAGGAAGATGTGTTTGAGTTATGTGCAGAGTACTTAGTCTCAGTGCGTGCTTTGTTTTCTAAGCAGTTAGCACATCCCCCCACCCTACCTGAAACATTTCTCCAGCCATGCCTTACAGATCAGAAATCATAGAGGTGGGCCAGGGACTCCCCTCCCCCATTCACCAGTATCTTTCTTCAAGGGACATGTAGGCATTGTATAATGGTCTTCATAAAATTAGATACTGAGCACCTGAAGGGCAGGCACTATGGTACAGTTAATACAACTCACCTTGTCTCAGAAAGGGACTTGAATAAAGACTCCAATGTAGCTCCTGAATTTGGTCTTAACTGAGTTATAGAAATTAAAAGACGCTTACTCCTTGGAAGGAAAGTTATGAAAACCTAGATAACATATTAAAAAGCAGAGATATTGCTTTGCCAACAAAGGTCCGTCTAGTCAAGGCTATGGTTTTTCCAGTGGTCATGTATGGATGTGAGAGTTGGACTATAAAGAAAGCTGAGTGCCGAAGAATTGATGCTTTTGAACTGTGGTGTTGGAGAAGACTCTTGAGAGTCCCTTGGACTGCAAGGAGATCCAACTAGTCTATTCTAAAGGAGATCAGTCTGGGTGTTCATTGGAAGGACTGATGTTGAAGCTGAAACTCCAATGCTTTGGCCACCTAATGCAAAGAGCTGACTCATTTGAAAAGACCCTGATGCGGGGAAAGATTGAGGGCAGGAGAAGAAGGGGCTGACAGAGTTGAGATGGCTGGATGGCATCACTGACTCAATGGACATGGGTTTGGGTGGACTCCAGGAGTTGGTGATGGACAGGGAGGCCTGGCGTGCTGCGATTCATGGGGTCGCAAAGAGTCGGACACGACTGAGCGACTGAACTGAACTGAACTGAGGCCTAGCCCAGACAATCTTTCTCAAGAGAAAAAATTAAAAGGTTAGAGAACGTATGATCACAAACTCCTTATGGAAAATTTGATACTGTTATTAAAAGAATCCTAAGCTTGACCCAGAGATAGCTATAATTCTGCTATCTTAAGGAATAATCTGAAATTCTTGAATAAGTAATTGCTAGACGTGTTGTCAAAAAGTTTTCTTTTGCAGAAAAGAGAAATGTAACCTATGTATTTGAGTAAAGGATAAAATATTTTATATCACATAGTGGATTGAATGTACTACATTTATATCCTGAAGATTTGTCTCATTTTGAAGATTATCTATTTCAGAATAATTATAAAACTCAGGATGACATGTCTCAAAGTTTATGAAATAAACCCTTGAGTTTTCCTGTCTTCTCTTCTTCAATCCAGACCAGAGAGGCATCATGATAAGACACTGCCTCTATAGACAGTCAGTAAATGTGACAATGTCTTTGCTAAGTCACCATTTGTAAATTATTTCATGCAATAAGTTATGCTTTTGAGAAGCCAAAATCCTCTGAAGTCTCTTCCTTACTAAGCGTAATTGAGAAAAGTTGGTTCTAAATTAAATTACAAAATTAAACTGAAATTGAGTGTTATGACTAAAACTAGAATGGCTGTCACTATCATCTCTTCACAAATGGCAAGAATCCATAAATTAATTCAAAATACCAGTTATATCAAATTTGGACTCATGCAAGCCATCCAATGAGTGACAAAAGTTGCAATTATTATAGTAGTGTAGTAAAAACTTGTAGAAATTACTGAAACTTTTAAATCAGTAAGTTAAATGTAATTTATTAAAAGTTATAAAAATTTTATAA
>NW_011494831.1:5678815-5700330 GCF_000754665.1 Bison bison bison
AATAATTTTTATTTTCAATTTTAATATTTCATGGAAGCTAATGAGAAGTCAAGATGTTTATATACAGTTGTATGTTCTTTTTCTCAATAATATAGGTCACTTGGTTGCAATGGATGAATAAATGTTTCTATTATTTTTAAATATTTATGTGGTAAAGTATAATTTCTTATTCCATATATTTACTCATCTCTCACAACTGATTGCCTTTGATTCAATTTCCTTTGATCTAATCTTATTTTAAAAATAAAATTACCTATTTATTTCTGAACTATCAATTACTACTCAGTTTTTTGTCTTGTTGTTGCTTTCTCTATACTAATCCACCCTTAATATTCTTTCCTGCTTTGGTTGAATCATTTTGCAATCTCAAAGTTTACATTTGGTTTGCACCATTGATATGAAATACATTATTGTCTTTCATAAATTTCCCTTGACATTATTAGTGGAGGCATTAAATACTTGGCAGAAATTATATAAAAAGAAACAGATAAAACTAGTTAGCTAAGATATTAGTATTTTTACACTGGGCACTTAAATTTTATTATGGTAATTCATAATTTTTAGTAATATGCAAAAAGAGATAGAGAAGAAATATATGGATAGATAGCTATCTTTTTGTAAAGCTGTAGCTATGCAGCTTTTAAATGATCTTCCAAAGTGCATTTTAAATTTATTATTTAAAAAAGCACATATTTCTCTGGGAAATAGGTAATTAACAGCGTATTTTGAACATTTGAAGACAGAATTGGTCTGTCACACTGAAATACAGAAGAAAATGTTACTAGTGCATAAAAGGGAATCATGAAGTTCCAGTGTACCGGAATGATACAATTGTAGGCTTATGGTGATTTACTTAAACTGGTAATTTAAAAGTCATTTTAATATATGTTTTAAGGTAAGAAGGAAGATGCATACTGGGATGGAGAGACTATTTAAGCTTTGAAGTGATTTCCATGATTATGAATCTCTTTGTTATTAATTATGCTATTTTAGATAGATTACTTAATCTTTCTGAGCTTCAGTTCCATTTTATAAAAAATTGGTATAATAATGCATACTTGATAGATTTGTTATAATAAATGTGGTATCATGTGTAGGTACCCAATACCAGGTTCTTTTACATATTTTATCTTGACAAGTCAAGAATCAATATCAAGAGAGAATGAAATCAAATTTCCATGATGCTAAACCTTCAGGCAGACACTTGAGAGTGCTTCTCTGGTCTTCAGTGAACCATACAGTTTTGTCTCAACTCCCAACTTCAAGGGTTATTTTAATTAGTTTTATTCTAAAAGACTACATATCTTGACCTAGATTTAAATGGAATATTTTAAGAAGGGTTTTCACTATATTTAGTGGGCAATATAAACCTGGTGATTGAAGGTGAACCTAGAGGCCACTAAATACCATGTTTTATTTTTTTAATTTTTATTGGCATGTAACTGATGTACTATGTTGTGTTAGCTTCAGGTGTACAGCAGAGTGAATCTGCTATGCAAATAGATACAGCTATTCTTTTTTAGACTCTTTTCCCATATAGGCCATTACAGAGGGTTCCCTGTGCTCAACAGTAGAACCTTATCAGTTATCTGTGTTAGATATAGCAGTATGTATGTGTCAGTCCCAGTCTTCCAATTTATCCCAACCCCGCCCCCCCCCCCCCCCCACCGGTAACCATAAGTTTCTTTTCCATGTCTGTAACTCTATTTCAGTTTTGGAGATAAGTTCATTTGTAGCTTTTCTTAGATTCCACATATAAGTGATATCATATGGTATCTGCCTTTTTCTGACACTGAGTAATATTCCATTGTGTATATGTACCATATCTTCTTTATTCATTCCTCTGTTGATGGACGTTAAGGTTGCTTCCATGTACTGCTATTGTGAATAATGCTGCAATAAACATTGGGGTGCATATATCTTTTCAACTTATGGTTTTCTCCAAATATATGTCCTGGAGTGGGATTGCTGGATCATGTGTGTGTGTGTGCGGTCACTTCAGTTGTGTCTGATTCTATGAGACCCTGGGGCTACAGCCTGCCAGGCTCCTCTGTTCATGGGATTCTCCAGGCATGCTGTGCCCACCTCCAGTTGTTGGATCATATGGTAGTTCTATTTTCAGTTTTTTAAGGAACCTCCATATTGTTCTCCCCAGTGGCTATACCAGTTTGCATCACTACCAACAGTGTAGGAAGGATTTCCTTTTCCTCACTCTCTCTAGCATTTATTGTTTGTAGACTCGTTGATGATGGCCATTCTGATCATTGTGAGGTGATACCTCAATGTAGTTTTGATTTGCATTTCTCTAATAATTACTGGTGTTAAAAAGCATCTTTTCATGTGCTTTTTAATCATCTGTATGTCTTCTTTGGAGAATACCACATATTTTTAAGAGACTGATTAGTCACATTTTTTTCTAAAGAGAATCTTTCTTTGCTAAATCCTTTCAAAGGTTGAAATGATGGCAGTCCTTCACGTATTTATGTGAGTAAATTTAATCACGCTGTTTGCATTTATACCTTATAAAACTAAAGAAATGAAGATTTTGAAAGTCAGCTTAAGGAGAGAAGGCAAAGATCATTTGGAGAATTTGTATGGAATCAGAAGAATCTGAAGAAGCCAAAATGGGATTTACGAAGGCAAAGACACTATGCTTGTTTCTGGTGAGAAAGGAGAATGCTCAAATATATGTAAAAAGGTGTTAAAGTTTGTTTTTCCAATTATAAGTTTTCATCTAAAGCGCTGAACTGAAAACTTCATTTTTTTTTCTTCAGCAATTTCAATGCTGTTTACAGTCTAGGAACCCTATGTCCTAACCACCTTGTGAAACTGTGGCCATTTTAGATGTTCAGAAGCAAATTGAAGAGGTCAGATACTATATTACAATTAAATTCATCTGGCTTTGGTATCTAATATCCCTTATTTTAGTTTTTGTCTTTTGGGAAGATATATATTTATATTTAATTGTATTCACACATGTCTAGAAGCACTATCTATAATGGATGCATTTTACAAGGAGAAAATAAAACGAAGTATCAATAAACAACTAGGCTATAAATAAACACATTTGTCACTGCTAGTAACCACTTCTACTCATATATTGTTAAAGTGATGGCTTTGAATGAATATATTGTCTAGTGAAAAATCAAAGACTACAATTCTACTAAAGTTAAATTGATTGTACTTTTATGCAAGCCCTTTAAATAGCTGTGATCTTCCATTTAATTTGTTTTGCGTAGTGGATAGTGGTGCTCTTTTTTGTTCCTCTTAAATGACAATGTGCTATCTGTTGGCATTTTCAGCCTTCTGCTTTGATATGCATAAATCCCATTATACTCTATGGTTGATGCTTTTAAGATGAGATGGTGGCTTTCCTGACCTATTTGTTGATTTATTTTAGCAACTGAGAAAATATCAAACCACTGAAGTTGGATCCTATTAATCTTTGCTTGCTTTCTATCTTTTCTCTCTGTAATTTTTATTCTCAAAGTTGAAAAAGAGAGTGTCACCAAGTATGCATATAATAGAAAAATGTTTTAAATTGGATGTGAATCACAGTTTGGAAATTGATTGTGTTTCATGGCTCTTGTATAATGAAGAACTCTTTTAACACACATTTGTCTGACTTGCATGAAGGATTCTATATCATTTTAATATGAAAGTTTTTGAGGTCTAAGTTTTTCTTTCTTTTAAAATAAGGGTTTATGCACCTGAAAAAGAAATGCATTGCAGGCAGATTCTTTACCATCTGAGCCACCAGGGAAGTCCCTGATAAAGAGCATGCAGAGGTAATTTTGGTAGATGTAGACTGATATATGTTTCAATAAATAGATTTTAGTTTTCTAAGAAAATAATTAGGTAGCTAACTGTAAAGATATATCTTATTTTTAAGTTGGAACATACTGACCATAATATGTTCTCTTTGCTCACATTTTTTTCTTTTTGTTTATACAACAGGAAATACAGACAAGGGTTGAAATGAAACTTGCACTTATTATCTTGTACTCATCATTAGACTAGAGATTCTGATGGGGAGCAGAGAGTGATTCAAATAGTAAGATCCTATAAAAAATAAAAGTCCGTTTCAGATACAAGAAAATAAAATTAAGACTTAAACAACTACTTATTTGAATTAAAATAGAAATACTGCCATAAATTAGTTTGTCTGTCCTGTTTCAAAACATATATGTATGAATTAGGGATTTTAGTGGCCCTGGAATTATTCAATTTTTTTAGATTAATCAAGGACTGAAAGTTATAGTTTATTTGAAAATGTTTATTTGTTCATTTATTTGTTTAATCAGGAAAAATCACTCATCAATTGTTTCAGTTACCCATTCCTTAGCAACAAATTATCCCCAAATATAGGGTCGCAAAGAGTCAGACATGACTGAGCAATTGAACTGAACTGAACTGATATAGTAGGTTGTTCTTCATTCATTCAGTCGTATCTGACTCTTTGCGACCCCACGGACTGCAGCACGCCAGGCTTCCTTGTCCTTCACCATTTCCCTGAGTTTGCTCAAACTCATGTCCGTTGATTGGTGATGCCATCCAACCATCTTGTCCTCTGTTGTCCCCTTCTCCTCGTACCTTCAATCTTTCCCAGCATCAGGGTCTTTTCCAATGAGTCAGCTCTTCCCATCAGGTGGCCAAAGTATTGGTGCTTCAGCTTCAGCATGAGTCCTTCCAATGAATATTCAAGGTGGATTTCCTTTAGGATGGACTGGTTGGATCTCCTCACAGTCCAAGGGACTCTTAAGAGTCTTATCCAGCACCACAGTTCAAAAGCATCTATTCTTTGCCACTCATCCTTGTTTATGGTCCAACTCTCACATCTATACGTGATGACTGGAAAAAACATAGCTTTAACTATTCGGATCTTTGTCAGCAAAGTAATGTTTGCTTTTTAATATACTATCTTGGTTTGTCACAGCTTTTCTTCCAAGGAGCAAGCATCTTTTAATTTCATGGCTGTGTAGTCATCCGCAGTGATTTTGGAGCCCAAGAAAATAAAGTCTGTCACTGTTTAGATTTCCCCATCTGTTTGACATAAAGTGATGGGATGACAGGCATTGATCTTAGTTTTTTGAATATTAAGTTTTAAAGCCAGCTTTTCCACTCTCCTCTTTCACTTTCATCAAGAGGCTCTTTGGTTCCTCTTTGCTTTCTGCCATAAGGGTGGTATCATCTGCATATCTGAGGTTGTTGTTATTTCTCCCAGCAATCTTGATTCCAGCATGTGCTTCTTCCAGCCCAGCATGATGTACTCTGCATATAAGTTAAATAAGCAGGGTGAAAATATACAGCCTTGACGTACTCCTTTCCTGATTTAAAACCAGTCTGTTGTTCCATGCCCAGTTCTAACTGTTGCTTCTTGACTTGCATACAGATTTCTCAGGAGGCAGATAAAGTGGTCTGGTATTCCCATCTCTTGAAGAATTTTCCACAGTTTGTTGTGATCCACATAGTCAAAGGCTTTAGCATAGTCAATGAAGCAGAAGTAGATGGTTTTCTGAAAATCTCTTGTTTTCTCTATGATCCAGTGGATTTTGGCAAACAGATCCTGCCTTTTACAAATCCAACTTAAATTTCTGGGAGTTCTTGGTTAATGCATTGTTGAAACCTAGCTTGGAGAATTTTGAGCATTACTTTGCTAGCATGTGAAATGAATGCAGTTGTGTGGTAGTTTGAACATTCTTTGGTACTGCCCTTCTTTGGAATGGGAATGAAAACTAACGTTTCACAATCCTGTGGCCACTGCTGAGTCTTCCAAATCTGCTGGCATATTGAGCGAAGCACATTAAAAGCATCATCTTTTAGGATTTGAACTAGCTCAACTGGAATTCCATCACATCTACTAGTTTTGCTCATAGTGTTGCTTCCTGAGGTCCACTTGACTTCCCATTCCAAAATGTCTGGCACTAGGAGAGTAATCACATCATTGTGGTTATCTGGGTCATTAAGATCTTTTTTGTATAATTCTTCTGTGTATTCTTGCCACCTCTTCTTAATATCTTCTGCTTCTTCTGGGTCCATACAATTTCTGTCTTTTATTGTGTCCATCTTCTCATGAAATATTCCCTTGGTGTTTCTAATTTTCTTGAAGAGATCTCTAGTCTTTCCCATTCTATCGTTTTACTCTATTTCTTTGCATTGTTTACTAAGGAAGGCTTTCTTATCTCTTCATGCCATTCGGTGGAACTCTGTATTCAGATGGGTATATCTTTCCTTTTCTCATTTGCCTTTAGCTTCTCTTTTTTTTCAGCTGTTTCTAAGGCCTCCTTAGACAACCATTTTGCCTTTTTGCCTTTTTTTCCTTGAGGATGGTTTTGATCACTGTCTCCTGTACAATGTTATGAACCTCCATCCATAGTTCTTCAGGCACTCTGTCTATTAGATCTAATCCCTTGAATCTATTTGTCACTTCCACTATATAATGGTAAGGGATTTGATTTAGGTCATATCTAAATGGACTAGTGCTTTTCCCTAATTTCTTCAATTTAAGTCTAAATTTTGTAATAAGAAGTTCATGATCTGAGCCACAGTCACCTCCAGTCTTGTTTTACTGATGTATAGAGCTTCTCCTTCTTCATCTGCAAAGAATATAATCAATTTGATTTCAGTATTGAAGATCTGGTGATGTCCATGTGTAGAGTCATCTCTTTTGTTTTTGGAAGAGGCTGTTTGCTATGGCCAGTGTGTTCTCTTGGCAAAACTCTGTTAGCCTTTGCCCTGCTTCATTTTATACTCTGGGGCCAAACTTACCTGTTACTATAGGTTTCTCTTGACTTCCTACTTTTGCATTCCAGTCCCCTAAGATGAAAAGGAAGTCTTTTTTTATTTTGCTGTTAGTTCTAGAAGTTCTTTTAGGTCTTCATAGAACCATTCAGCTTTTTGGCATTAGTGGTTGGGGCATAGACTTGGATTACTGTGATACTGAATGGCTTGCCTTGGAAATGAACAGAGATCATTCTGTTGTTTTTGTCATTGCACCCAAGTACTGTGTTTCACACTCTTTTGTTGACTATGAGGGCTACTCCATTTCTTCTAAGGCCTTCTTGCCCACAGTGGTAGATATAATGGTCATCTGAATTAAATTCATCCATTCTGGTCCATTTTAGTTCACTGATTCCTAAAATGTCAATGCTCACTCTTGCCATCTCCTGTTTGACCACTTCCAATTTATCTTGATTCATGGACCTAACATTCCAGGTTCCTATGCAATATTGTTCTTTATAGCATCAAACTTTACTTTTACCACCAGATACATCCACAACTGGACATTGTTTCTGCTTTGGCTCAGACTCTTCATTCGTTCTGGAGCTATTTCCTGCTCTTCTCCAGTAGTGTATTGGGCACCTACCAACCTGGGGAGTTCATCTTTCAGTGTCCTGTCTTTTGGCCTTTCCATACTGTTCATAGGGTTTTCAAGGCAAGCATGCTGAACTGGTTTGCCATTCCTCTCTTCAGCGGACCATGTTTAGTCAGAACTCTCCACTATGACTTGTCTATCTTGGGTGACCCTACATGGCTCATAGTTTCATTGAGTTAGATAAGGCTGTGATCCATGTGATCAGTTTGGTTAGTTTCCTGTGATTGCGGTTTTCATTCTGTCTGCCTTCTGATGGATGAAGATAAAAGGCTTGTGGAAACTTCCTGGTGGGAGGGACTGGCTGTGGGGAAAACTGGGTCTTGCTCTGGTGGGCAGGCCATGCTCAGTAAATCTTTAATCCAGTACATAGTTCCTTGTTAGTTATTCATTTTAAATATAGTGGTGTGTACAATTTCCATCCCAAACTCTCTAACTATCCTATCCCTTCCCCCTGGCAACCATAAGTTCATTTTCTAACTCTGTGAATCTTCTTCTGAACAAACATATATTTTACACTTTCTGAGAGTTATGAATCTGAAAGAAGTTTAGTTAGATGGTTCTGGTTTAAGATCTCTTATAATGTTGCAGTCAAATATCAGCTAGGGCTGCAGTCACCTGAAGGCTTGGCTGAATTGGAAAATCTGTTTCCAGGCTCATTCAGTGGCTATTGGTAGAAAACATGAATGTCTCATGTGGGGCTGTTCATGGTGTAAGAGTTCCCTTTTTCTAGATCAAAAGATGGAAAACACTGGGACAACCCAGAGGGATGGTATGGGGAGGGAGGAGGGTTCAGGTTGGGGAACACATGTATACCTGTGATGGATTCATTTTGATATTTGGCAAAACTAATACAATTATGTAAAATTTAAAAATAAAATAAAATTAAAAAAAAAAAAAGATGGAAAAGGAAGACAACATACTCCAAACAAAAGCTACAGTGTCTTTTATAACTGATCTTGGAAGTGACATTAATCACATCTGCTGTATTCTGTTGGTTACATAGGTCAACCTTGGTACAGGGTGGGGGCTCAATATCAGGAGGTGTGGAGTTCAGTGGGAACCATATTCAGGGTTTGTTTCCACATCTATGTGCTTTACAAATGTTGCTAAGCGCTAGACACAGATATGTATACCACTCAGATTCCTATGCTTAAGGTTATTTTTGTGTCAGACAGTAAATTCAGGATCAGAATTTTTTTTATTTTTCTGACAACATTTCTAATTAGAGCATAAAAATACTCATAAAATCAATTTCTTTTATAAAATTTTATATCTAAAGAAATACTTTAGCATAATTTGAAATATATATCCTCAGAATAATATTGGACAAAAAATTCCAAGTTTTTTCTTTGCCTATTCTAAAACTCTAAACCATATAAGTCAAAATTATTTCTGAGAGGTTTCCTGCAGAATGGAAGAAGCAATATGTGTAATGTTATCACATTGTTGTTCTAACTTGCGTGTACCTAATTACTAATGATATTGAACATGTTTTCATGTGCTTATCTTTGTTTCTATGTATCTTCATCTTTGTTTATATGGTACACTCATATTTTCCCCAAATGTGTGACTTGTCTTTTCAGTCTTGTAATAGTCTTTTGAAAACCATTAAATTTTGATTAATTCTTATTTCTCGATTCGTCCTTTTGTGGCTTATGCTTTTTTGTATGTTATCTAACACATATTTGAATAATCCAAATTTGCAAATCCAAGGTTTCTCCAATATTTTTTCTAAAAATTTTTAGTTTTGGATTTTCCTTTTTGAGTTATATGATCTTTTGGGGGGGTTAATTTTGCATTCAATGATTGTTTTTTTATTTGCAAATAGATATCCAATTGTGTTAGCACCATTTGTTAAAACAATTCTGTTTACTATTGAATACCTTTGTCAAAAATCAGCTTTCCATATGGTGTGTGGATCTATTTCTGGAATCTACTATGTACATTTGACTAATTTGTTGTTTTGTTTATAATTCTGCCAGTACCACACTATCTGATTATTGTACCTTTACAGCAAATCTTGAAACCAGGTAGTCTTTCAATATTGTTCTTATTTTGCCTAGCCTAGTCCTTTGCAATTCCATGTAGATATTAAGATCAGTTTGTCAATTTCTGTTTTTAAAGTGGCTGCTGAGATTGAGCTTGGGATTGTATTTGAGGAGACTTAACAGATCAATTTGAATAAAAATGACATTTTAACAATAGCATGTCTTCTAAACCATGAATGTAGTATATATCTCCATTTACTACTTTGGTTTTGTCAATGTTTTGTAATTTTTAAAATCTGGCCATTGTAACATTTTTTGTCATATTTTATACTAAAGTATTTCACATATTTGATGCATTATAAATAATATTGTTTTAAATTCCTAATTGAACATTGCTAGTATATGCAATTAATTTTGCATGTAATCTTGTATCCTGCAAGTATTCTAAAATTATATATTTTAGTGGATTTTGTATATTCCATTGGATTTTTAAAAATAGATGTTCATGTTACCTGAGAGTAGAGATATTTCAATGCTATTTTTCAAATCCAGATGGCTTTGTTTTTATTGCCCCTTTGCATGGATTAAAATGAATAATAAAAATGTTGAAAAGTAGAATCCTAATCTTGTTATCAATCTTGGGGGAATTATCATTTTGCTACTAAGTTTGATTAGCTCTAGGTTTTTAGCAGATGCTTTGACAGGTTGAAGTTTCTATTTCTACTTTACTGAAAGTTCCTATTTGAAATAAACATTGGATTTTATCAAAGGTTTGATATGTTTGGTGAATTATATGGGTTGACTTTTGAATGTTAGACCAACCTTCTGCTTCTGAGATAAAAAAATTGGGGTGTTATGTATTATCCATTTTATATATTATTGGATTCAATTAAAAAGATTTGTTTACAAGTTTTAAATTTAGGTTTATGAGAGATATTTGGGGCTTCCCTGGTGGCTCAGATGGTAAGGAATCTGTCTGCAATGTGGGAGACACAAGTTCAGTCCCTGGGTGAGAAAGATCTGGAGAAGGGAATGGCTACTGATTCTAGTATTCTTGCCTGGAGAATTCCATGGACAGAGTAGCCTAGCGGGCTACAGTCCACGGGGTTGTAAAGAGTTGGACACGACTGAGTGAATAACACTTTCATGTTACTTTTCATAAGAGATATTTATCTATAGTTTTTTTTTGATAATGGCTTTGTGTAGGGTCAGTCTGAGTATATATAATGAGTTGAAGAGTATTCCCTCCTTAAGTTTTCTGGAAAGTTTGTGAAAATTAGATATTCTTTCATCCTTAAATGTTCAGGAGACTTTACAAATGAAGCTGTCTGCTCTTTGAGTCTTCCTGATAGGAATGTTTTAAGCTACAATTAATTTTCTTTAATAGATGAACCCTATTATCTTTCTCATTTTGACTTAGATTTGATGTTTTTACTTCTTCCAATAAATTTGTCTATTTTGCCTAAAGTTGTCAAACTTACTGGCATAGAAGTCTTCATAATTTTTCTTTATTATTTTCTAATATGTTTGGAATCTATAGTGATGTCCACTCTTTCATCCTTGATAGTAAAGTTAGTGTCCTCTCTTTTTTCTCTGATCACTATTGGTAGACTAACTTACTCTTTATTAATTTTTCCAATATACCTAGTTTTTGGTTGGTTTTGATTTTTCCCAATTGTTTTTCTGTTTTCCATTTTACTGCAGAAGGAAATGGCAACCCACTCCAGTAGTCTCGCCTGGAGAATCCTGTGGACAGAGGAGCCTGGTGGGCTGCTGTCCATAGGGTTGCACAGAGTTGGACACGACTGAAGCGAGTTAGTGTGTGTGCGTAGCGTTTCCATTTTATTAATGACTACTATGATTTTTATGATCGCTATGTGAAATGCCGAGCTGGATGAGTCATAAACTGGAATCAAACTTGCCAGGAGAAATATCAACAACCTCAAATATGCAGATGATACCACTTAAATGACAGGAAGTGAAGAGGAACTAAAGAGCCTCTTGATGAAAGTGAAAGAGGAGAGTGAAAGTGAAAGTCACTCACTAGAGTTTGATTCTTCGTAATCCCATAGATTGTAGTCCACCAGGCTCCTCTGTCCATGGAATTCTCCAGGCAAGAATACTCGAGTGGGTTGTCATTCCCTTCTCCAGGATATCTTCCTGACCCAGGGATCGAACCTGGGTCTCCTGCATGACAGGCAGATTCTTTACCATCTGAGCCACCAGGAACTGTGCTGCTGCTGCTAAGTCGCTTCAGTCATGTCCAACATTGTGCGACCCCATAGACGGCAGCCCACCAGGCTCCCCTGTCCCTGGGATTCTCCAGGCAAGAACACTGGAGTGGATTGCCATTTCCTTCTCCAATGCATGAAAGTGAAAAGTGAAAGTGAAGTCGCTCAGTCGTGTCCGACTCCTAGCGACCCCATGGACTGCAGCCCACCAGTCCCCTCCATCCATGGGATTTTCCAGGCAAGAGTACTGGAGTGGGTTGCCATTGCCTTCTCCAGAGCCACCAGGAAAACCCTGGCTTAAAACTCAGCATTCAAAAAACTAAGATTACAGGGCATTTGGTCCTATCACTTCATGGCAAATAGATGGGGAAATGTGGAAACAGTGTCAGATTTCATTTCACTTTCTTGAGTTCCAAGATCAATGCGGATGGTGACTGCAGTCACAAAAGTAAAAGATGCTTACCCCTTGGAAGAATAGCTATGACAAACCTAGACAGTGTATTAAAAAGCAGAGACATCATTTTGCTGACAGTTTTGCATAATCAAAGCTATGATTTTTCTAGTACTCATGTATGGATGTGAAAGTTGGACCATGAAGAAGGCTGAGTGCCGAAGCTTTGATGCTTTTGAGCTGTGGTGTTGGAGAAGATGGTGTTGGAGAAGACTCTTGAGAGTCCCTTGGGCAGCAAGGAGACCAAACCAGTCAATCCTAAAGGAAATCAGTCCTTGAATATTCATTGGAAGGACTGTTGCTGAAGCTCCAATATTTTGGCCATCTGATGTGAAGAGTTGAGTCATTGGAAAAAACCCTGATGCTGGGAAAGATTGAAGGCAAGAGGAGAAGGGGCGACAGAGGATGAGATGGTTGGATTGCATCATTGACTTAACTTTGAGCAAACTCAGGGAGATAGTGATGGACTGAGAAGCCTTGTGTGCTGCAGTGCTAGGGTCACAAAGAGTCAGACACGACTTGGTGACTGACCAACAACAACTATGATCTTTACTATTTCCTTTCTCCTACTTACTGTTGGCTTATTTATTTATTTATTTTTAGTTTCTTAAAGCAGTAGTTGAGATAATTGACTTGAAACCTTTTTTCATTTCTAATGTAGGAATTTAGTACTGTAATTTTTTTTATAAGTAATGATTTAGCTGTATTTCACAAATTAAACATCAGCTTGACTAGACTTCATTTCCAAATCATCTGAACCTAGGGGTGGCTGTGAATGAGTTTTGTGGGTATAGTTAAAGTCATTGATCATTAATGTTAAGGGAAATTATCTTGGGTTATCTGAGTGCCTGATGATGCAATGAACTAAGAGGCCTTGAAAGCAGGCATGAGGTTTCTACTGGGAAGAGAAGAAATTCTACCTGTGACCAATAGCTTTGGTTAGTGTACATGGAATTCTGTATTCATTGTGATCTTCCTTTCTTAAGTGCCTGCCCTAAACACACACACACAGACACACACACAGACACACACAGACACACAGACACACGTGATGCTTCCCTGGTTAGACTTGATTGATGCAGTAGTGGGTAGAAATCAGATCTTGCTTTCTTAAAACTGCAGTGTAATAATCTGTCCCTTTTATTGGGGATATTTGTACCATTTGCATTTGATGTTGTTATTCACATGATGCAATAATTATCCACATGGAAATCTATTACCTCAAAATTTGCTTTTCATTTGTCCCATCTACTCTTTGTTCCTTTTAAATCTCTTTTCCACCTACTTTTGAATTATTTGAATTTTTTATGGTTCCATTTTTATGTCTTTTGTTCATTTATTATATTTATGCTTTATTTGGTTGCTGCCTCATGCTTTATAGTTTTGTTATCTTTGTATCTTTAAGTTATCACAGTATACCTTTCCCCTACTCTCCTACTTCCAACTTTATGTATTTTCATTTATTTTCCTTTAGCACCCACACAATATTATTTTTAGTTTTGTAAACAGGCAATTACATTTTAAAGAAATGTGAACAATAAGAAAATTTTAATATATTTACCTATGCAATTATATTCCCAGTGTTCCTTATGTCTTTGCTTAGTTCTGTTCTTCCATATGATACCATTTTCTGTCTGATGAATTCCTTCAGAATTTGTATGTTTGTAAAAAGTCTATTTTATCTTCGTTTCTCAGATATGTTTTTCTAGGTTTAGAATTCTAAGTTAACTTTTTTTCAGTACTTTATATATGTTTCTCTAGTATTTTATCATTTGATATTGTTTCTTTTATAATAAGAAATCTACTGTCTTCCTTATCTTTGTTCTATGGAGCTTGTCTCTAGTTGCTTTGGAGATTTTCTTTTATTCTGATTGTGACCTATAATGTGCCTTGGAGTGGTGTGTGTGTGTGTGATTGGGTTTTGCTGAAGCTCTTGAATCTTGGTGTATAGTTTTTATTTATTTTTCTTTGTTCAGCTTTATTGAATTATTACTGAATAATAACTATTGAATAAATTTTATTGAAGTATTATTGAAGTTTAAGGTATGAAACATGATACTTTTTTTATATTCATACGTACTATGAAATGAGTACTACAGTCCAGTTGATTAACACTTTTTTTTCCTAATCTAATTACCATTTTTGTGTGTGATGATAACTTAAAATTTATTCTCTAAACAACTTTCAGATATATAATACAATATTGTTAGCTATAGTCACTATGATGTACATTAAAACCCCAAACTGAAAGTTTGTATCCTTTGACCAACATCTCTCCTAGTCCCAGCAACCAACATTCTATCCTTTATTTCAGTGAACTCAGCAATTTTAGGTTACACATGTAAGT
The DNA here is from genome assembly GCF_000754665.1 of Bison bison bison. Taxonomy (NCBI): domain Eukaryota; kingdom Metazoa; phylum Chordata; class Mammalia; order Artiodactyla; family Bovidae; genus Bison; species Bison bison. The sequence continues at coordinate 5,693,208 of NW_011494831.1, forward strand.
GAGAACGTATAGTATTTGTCTTTCTGACTTGTTTCACTTAGCATATTCCTTCAAAGCCCATCCACATTGTCACAAAAGACAGAATTTCTTTATTTTTTTAATGGCTGAATGATATTTTTTGTGAATATATGCCACATTTTCTTTAGCTATTTACCTGTCAATGAACATAGGTTGTTTCCATATATTGGGCATTGTGTATAATGATACATTATTTCTTTAATATTTTCTGCATCTCTCCAGCATATCTCTCTTTCAGAGACTTCATTTACATTTATATACATTTTCGTAAAGTTATCCCACAACTCACTGCTTTTCTTTTCATATTTTAGATTCTATTTTCTTTTCGTCAATTTGAAATGTTTTATTGCTATTTTCCAAGTCATGCATGTTTTCTTATACAATGTCTCATTTGCCATTAATCTCTTCCCCAGTGTATTTGCTATCTTACACATTGTAACATTCATCTGTAAAATTTTAATTTGAGTATTTTTTGTTAATATCATCCATGTCTCCACCTTGTGAACATGTGGCATATGATTTTGATAACTTGTAATGTTCTTGTCTACTGACATCTATATCTTTAATTGGATTGTCTTTTTTCTCCTTTCTTAATGGATAGTGTTTTCTTCCTTCTTTGAATGCCTGATAAGATTTTGGCCTTTGTTTTTGGTTATAATTAAGATATAGCTCCAGGAGATTGGTTAAAGGACAGGGAAGCCAAGTGTGTTGCAGTCCATGGGGTCACAAAGAGTGAACACAACCGAGAGACTGAACAACACCAATAGTTAAGATACGTAGAGACAGTTGATCCTTTGGGGTCTTACTATTAAGATTTTTAAAAAGTGACACTGTAACAGTACTCGGTTTGGAGCTAATAGTTCCCCACTCCTGGAGCAAAACCTCCCTATGCTCTACCCAGTGTCTTATGTAATCATGATGTTTTCTAACTGGCTTGTGGGAATAAGCACCATCTGCAGACCTTTCTGAGTACTGGACAGTTACCTCTGATCCTTTCAGATGATTCTATTCTTGGACTTTTATGCCTACACAATGCATACCCTGGTAGTAAACCCATGTATACTCTGTGTACTCAGCTGAATACTTGAAGAGACCCTCTGCAGCTCTCCAGTGTTCTCTGTGTTATATGTTAGTGGCCCAAATGCTATCCTACTTTCCCTTCCCTTTGCTTTTTCCAGTATTTAATATGCAGATTTAAAATCCTTCCAGAGGTGGTTTTTTTTTTTTTTTTTTCAATTAAAGGTGATCTAGTTCCAAATAATGAAATGCCCTGGGTGGGCATTCTGGGGTTGGTTAGGCTGGCATGCCCCACTAGCCTTGTCCTTTCCCCATTTTCAAGCCCAAGACAATGATGTGGAACCTAGATGGCAGTAGCCATCAAGCACAAATGAATAAAAGCTGAGTGTCAACTCCAGAAGATAAGTGTTCTTGGGCAGCTGCATCACCCTATAGTACTGACCTCCAAACTTTTAAATTTTCACATGAACCAAGTAAACTGCTAAAGTAAAAGTCACTATTCATGAAGTTTTCCACTGTTTCCAGCCTAATATTATTCTGATTGATATAATCCCTTTTTATGGCCAAATCAAAAGCTCATGTAGGAGTGTCCCAGCAGGATTGTGATCTATCTTTCCACATTTCAGTCCTTGTGACTGTAACTTTATCTTTGACTCTTGGAGTAGACTGACAGAAAAGATCATCACTCTCCACACATAGAGCGTGATAATGAGTGATGCAAAAGTCATTCTCTTTGAAGGAAAATGTAAATAAAGAAAATAATATTATTTTATACTTTATTACTTTGTGTTTTAGTCTGCATGCTTCAAATTTTATATTATATTAAGTTGTTAAATAGTAACTAGAACTATTGTGAGAATTTTCCATACAAGTGTGTAAGCACCACTAATAACAAATGTTCTCTGTTATTACATATAATATTCTACCATATTTGTACAAAATATCAGTATACTACTTTTATTTCATGCTTTATTATTTCTGGGAATATATTTTATGAAAATTTCAAAGAATTAATATCACCTAGATAAAAGTATTATGAGGAAGCTACCTAGACGATTGCATATGGCTGTCTAAATTAGGTTTCAATAGATTTCATTTCTCATTAAAAAAAACTTATTAAAAAAAAACTCTTTAGAGTCATTAATTTTAAGTACTTGAAAAACAACATAACGGAATATGAATGCTATACTTTTTATTTCTTCTTTGCTAAAGTGATAAAGTCATCAATAGTATTGAAGGATGTATTTTGTTTGAAATTTTAGTTTCCTTTTTGATAGGCCACTTTAGAATTCATACTCCACAGAACAAATACTCACTAATTCTAATTTATATTTAATCATCCATAATGACTCATACATTAGTGAATCATTTCAAAATAAAAGTTTCACAGTATCAAGTTATTTTAAAGTAAGGCCTCTTCTTTTGCAAAAGAAGTTGTTGAATAGGATTGTGATAAATAACCAGCTAAAATACATTTTTAGGTCTTATTTGAGATTTTGAGTAAGTTTAATGTAGCAAGAAAGCTTGCTTCCAGTACATGAATTTCTAATGCAGTTGATTTGAATCATTTTTACAAAGAAGAATTTGATAATGCAAATTGATCATTTTCGTCCTTGACCTTGTCTTTACATTCATTGTTAGCATCTCCCTTTTTTATTTTATTAATTTTTATTGGAGTATAATTGCTTTACAATGTTGTGTTAGTTTCTGCTGTACAGCAAAGTGAGTCAGTTATACATATACATGTATCCCTTATTTTTTAGGATTTTTTTCCCATTTAGGTCACAACAGAGCACTGAGAAGAGTTCCCTGTGCTCTACAGTTGGTTCTTATCTATTTTATGCATTGTTCTTGTTTCGTGTCTAAATCATGTCTGACTCTTTTGTGACCCCATGAACTAGCCTGCCAGACTCCTCTATCCATAGGATTTCTCAGGCAAGAATACTGGAGTGGGTTGCCATTTCCTACTCTAGGATTTTATTCATAATAGTGTGTATATGTCAACACCAATCTCCCAATTCATCATACCATTCCCCTTTCCCCCCTTGATATCCATAAGTTCGTTCTCTACATCTGTGTCTCTCTTTCTGCTTTGCAAGTATGTTAATCCATAATGGTTAAATCCGAAAATGGTTAATACCATTTTTTTCTAGATTCTACAAATAAGCAATATTTCATGATATTTGTCTTTCTTTTTCTGACTTACTTCACTCTGTATGACAGTCTCTAGGTCAGTTCATCACTTTGCCAACAAAGGTCTGTATAGTCAAAATATGGTTTTTCTAGTAGTCATGTATGGATATGAGCTTCCCTCACATCCATACACATGTATGGTGCTGTTTATCAGGCAGCCAACATTCACAGATACAGAAGTGAAAGGGGAGAATGGGAGTTGCACTCCTTACTATAACCTCCAGCCACCCACTAGCAAAATGTATGGGCTTCCCTCATAGTTCAATTGGTAAAGAATCCACCTGCAATGCAGGAGACCCCAGTTTAATTCCTGGCTCAGGAATTAAATTCCTGTTGGAGAAGGAATAGCTTAACCATTCCAGTATTCTTGGGCTTCCCTGGTGGCTCAGCTGGTAAAGAATCTGCCTGCAATGTGGGAGATCTGGGTTCAATTCCTGGGTTGGGAAGATCCCCTGGAGAAGGGAAAGGCTACCCACTCCAGTATTTTGGCCTGGAGAATTCCATGGACTGTACAGTGTAGGGGGTCATAAAGAGTCAGATACAACTGAGCAACTTTCACTTTCACATGGATGTGAGAATTGGATCATAAAGGCTGAGTGCTGAAGAATTGATGCTTTCAAACTGTGATGCTGAAGAAGACTCTTGAGAGTCCCTTAAACAGCAAGGAGATAAAACCAGTCAATCCTAGAGGAAATCAACCCTGAATATTCATTAGAAGGACTGCTGCTGAAGCTGAAGCATCAGTACTTTGGCCACCTGATGGGAAGAGCCAACTCACTGGAAAAAACTCTGATGCTGGGAAAGATTGAAGGCAAAAGAAAAAGAGGGCAGCAGGGGATGAGATGGTTAGATGGCATCACCAACTCAATCGACATGAGTTTAAGCAAACTCCAGAAGATAGTGAAGGATACTGAAGCCTGGTATGCTGCAATCCATGAGGTTGCAAAGATTCAGACGTGACTTAGCAACTGAACAACAACAAGGTCTATTCATGTGTCTCCAAATGGAACTATTTTGCTCCCTTTTATATCTTCTTTATCTTATCCATTCCTCTGTTGATGAGCATTTAGGTTGCTTCCATGTCCTGGCTATTGTAAATAGTGCTACAATGAACTTTGGGGTGCATGTATCTTTTTTTAAATTTATTATTAATTTTTTTTACTTTACAATATTGTATTGGTTTTGCCATACATCAACATGCATCTGCCACGGGTGTACACGTGTTCCAAATCCTGAACCCCCCGTCCCACCTCCCTCCCCATCTCATCCCTCTGGGTCATCCCAGTGCACCAGCCCCAAGCTTCCTGTATCCTGCATCAAACCTGGACTGGCAATTCGTTTCTTATATGATATTATACATGTTTTAATGACATTCTCCAAAATCATCCCCTCCTCCCTCTCCCAAAGTGTCCAAAAGACTGTTCTATACATCTGTGTCTCTTTTACTGTCTCGCAAACAGAGTTGTCATTACCATCTTTCTAAATTCCATATATATGCGTTAGTATACTGTATTGGTGTTTTTGTTTCTGGCTTACTTCACTCTGTATAATAGGCTCCATGTATCTTTTTGCATTATGATTTTCTCCAGGTATACGCCCAGAAGTGGGATTGCTCAGTCATGATAGTCCTATTTTTAGTTTTTGAGAAATCCTCTATACTGTTCTTTATAGTGACTTCATTAATTTACATTCCTACCAACAGTGTAGGGGGTTCCCTTTTCTCCACATGCTCTCCAACATTTACTGTTTGTAGATTTTTAAATAATGGCCATTCTGACTGGTATGAGATGATACTACATTGTAGTTTTGATTTGCATCTCTAATAATTAGTGATGTTGAACAGCTTTTCATGTATTTGTTGGCCATCTGTATGTTTTCTTTGGAGAAATATCTGTTTAGATCTCCCACCCATTTTTTCATTGAGTTGTTTGATTTTTAGTACTGAGCTATATGAGCTGTTTGTGTAATTTGGAGATTAATCCTTTGTCAGTTGCTTTGTCTTCCATTCTGAGGGTAATTTTAATTTTGTTTATGGTTTCCTTTGCTGGACAAAAGCTTTTATCTTTAATTAGCTTTTATTTGCTTATTTGTGACAATGACTCTTACTACCCAAAGCATTATACAGATTCAATGCAATCTCTATCAAATTATCAATGGCATTTTTCACAGAATAAAAAAAAGTTTTAATAATTTGTTAGGATATACAAAAGACACTGAATAGCCAAAGCAATCTTGAGAAAGAAAAAGAGCTGGAGGAATCAGGTTCCCTGACTTCAGACTGTACTGCAATGCTATACTAATCAAGTCAGTATGGTACTGGCATAAAAACAGAAAAATAGATCAGTGGAAAAGTATAGAAATCTCAGAGATATACCCATACACCTATGGTCACCTAACTTATGATAAAAGGGGTCAGAATATACAATGGAGACGATCTCTTCAATAAGTGGTGCTGGGAAAACTGGACAGCTACATGTAAAAGAATGAAATTAGAACACTCCTTAACACCACAGACAAAAATAAACTCAAAATGGATTAAAGACCTAAATGTAAGGCTAGATAGTATAAAACTCTTACAGGAAAATGTAGGCAGAACACTTTTTGACATAAAATGCAGCAAGATCTTTTTTGACCCACCTCTTAGAGAAATAGAAATAAAAACAAAAATAAACAAATGGATAGTGTCTTTCTTTTAACTACTGAATTTATTCATTACCATCAACATGAAGTTGAATGTGTCTCAAACTGAAAACTTTATATTACTACTAGTTCCTCTACCATGCTTCTTTGATTTGTTCAAATTCTTTTATTATTTTCCTTATCACTCAGGTTTAATAATTTTTCATTTCAGTTCATGCAGTTTCTTTGTGTCTACTTCCAACATGTCTTCAAATATCATGTGCACTGCAAATTACTATCAAAAACATGCAAAAACATGTTACTGAAAAAACATGAACTATCCTCCCTCTGCTTCTTCATTGATACTATAACTCTTCTTTAAGCTCAACTCAGGTTGTCTTCCTTCATCAAATCTATATTCTGAAAGTTCTGGGGTAAAGGAATCTTTTCTTCTCATCTTTTGGGTACAAATTGTTTTTCTCATTGATTTTGTATATATTTGAAATGTTGTCCCATGTGTTTTGAGGGCTTTTAAAAGAATGCATGCATGTGTGCGTGCTAAGTTGCTTTAGTCGTGTCTGACTCCTTGTAACCCTGTGGACTGTAGCCCACAAGACTCCTCTGTCCATGGGATTCTCCAGGCAAGAATACTGGAGTGGGTTGCCATGCCCTCCACCAGAGGATTTTCCCAAGAGAGGGATAATATTCATTATTTTTCTACTCATCTGGAATTGATGACTTGGGCCCAAAGCTGAGTCCAAAGAGGTATGGAAAACCTCACATTTTAGAGAAACCTGCTGGCTTTCCAGGTGGTATAGTGGTAAAGAATCCTGCCAGTGCAGGAGATGCCAGAGATGTGGGTCCAGTCCCTGGGTCAGGAAAATCCTCTGGAGAAGGAAATGGCAACCTACTCCAGTATTCTTGCTGGGAAAATTCTATGGAGAGAGGAGACTGGTGGATTGCAATCCATAGGGTCACAAAGAGTTGGACACGACTAAACATGCAAGCACTAGTTCAGGTCAAATGTTCTCAGGCTTATGAATAGGCAAAAACTATAGTCAATGTTCAGATCAGTTCAGTCACTCAGACATGTCCGACTCTTTGTGACACCATGAATCGTAGCACGCCAGGCCTCCCTGTCCATCACCAACTCCTGGAGTTCACTCAGACTCACGTCCATTGAGTCAGTGATGCCATCCAGCCATCTCATCCTCTGTCGTCCGCTTCTCCTCCTGCCCCCAATCCCTCCCAGCATCAGAGTTTTTTCCGATGAGTC
>NW_011494831.1:5700430-5701228 GCF_000754665.1 Bison bison bison
AGGCCTGGTGTGCTGTGGTTTATGGGGTCACAAAGAGTCGGACACGACTGAGGGACTGGACTGAACTGAATGCAATCCCCATAAAACTGTTCAAAAAGCTTTTCTCCCCAGTATTGTGTGCCTTTCTCTTTCTAGTTCTTTGAATTTATATTTCTTTCTGGAAGTCATACTTTCTCCAAACTCGATTTCAAGGAGCAAGATAGCCAGCCATGTTCTTTTGCCATCTTGCCAAGAATTATATACAATAGAATCTCATAACTCAAACAAACCTTGAATATTATATATAATTTTTTTCTTCATGGGATAGTTCAGAAAAGGTAAATTGTGATTAGCTAAATACCTTCTCTATGGTCATATTGTGAGTTCATGGTTAAGTGGAAATATATTCAGTTCTCTAGATTTGTATGCCATTCTCCATAAAACATTGCTACATTACCTTGAGGCCTCTGGGTCTTAACTGTATATTCATATGGATTGTGCATAGGCATGTTTTGCTAAATTGATTTTTATATTATCTTATGAAAGTCTGGTTTCTAGGAGCCTCCACTATGAGGACCATCAATTCTATGAAGAATTCACTTGGACTACTAGAATTAACATGATTGGAAGAGAGGTGTGGTTATTGTCCTTTTCAGATCAGATCAGTCACTCAGTCGTGTCCGTCTCTTTGCGACCCCATGAATCGCAGCACACCAGGCCTCCCTGTCCATCACCAACTCCCGGAGTTCACTCAAACTCAAGTCCACTGAGTCAGTGATGCCATCCAGCCATCTCATCCTCTGTCTGTCTTCTCCTTCT
>NW_011494831.1:5701328-5703127 GCF_000754665.1 Bison bison bison
AGACATTTTCAAAATCTTTTTGATATTCTCCAATTTCCTCTTTCATGTTCACAGGTGATTTTTCCATTCCCTTTCCTTATTTAACATTATTAGATTTGTTTTCAATCTGAGATCTTTAACTTTCTTTAACTCTATAAAATTTATCCATTACTTCTTCAATTATTTCTTCCTCTTCATTTTTACTCTTCTTTCTTTATCTTTTATTATCCAAACATTGGCATTTCTATTTATGTTATCCATGTTTCTTTATTTTCTTTTATATATGCTATTTGTAGGAGAATGACTCTACTGTGACACCCTGAGAACCTTGCATGTATCCACATAGGTCATGGAGAAAAGGCTTAAACCATAGTTGATCTGAGTCTTGACAGAATGCTCTCTCATCCACCTAGAATATGAAACTGTGAGAGCTTATGATCATTTCCCACTCATCTCTCTAACTATCAAGGAACATGTCATGATGCAGTTTCTCATCACTTTCCTGGTTCCAGTGAAGTTATGAAAATGCCTGCTTTACTTATTCTCAGGTGTATATGAGGCTATTAAGCTAATTAGCTGTGGCATGGCTTCTTAACAACAGTGTGTCCTGTCATTTATGTTACATTCCTATATCCTCTCTTTGCAGAGCCATCCTGTGGGATAAGTGATGTAGAGAGCTAGAACCTTTGACCACTCTTATTTTCACTGTGTATATGTTAATAAACAATCTGAATCTTTAGAGGGCTTATTGTTTCTTTGCCAGAAAATCTCCCAGGCTGCGTCTTTGCCTGTGTCCCATCTAAAGTGTTTCCTTTGTTCAACTATTATTTTTATACCTGATAACTCCTTGCTTCCCTGATGGCTCATCAGATTCTATTATTAATAATTTCTTATTCTTTTTATATGCTAATACCTTTATCTCTATATGTGTGTTCATCATTCTTACTTCAGTTATTGGTCTGTCTCTTCTAATAATTCTATTCCAAACTGAATTTCCTAAATTTCAAACTTCTCAAAGTTGTTTTCCTCATCAGCTGTTTAGTTATCTTGCCTCTGAGCTAGTTCTTTCTGATACTCTTTCTGTCTGTGAGTTCTTTCTGGTACTCCAAACTATGGAAGGGCCCTAGTTTATGCCAGTCCTATATAGTTTAAAGAGAGTGAACTTGTATGCCCCAGGATAAATGGTTTCAACTGATGAAACTACTGTTAATGGCTTTCATTTGCTCTCACTCTGCCAGATAATTCCTCTGTTCAGAATTTTACCTTTAAACCCAGAGGGAGAGGGAGCACTGAAGGGATGATATCCTCTATTATTCCCCAGCTCTGCAAGTTGAAGTACAAAGAATGGATGAGAAAGTGGGCAGCTGGTGGGACCTCTCCTCTTCCCTGCAGGACTTTTGTTTTGCCTTCACAGCACCTCGTGTGTACACCTCCACCAGTATTCTGGGCTGTTGCTAATACCTGTGGTAATGTTTTGGGTAGTAATTGTCCAAAAGTAATGCAATCCAAATACCAAAGAAATTCCAATCCCCAAAAAAGGTAATGCCAAGGACTGCTCAAACTACTACACAATTGCACTCCTCTCACACGCTAGTAAAGTAATGCTCAGAATTCTCCAAGTCAGGCTTCAGCAATATGTGAACTGTGAACTTCCAGATGTTCAAGCTGCTTTTAGAAAAGGCAGAGGAACCAGAGATCTGCCAACATCTGCTGGATCATCAAAAAAGCAAGAGAGTTCTAGAAAAACATCCATTTCTGCTTTATTGACTATGCCAAAGCCTTTGACTGTGTGAATCACAATAAACTGTAGAAAATTCTGA
>NW_011494831.1:5703227-5705579 GCF_000754665.1 Bison bison bison
TAGTGATGCTTTCTAAGGCCCACTTGACCTCACATTCCAGGATGTCTGGCTGTAGGTCAGTGACCACACCATCGTGATTATCTGGGTCATGAAGATCTTTTTTGTACAGTTCTTCTGTGTCCTTTTAAAGACGTGCAATAGGCTGGTGCTATGTTCTGACGGTTTGTGTACAGTCCTCAAAATTTTGTGTCCTCAAAATTCTTATGTTGAAATCTAATGTCCAATGTGATAGAAGTTGGAGGCTTTGATAAGTTTTTAGGTCATGAGGGGAAAGACTAATGAATGAGATTTTTGTTGTTGTTCAGTCACTCAGTTGTGTTTGACTCTTTGCTGCCCCATGGACTGCAGCATGCCAGGCTTCCTTGTCCTTCACCATCTCTTGGAGCTTGCTTAAACTCATGTCCATTGAGTTGGTGATGCCATCCAACTTTCTTATCTTCTGTCACCCCCTTCACCTCCTGCCTTCAATCCTTCCCAGCATCAAGGTCTTTTCTGAGTCAGCTCTTTGCATCAGTTGGCCAAAGTATTGGAGGTTAACCTTCAGTATCAGTCCTTTTAATGAATATTTGCTACTGCTAAGTCGCTTCAGTTGTGTCTGACTCTGTGTGGCCCCATAGACAGCAGCCCACCAGGCTCCCCCATCCCTGGGATTCTCCAGGCAAGAATACTGGAGTGGGTTGCCACTTCCTTCTCCAATGCATGAAAGTGAAAAGTGAAAGTGAAGTCGCTCAGTCGTGTCCGACTCTTAGCGACCTCATGGACTGCAGCCTACCAGGCTCCTCCGTCTATGGGATTTTCCAGGCAATAGTATTTAGTGTTATTGAAAGATAGATCCCATAAAGATCCCTTACCCCATTCACTATGTAAGGACACTGTGAGAAGCTGCGACCCAGAACTGTTCAACAGAATACAACCATGCTGGTGCCTTGATCTTGGAATTTCCAGCCTCCTGAACTGTGAGAAATTTATGTTGTTTATAAACTATTCAGTCATGGTATTATAGTAGCCTGAATGGACTAAGACAGATGGCATCTCAATAGGAAATGAAAGAAATGACCACATCAGTTTGAACAGTGTCTCCTACTATTCCTACCATGGACTCTTTCACATTTCAGGAGAAGGAAGTAGCAACCCACTCCGGTATTCTTGCCTGGAAAATCCCATGGACAGAGGAGCCTGGCGGGCTACAGTCCATGGGAGTTGCCAAGAGTCAGACATGACTGAGCGACTAACCCTATTACTGGTTTGCAACTGATGTTAAAATGGTTTACGTGGAATATTTTAAACACTAGTACTTATCTGTAAGAACAGATTTTAGGTGGCACAATCACATTCCTATAGCATTGCCATGATGCACACTCGATACATAGTCTACTTACAGTTCATATTTTCACACTGGAATGCCAGTACTTTAGGAACTGAAAGGAAACCTGTCTCATATTTTATGAAACAACCAGATGTGAGTCTATTGACATGCCAGCTGGAAGCTCTATACATTTGAGTGAAGTTAGTAAATCATATGCATGTTAGCACAAAGGGTCAATTTAATGTTTAAAACTTAATTTGAATGATTTCTGAGGATTTTTTTAAAGACAGAAAGTCACATAAATTCAGATGAGTGGCATGAGAGTAAATTTTGGCTGTTGTTGTATCCCTTGGTACACTAAATGATGTTTAATTCTTTATTGGTCATGAAGCATTTTTTAATGAATGTTTTAAGGTGCTTTTAGAGATCCTTTTTTTCTCTAAGTGTTAAAGTTTCATGTTCTCAAGTTTAAACATGTAAGAAGTATAGGCTAAAAATTAGGGTAGGCAACAGAAACTACATTCCCTCAATTCTGTTTGATTGTTCAAACATAATCATGTAAATAATACCGTAAATATTGTCGCACTGCCACAGTTAGTATGCTGAGAGTAAGGCTGAGAACAGAGGTTGGGAAGTCAGATGAATCTCTGAAACTCTGGTTCTCTTACTTATTAGCTACAGATCTTGGATAAATTATTCTGGGTTTCATTTTCTTCATCTTCAAAATGGGAATAATGCTACCCCATGAAATTATTGTAAGGATGAAATGGGGTATGTTTTAAATATACCTAGTATAGTGCCTAGGCAGACTAAATACTCAATGAATGGCTTTAATAATAAAGTTGCCAAGAATACCTGGCATATTGTATATACTCATAGAATATTATTTTTCTAAATTTTATTTGGGACTTTAATTCATTTTTATTTTATTTTTCAATTTTATCGCCATAAAAACCTAAGAACTTGAATCTGGTCATGAATGAAATACATTTGTTATCATTGTATTTTAGAAATGCTATAATTGAGTTGCTATTTAAAATAAGAGT
>NW_011494831.1:5705679-5706410 GCF_000754665.1 Bison bison bison
TGCTATTTAAAACAGGAGTTGTTTAATGCAAAAGTTTTAATATTCCCAGTTGTGAGTACTTTTTTGATTTTGTTATTAATTTCTAAATTTATTGTAATCTGAGCAGATAATTTTTATATTGCTACCTTATCACTCTTTCTGAGATTTTTTTTTTAATTGCCTAATATATGGTCAATTTTTATTGTCTTCAAGGCTGTAATCTCATATGCTTTTGAGGAGAAGGTGTAATCTTAACCCTTCTCTCCCTCTCTGTCGCTCTCGCTCTTCTCTTACTCTGTGAGTATGTGTTTGGTGTGTGTTGGTTTTTCTTTCAGGCAAAAATTACAGTAAGAATTGTTGAAATCAACTGAATTTCCTAAATTCCATGTGGATGACAGTATCTCTGCAAGTGACAGGGCTTTATCACCAAACTCAAGATGGTCATGAATATTATAATGAACAGCTGATCTGAAGCAGTGACCAAATAATTTGAACTGCAGTGATCTTACCATTGCATAGTTAATCATGATGTTCCAAGAACTTAAATCTATAGCTAGTAAAGTAATGCTCAAAATTCTCCAAGCCAGGCTTCAGTGATACATGAACCTTGCACTTCCTGATGTTCAAGCTGGTTTTAGAAAAGGCAGAGGAACCAGAGATCAAATTGCCAACATCCGCTGGATCATGGAAAAAGCAAGAGAGTTCCAGAAAAACATCGATTTCTGCTTTATTGACTATGCCAAAGCCTTTGA
>NW_011494831.1:5706510-5707003 GCF_000754665.1 Bison bison bison
GCAGAGTACATCATGAGAAACGCTGGGACTGGAAGAAACACAAGCTGGAATCAAGATTGCTGGGAGAAAAATAAATAACCTCAGTAATAGCAGATGACACCACCCTTATGGCAGAAAGTGAAGAGGAACTAAAAAGCCTCTTGATGAAAGTGAAAGCGGAGAAAGTTGGCTTAAAGCTCAACATTCAGAAAATGAAGATCATGGCATCTGGTCCCATCATTTCATGGGAAATAGATGGAGAAACAGTGGAAACAGTGTCAGACTTTATTTTTCTGGGCTCCAAAATCACTGCAGATGGTGATTGCAGCCATTAAGTTAAAAGACGCTTACTCTTTGGAAGGAAAGTTATGACCGATAGCATATTCTAAAGCAGAGACATTACTTTGCCAACAAAGGTCCGTCTAGTCAAGGCTATGGTTTTTCCAGTGGTCATGTATGGATGTGAGAGTTGGACTGTGAAGAAGGCTGAGCACCGAAGAATTGATGCTTTTGA
>NW_011494831.1:5707516-5729035 GCF_000754665.1 Bison bison bison
GTGCTGCGATTCATGGGGTCGCAAAGAGTCGGACACGACTGAGCAACTGAACTGAACTGAACTGATAGCTAACTTGCTGTGTGTGTTTGTGGGTACACAAACATACAAACAATACATACATTCACACTCACATATATATGTGTGTGTATACACACACACACACACACACACATACATGTCCTATTGATTCTGTTTTTCTGGAAAACCTTGACTAATGTACTACCTGTACCTTCTAAAGTAGTAAAATGAAAGCAATACCACATTTGTAGGTATTTTAGAGATCAGGACTTTTTATCTAGGACTTGAAAATGCCATTTATCTAGGACTTGAAAAATGTAGAGGTGGTACTCTTACCACTTAACACAACTTGCCTATTTGGCCTGTGCAGAAGACAGATGGAGTCTTGAAGAATGAATCCAGTTGTAGGTGCTCATCCAGATATGCTTTGTTTTTTAAATTCATCTGCTAGATCAAACTCACAAATCTTTTGGTACTCTTTATGCAAATATGGGAAGTGCTTCTTGTTACCCGCTAGTCAAGACTATCAGAGGCTGGTTGCTTTTACTAGGTAGAGCCAACATTATATCTTCAGTGTCCTAACTCAGGACCACATCAACTCTCCAGCCCTATGTCAAAATGAATATAATCTACAGTGAATTTGATTGCTTCCTTTAACAGAAATCCATAGTAGAAGGTATATTATATTTATGATACTATGCTTAATAGACCTGCCAATCAGAAGTAGCCACTACTCTAAGTGAAAAAGTGAAAGTATTAGTCACTCAGTTGTGTCTGACTCTTTGTGATGCCATGGACTGTGTCCTGCCAAGCTCCTCTGTCCATGGAATTCTATAGGCAAGAATAATGGGGTGGGTAGCCATTCTCTTCTCCAGGGGATGGGAGTCCTCCTGACCCAGAGTTTGAACCCGGGTTTCCCAAATTACAGGCAGATTCTTTACCATTTGAGCCATTGGAGAAGCCCCCGGCCCTCATGCATGGATTATTATGAATAGAAAATAAATTCTATGAAACTTCAGAGACATGTCACGTCCATAAAATTTCTAAAGGCTCAGTGATCTGCATTATGTTGATAAACCTCTTAGAAGGTAATGAAAATGTGCTGCATGTGGGCCATCCTACTGCCAAGACAGAGACAATGCCTAGCAAAGCTTTGGATTTTTGATGTGACATATACATTTTGGGAAAGCTACTGTCTTTTATGAAGTAACTCAAAGACTAATGATTTTGAGTAATGCCCAGAATAAGAGGAGAATTTGTAGTAGGTGCAAGCTTCTATGCCAGCTGCTCTGTATTTGGAACATGTGTCTCAGTAAATGCAATGGTGGTTGAAATGTCTGTAGCAGAAAGCTGTAGCAGACCTCCAGCATGCTTCTAACAGTGAACCATAGCACAGGCTCCTAGGATTTTGGAACAAAATGTGTTATCCTCTGGAAATTTCTAAAGCTGCAAACAGTAACTATTCAATGCTGGATAACTGTCTACTCAGTTGCCCTGTTGCAAACTAGCCAGAAATGTGTGCATGCATAGGAACACTCCATCATCAAATAGAAGTAGCATAAACAAGATCAGGCTTGAGCAAGTTGTGAAGGGACAAGTGAATTGGATGAGTAAGTGGCCCAGGTCCCATAATCGTCTAATCTGGCTACATTGTCTCCTGCCTCTCTTAGTCTCTACCTGTGACTATATAGAGAGTCCTCTATGATACTGCTGCTGCTGCTGCTAAGTCTCTTTAGTCGTGTCCGACTCTGTGCAACCCCATAGACGGCAGCCCACCAGGATCCCCTGTCCCTGGGATTCTCCAGGCGAGAACACTGGAGTGGGTTGCCACATGGACTCACAAAAAACATAGTTGGGCTTGGTCAACAGATGGTTCAGCTGCAGTGCTGAAATCCCTCTCTGATATTTTCCTGAAGAACAGTCCTATAAGAAAATCTCTCAGTGGCCAGAACTTTGAAAAGTATACCAGGTAATTTATTTTGACTAGAGGGATAAATAACTAGAGATCTACAATGAATTTATTAAAAAATCAAGCTAATTATTTGGTTGATGATATTAGACTAATTTCCAAAGTAGTTGTAGCATTTTACATCTGTAGTATCAGTGTGTAAGAGATCAAGTTTCTATGCATCTTCATCAGAATTTAGCACTGTTGATATTTTTCATTTATAGTCATTCTAATAGGTCTGTTATAGTATCTCATAATTTGCATTTCTGTAAGAGTTAATGATGTTTTACACCTTTTCATGTGCTTATTTCCCACTGTGTTTAATGAAGCATCTGTTCAATTCCTTGGCTCATTTTCTAATCGGATTACTTATTTTCTTACTCTTACATATAGGTAATTCTTTCTGTATTATAGGTATGAGTCCTTTGTTATGAGATTCGCAGTTTCTCCTAGTTTGTGGCTTATCTTCATTCTTTTAACAACAACTTTTACAAAACAGGGTTATGGATTGTACTTTTTGTTTCCATATCCAAGAACTCCTAATCTTGAGTTCTGTAGATTTTATCTGATCTTCTCATAAAAGTTTTATATTTAAATATATGATCCATTTCATATAAGGCATAATATTTAATTCAATGCTTATTTTTTTGCCTTTGGATGTTCAATTACTCCAGCATTATTTGTTGTAAAGACTATCCTTCCTCCATTGAATTACTTTTGAAAATTTGTCAGAAATCAGTTGGACATATTTATGTGGATATATTTTGGGGTTCTCTATTACTGTCTTCATTTTTGGTTTGGTTTTCTTCATTGGGACTTCTATAAGTATGTTGGATGCTCTTCACACATCTTCCAATCTATTAATTTCTCTCTGATACTTTTATGTTTTTATTTTGTGTCCTGTTCTTTTGGCTTTTTTCATTACAGTACTTTTCTCAATCAGTTCAGTTCAGTTCAATCACTCAGTCATGTCTGACTCTCTGTAACCCCATGGACTACAGCACACCAGGCTTCCCTGTCCATCACTAACTCCTGGAGCTTGCTCAAACTCATGTCCATCAAGTCAGTAATGCCATCCAACCATCTCATTCTCTGTCATCCCCTTCTCCTCCTGCCTTGAATCTTTCCCAGTATCAGGGTATTTTATAATAAGTCAGCTCTTCGCATCAGGTGGGCAAAGTATTGGAACTTCAGCTTGAACAGCAGTCCTTCCAATGAATATTCAGAGCTGATTTTGTTTAGGATGGACTTGTAGTCCAAGGGACTCGCAAGAGTCTTATCCAACACCACAGTTCAACAACCTCAATTCTTTTGGTGCTCAGCCTTCTTTATGGTCCAATTCTCACATCCATACATGACTATTGGAAAAACCATAGCTCTGACTAGATGGACCTTTGTTGGCAAAGTAATGTCTCTGCTCTTTAATATGCTGTCTAGGTTGGTCATAGCTTTTCTTCCAAGGACCAAGTGTCTCTTAATTTCATGGTTGCAGTCACCATCTGCAGTGATTTTGGAGCCCCCAAAAGTAAAGTCTGTCGCTGTTTCCATTTTTTCCCCTTCTGTTTGCCATGAAGTGATGGGACTGGATGCCATGATCTTAGCTTTCTGATACTGAGTTTTAATCCAACTTTTTCACTCTCTTCTTTCTCTTTCATCAAGAGGTTTTTAGTTCTTCATCACTTTCTGCCATAAGGGTGGTGTCATCCACATACCTGAGGTTATTGATATTTCTCCTGGCAACCTTGATTCCAGCTTGTTCTTCATCCAGCCTAGAATTTTGCATGATGTACTCTGCATGTAAGTCAAATAAGCAGGATGACAATATACAACCTTGACATACTCCTTTCCCAATTTTGAACCAGTCCATTGTTCCATGTCTGGTTTTTAGTCATGGCTTTTCCCCTTTGGCACTTTCTAATTAATCATTCATTTTCCAAATCTGAGATAATTCTTTTTCCCTCAGTTTTCTTCTTGAATTTAAATCCTATAATTTCACATTTTCTAGTTTTATCTGTTTCTCCTTTCAGATTTAAATTTTTCATCTCTATAAATGCTTATTTAATGATATTTAATTCAGATTCCCATGTTGTATTATATTTATCCTTTTATTTCATGGTTGATTTTAAGGGGAGAGTTTTTATCCAATGAACTCTTTTGATTCTCATTTTTATTTTACAGTGACTTTGTATAACTTTACCTGTATGGATTTTCTCTTTTTTTCCAACATTATATTTCCTGGATCAACAGTTAACAGGTGATGCCATCTCTGCAGATGTGAGAAATTAGAAGGTCTTTCTTTCTGTTTTTGTTTAGGATTGTGCTCTTCTATTAGAATAGCATTCAGGTTCTTTACTATATGGTGACTTCAGGGAGTATCTTCTAGCTTTGTGATTTGCTTTTGTAGGATCTTTAAACTCTACTGCCTGTTTCTTTCTTTTGCTTCACTAAAGAAGCACTTTTAAAAGTCTCTTCCCTCTTACGAAGTTGTGCTTTCCCAAAACTGCAATTCACATGCTTTTAACTCCGCTGCCTTCAGTTTTTCTGTAGCCATTTTTCTGAATCAGAGCCATTTTTCTGTATCAGATTCTTCTCAGTATTTTGTCCCCAAAAGGGCAGCCATCTTTCTTGAGGATGATGATCATTTTATTTCTCATTTTTTACTCCTAGGTGCACAGAACTCTATTTTTGGCATGATGTTTACCTGACTTTCTGGTCCATCTTGGCCTCTAGAGCTGGATCTCCTGGTTTGGGATGTTTATTTCACCTATATACATGCAAGTTAAGTTTTCTAGTATGTTCTATCATCTATACTATAGGCATGGATTACAGATGGTTCTGTTTGCTCTCTTTATCAAGTGATTTTATTTTTAAATAGTATTTGAAGATATTAAAATTCAGATGACGACTTATTTACCAAAAACCTAGAATACTCTCCCCCACCTACTTTTTTATAATGAACTCTAAATCATGCTAATTTCTGGTATTAAAGAAGTAAGCAATATGAATCAGAGAAACTTGACTAATAGTGCCTCACACCATCAGAAGCAACTGCAGATTTCACTGTCAAATTCAAAGAACTTACAACCTTTCTTTTTATAACATTCAAAAAAGAGAAGGAACTGTCTTCAAATAGAGAGATTTGGCACCTCAGTAGATCACAGGAAATTTCATTTAGCCCATATGCTTTTCTCTGAGAAGACCACCAATATAAATCAAGATTCAGAATTATTGAGTACCTAAAACACAAATGAAAGAGCAATCCTTTAAAACATCTGTGGATTTGAAGCAGCCTAAAAAGTAGAGCTGATTTGTCATGCAGGGAGAAATAATGAGGTAGTAATTTATCTTTGTTAACAATGGAGGGATAGTATATTCACATGTAAGCTTGGTGTCCCTGTGGATAATATTTTACACTGATCTGTTAAGAAGGAAGAACATTTTCTCATGGGTTCAATCAAGCTAGGAAGAATAAGGTTTTAAATTCTCTCAGTTTTGAGCAGCCCAACAGAAAAAAAAAAAAAAAAAAGCTAAGGATTATATCTCATCAACATGCATTTTAATTTTGGGATCAAATTATCAGAGGAAATTGAAATGCTTGATAATTGAAAGGGATAAATGATGTAGGTTTTCTGGAAATAATAATGGACTTTGTGATGCATATTATTCCATTGACTAAAAACAAAAAACTGTATTTTTCAGCTTTTAAAGTGACACTAAAAATATCACTAAACTGTTACTTATCATTTTATTTTCTTGTTATATCATTTGAAATACAACATTGTAACTCATGTAACAATGAGATGAAAGGGATGGAATGGCTTAAAATATTGAGAAATTTTCTAATTAATATATTCCCGTTAGTCCACAAAACCCTACAGCTAAAACTCACTGATAATGTCAAACACTTTCCCCCTAATAATAGAGATAAGGTATGTGTATTTAATCTCATCGTTTCTATAATAATGTTGTACTGGAAGTTCCATCTAGTGTAGTAAACAAGTGAGATAATACAAATATGAAGAATTTATATATGAGAAAAAATAAAATTTAATGAAGTTAAAGAACCTATTGGTGGTCACACAAATAGTAAATAAATTATAGAGCAGTATTCAAGCGCAGCTTTTTGTCTTGGGAAATTGTTAACCTCTAGACTGTTGGGATCATCAGAAAAGAATAGTTGGATGATGTTGAATTGTCAGCAATAATAATCTATATTTCTAACTAAGAAACTAAAATTGTCTTCTAGAATGTTGGGTATAGGTCACCTTAAATAGTTTGTAAGGTTTTTAATTTGTGTTGGTATAATTTCTATATTCAATGAACTCACTGAAAATTTAGTGTTAGATTTTGGGATACAGTAGAAATCCTTACCATTCAGAGTACACTGAGGCACCAGAAGGCACAAGGGGTGAATGTATTAACACACATTAAACAGAAGCTAAGGAAAATTTAGATACCTTAAGTACAAATGATCAGTATTGAATGCCTATAAATTAATTACATATGGACGTCAAAACAAAAGGAAATGCCCTGTTATTCAAATAACTAAATATTGAAAGTGATGACTATGAATCTGATTCTTCCAAATACATAAAAATCATGTAGAGGCAGGCCCTAAATTACCTCTATGAAAATTATCATAGGTGAGTGTGAATTGTATTTAGTGCTTGAATCTGTGCTGCATTCCATCAGAGGCAAAGTTAGGTTGGACTGTATACCTTCCAATTCTTAAGAGCAAGAGCAGAGCTTCCTAGTGGTTGATGTTTCAACTTCATTCCTCTCTATCAGTAGGGACTTAATGCTTAAATAGGGGATAAGGCTTCACAGTAGGTAGAAACCCATTTAGTTCTCTTGAATGTTTTTTTTTTTTTTTTGAGAAAGGCTAGATGGTGGTATTAGGCATCTAGGCTTTCACAATAATTTTGCCGTCTTTATAGGTCTACAGGATGTGAGAACAGGGATGGGATGTGAAAGTTTCACATGTACTTTCTCACTTTTTAAGTCAGCCTGAAACTTGACTCCCTTGAATTACTTAATGGAGTAATACATAAAATTGTTGAAAGACATTCAGTTTTAAAAAGCTCTTTTATAAATTTATACAATGATTTTTCTTAGGAGGAAAAATTCTGATGCTCTGTTTATTTTACTTAAATATAGGGAATTATTTCAGGGATACTTTTATTTATAGGGTATAGGATTAAATTCAGATTGTTGAAAGATGCAAGAAAGGGCTATTGAGAGAAAAACATGAGTAAAAGGAATGTGATTTCTGTGCCATGAAGTTTTCTATATTTTGACAGATTGTGAGGTAGTTATGTTGTGATCACAAAAATATATCTCTCTGGTTAAGATGAGGACTATTTTCTCTTGAGAAACTAACAATTTTGAAAAGATCTATAACCTTTAGTTTGACAGTGGTAGCCACTTTAAAGTGATTAATTTATTTCAAGATGGAATAAAAATGAACATGATGTACATTTGCCTTGGCTTTGACATGACTGTTAGTACTATCCCAAGATAGAATTATGCAGAATTTTCATTTCCTCTAACCTTCATTTATTTATTTAGTCTTTTGCTGGAGTACCTGATAATTAATATGGCCAGTATTTTATTTTAATTGCTATTAGGTTTATGTGTCTGGGATTTACACCACACTTTATTTTTCCCTTGGGGGAAATATATGTATAGGTCTTTGACAAAAATCTACTTAAGTCTTTGAAACTATCCAATGATATTATGTAATTTGTTATTCAAATTATAATAGAGGCAAGTATTTTATGTTTCCAAAATAAAAAAGACCCTGTTGATAGATGAGGATACTGTTTTCTATGAAGTTTTTAAAAGTTAATTTAATCCAGGAGGGATTTGCTTTAAAAATGAAATCAGAGCACAAAGAAGTTGAAAACATGAAATGCAAGATATTAAAATATTCACAAATTCATGACTTACTAGTTCAATTTTTGATAGTGATATTAATTTTGGGCCTCAATCATGTTGGTCATCAGTGTTTGCTCTATTTTTATTTAACAGGCATTTCTATCTCTCACAATGCACCATGAGACTGATTTTGGTATTGGGGTTATCCCTTTTGGGATAATATGAAATTCTACCAAAACATGAAAAGATGGACTCTGAGTCCTCGGCATTATGATAGAGTAAGCAGATGAGTATGACTCAGCATTTGATACTGAAAGGGGTATTGCATTATCATTTTATGATAAAGATAAAATATCCACACAAGTTATTTAAAAATAGACCTTAAAAACTATAAGACAGTTTCTATATTCACTTATTTAGTGGAAGAAAAGCTTTTTATCTCTATATTGAAATAATCAAACCTTTTCTACTTATTAGTCTATTCTTTTAAATAGCTGTATAAGTCAAAGAAAGACCTACTCAATTAAAAGCCAACCAATCACTCACACAAAAGCAGACACAGAGATCAATGGAACAGAATAGAGAGCCCAGACATAAGCCCCCACACTTATGGTCAATTAATCTACAACGAAGGAGGCAAGAATATACAATGGAGATAAGACAGTCTCTTCAATAAATGGTGCGAGGAAGACTGGACAGCTACATGTAAAAGAATGAAATTAGAACATTCCAAAAATAAAATGGATTAAAGACATAAATATAAGGCCAGATACTCTAAAACTCCAAGAGGAAAACATAGGCAGAATACTCTTTGACATAAATCGCAGCAGTATTGTTTTGGATACATCTCCTAAAGCAAAGAAAATAAAAGTGAAGATAAACAAGTAGGACCTAATTAAATTTAAAAGATTTTGCACAGTAAAGGAAACCACTGACAAAATGAAAAGACAACCTACTGAATGGGAGAAATATTTGCAAATAATGTGACCAATAAGGGATTAATATCTGGAAATGTAAATATTAATAGCTCATACAACTCAACATAAAAAACCTCAATTAAAAAAAGGGCGGGAAAACTGAAGAGACATTTTTCCAGAGGGAATGCACATGGCAGTAGGCATATGAAAAGATGCTCAACATGGCCAAACATCGGGGAAATGCAAATAAAAAATACAGTGAGACATCACCTCAACCTGTCAGAATGATCATCATCAAAAAGACCACAGAACACAAATGTTGGAGAGGATATAGAGAAAGGAAAACCCTCATACACTGCTGGTGGGAATAAAAATTGGTGTGGCCACTAGGGAAAACAGTATAAAAGTTTCTCAGAATACTGCAAATAGAACTACCACATGACCTAGCAATTCCACTCCTGGGTATATATCTGAAAAAGCCAAAATCACTATCAGAAAGATGTGTTCCTCAGTGTTCATAGCAGCATTCTACAATTGCCAAGATATGGAAACAAAGTAAGTGTCCATCAAGAGATGAATGGATAAAGAAAATGTGTATGTGTGTGTATCTATATATATAATGGAATACTATTCAGCCATAAAAATAATGAAATTTTGCCATTTGTAATGAGATGGATAGACTTGGAGGGCATTATGCTAAGTGAAATAAGTCAAGAAAAAGACACATGCTTTCTGATATTACTTATATGTGTAATCTAAAAATACAACAAACTAGTGAATAAAACAAAAATGAAGCAGACTCACTTATGCAGAGAACAAACTAGTGGTTACCAATGGAGAGAGGAAAGGGGGAGGGGCAATACAGGATTGGTTTTACATAACCAACATTGGGATGGGGGAAAATATGAGTTACTGTGGGATTATATGAAATCATGTGTGTGAAAATTTTGAAAATCATAAATTACTGCTGCTGCTGCTGTGTCACTTCAGTCGTGTCCAACTCTGTGCGACCCCATAGATGGCAGCCCACCAGGCTTCCCGTCCCTGAGAATCTCCAGGCAAGAACACTGGAGTGGGTTGCCATTTCCTTCTCCATTGCATGAAAGTGAAAAGTGAAAGTGAAGTTGCTCAGTCGTGTCTGATTCTAGCCACCCCATGGACTGCAGCCTACCAGGCTCCTCCATCCATGGGATTTTCTAGGCAAAATTACTGGAGTAGGGTGCCATTGCCTACTCCCCATAAATCACTAAAGAATTTAAAAAAACCTTGATTCATTTTTTTTTAAAAATGAGAGAAAAAAGCAACAACAACAAAAACAGACTGAGTTCTATTCCAAACCAAGTTAATATGTGCATTTATTGATACATATAGCACAGTTAATATTTATAATAATTAAATTTTAAATTATGTAAGGTAATACAAGTATATGAAACAATTAATGAATTATTATCATTACTACATAATAATTTTTCCTGAAAAAATGTTCACAACATTAAAAAAAAAAGCAATCCTAATCTTGCACAGAATCCTCTGCAGAATAGAAAGAGAAACTCTTCAATTCACTTTAAGAGCTTAGTATTAACTCAAAACCTGTGCACACAATAGCACAGATAATCAAACATAATGTTGAGCAATTATGAAATTCTCTGAAGAATATATAGAATAGATCCCATTTATATAAAGCAAAAGAGTAAGCAAAATGAAGTAATATGTTTTAGGGAATTATAACAACGGTAAAATCATAATAAGAACCAAGAAAAAATTTATTATAGAAGTCAAGAAAGTGG
This sequence comes from Bison bison bison, assembly GCF_000754665.1. Classification (NCBI taxonomy): domain Eukaryota; kingdom Metazoa; phylum Chordata; class Mammalia; order Artiodactyla; family Bovidae; genus Bison; species Bison bison. The sequence goes on from NW_011494831.1 coordinate 5,718,064, forward strand.
TTAGCTCTGGACAAAAGTAGATAGTTTTGACTGGGAAGGACAAAAGAGTGTGCTTTAGCAGTGCAACAAAGGTTCTATTTCTTAATCTCAGAGGTGGTTATAGCTATATTATCTTAATAATTTTTTAAACTTGAGAATCTATGTATTGTACATTCTTCTCAGTGTATATATCTCATAATGAAAGATATTTATAAAGATTGAAAGAAGGACACTTGGGAGTATAAATTAATTCTCCAAAGAAGGAAAATTTTATTTCTAAGCCAGAAAGAAATGTATGTTTCAAATGAATATCTTGCATTGAAAAACTCATAAGCAATATTCTGATAGCATGGTAATATTTACTAGCAGTAGCTATTTGTTAAATTTTTTTAAAAAAAGTTTTAATTGGAGGATAATTGCTTTACAGTGTTGTGTTGGTTTCTACTGTATAGCAATGCAAATCAGTCATAATTATATATGTACCCTCTCCCTCTTAAGCCCATACCACCCATCTAGGCTATCACAGAACGCCAGGCTATACTCCTTGTGTTATATAGAAGCTCCCCACTAGTTACCTATTTTACATATGTAGTATATATATGTCAGTGCTACTATTTGTGATTTTTTGATGTGTGTGTCTAGCTACAATTTTCTTCTAGAATAGCAATATTTAAAGTAGCTATGCTGTGTCCTTAATTTCTACGGTTAATATGAATTTTATCACATTGCAGAAGCAAAGCATTAGTGTTGGAAATATCATTCCTGTTGTTTCTAGCAACATTGTCTATTTGACCTTTAAGCAAAGCTAATTTGGATTAGAAAAGTAAATTGTAGCTTGCTATTAGAAAAGAGAATGCATTATTACAAACGTGAAAGTTTGAGGCCCACACATCTTTTTTGGGCTGTCAAGGCTGAATTTTTCTTTTTTCTTTAATTCATTTAAGAATGAGAGGATGCAAGAGAGGATGTGTTTTAGATGGTTGATGGGTCTACTTTTAAAGACCTTCAGATAAGGAAATGAAAGTCTTTTAAGACTTTCCATAATTATAATCTATTTGTCTTATCATCTATATATTTCTAACCTGACAGTTTTAATTTGGAAATATTCAGGGAGGTAGTGATCAGTGGTTTTATTTTCCATTATAAAATTTCAATATGGCTTTCATACTTTGCAAATCATATTGCATTTGAAAATCAGAGAAAAGCTATTATAATTAAGGAAAATAAATATTCCTGTCAAAGTACTCTAATGCTGATATTTCAGAGTTTTCCCATTATTTTCTGATGAAGCTCTTTTTTGACTTAAAAATATTTATCTATGTGACAAATTGAATGAATTTAAATTCACATCCTTTGTGCTATTAAATATTTCTAGTTTGTATATCCATGTTGTTTAGACAGATTTAAACTTTGTACATACACTTTTCTCCTAAATGAGGAGAGGTAATTTTTGGTTTATAAATCAGTTTTGTGTAGTTTCTCATTTAGCACCCTTTCTCAATTTGCTAACAACAAAATAAATGTTAACTTTGACATTACATGAGCAGAGGAAAACAGCGATGATTTAATTATTTTTTATAATTAAAGAAAATAAATCTCAAAGACTTGGTTTGAAGGCACAAAGAAAGGAGCATTAAGAGGAGACATAAAATCTCACACATGTCCTTTCCCTAAAATTACTAGTTCCCAAAATCATTCCCAAACTTTTATGTCACCAGGAAGCTGGGTCATGATGTGCATATTCAAACCAGTGTCATCTGTACACGTAGAACGACTTTCCTATTTATCTTTGTAAAGAAACAGTGTATAGCATACAAGCTCCCTTACATACTCTTTTGGGAGAGACAGCATTAGAATGAAACATAATCCACATTTGTTGAACCTGGATTATAACCTTGATTTGAGAAAGCATGCCGTGCATTAGGGGCTTCACTTGTGGCTCAGCTAGTAAAGAACCCGCCTGCCTGGGTTTGTTCCCTGTGTTGGGAAGATCCCTTGGAGAAGGGAAAGGCTACCCACTCTAGTATTCTGGCCTGGAGAATTCCATGGAATTGTAGTCCATGAGGTCACAAAGAATTGGACACAACTGAGCGACTTTCACTCACCATGCATTAGACATTATGATAGATGTTGTAAAATTTATTCCTTTATTTAATTTTCATGACATTTTAATGAGATTAAACCTTCTCCCATTTTACAGACAATTAACCAGAGCTCTGTGTGGTTAAATTCCTGTTCTGATGATGCACAGCTAGTAAATAAAAAATCGGGGGGTGGACACTAGTCTACCTGATCCTAAATGTTTTCTTTATCTCAGTGACAGCTTAAGTAATGTTACAGACCTGATTTAAACTGAATTTTGTGGAGCTATCTTATCAATACCCTTAAATCTCTGAACTGGCTTTTAATCTCTTTCCTTTGAATCCTTACCCCATTCAATTCCTTTTCCACTTAGAACTTCATTATCTCAGTCTCTGTTAGAGCTTCCTAACTGCCGTGACAATGTATTAACAGTCCACATCTTTTCGAAGTACAATTCACACTGATGCCATCTTTCTAAATACAATGCAAAGCAGCTCAGTGGTTAAGAGTGTGAGTTCTGGAATCAGTGCGTGCATGTGTGTGTGCTAAGTCACTTCAGTCATGTCCAACTGTGTGCATGGAATGTAGCCTGCCAGATTCCTCTGTCCATGGGATTCTCCAGGCAAGGATACTGGAGTGGGTTGCCATGCCCTTCTCCAGAGGATCCTCCTGACCCAGGGATCAAACCTGTGTCTCTTATATATCCTGTATTGACAGGTAGGTTTGTTACCACTAGCTCCACCTGGGAAACCCCTCTGGAATCAGATCAGGATTGAAATCCTAGTGCACTTTTCATCTGTCATGAGATCTTGAAGTTATTTTTCAGGATAAAGATACTCTTTAACTTGGTACACAGGCCCTTCATGATTTAATTCCTGCCTATAACTCTAACCTCATTGCTTGCCACTTGACCTCACAAAATCATTCTACCATTTTGAAAAACTATTTGCAGTCATCCTGCTATTTTATAGTCAGACTTATATGAAAGTTGGGTATCATACTTAAATATCATCTGAGGGACCAGAAAGATTTGAAATTTGTGTCTAGTCATATGCCATTCTTACTTGTTGGAGTCCTCCCTACCTCCATTAGTTGATTAATTAGTCCTCATTCTCTTCCTTCCACAGACATATTTATTAAAATCCTTGCCCAAAGGTAACCTGTACTATGAAGATCTTAAATATGGAGTCTTTGTTTTTCTTTGTGTTCTTATCAGTACACCAAAATATTGTGCTTATTTCTTCAGTTATCTCTTACACTTCACTGTAGTTATTGATTTGTGCCTTGCCCCTAATAAAATGAAAGTTCACAAGGGACATCATTTCTTCTTTAAATTGTTGGAACCTACTTCAGTGCCTGCCATATGGTAACCTCTCCATCACTGTATTTTGAATGAGTGTGTTAAATTTGATATTATTGTTCAATCGCTAAGTTGTGTCTGACTCTGTGACTCCATGAACTGCAGCACACCAGGCTTCCCTGTCCTTCACTATCTCCCTGAATTTGCTCAAACTCATGTCTGTGGAGTCAGTGATGCCATCCAACCATCTCATCCTCTGTTGCCCCCTTCTTCTCCTGCCTTCAATTTTTCCCAGCATCAGGGTCTTTTCCAATGAGTCGGCTCTTTGCATCAAATAGTTAAAGTATTGAACTTCAGCTTCAGCACCAGTCCTTCCAGTGAATATTCAGGGTTGATTTTCTTTAGGAATGACTGATTTGATCTCAGAGTTATATCCAGCACCACAGTTTGAAAGCATCAATTCTTCAGTGCTCAGCTTTCCTTATGGTCCAACTCTTACATCCATCATGACTACTGGGAAAACCACAGCTTTGACTATACAGATCTTTTCTGGCAAAGTGATGTCTCTGCTTTTTAAATATGATATATTGAGTGCAAAGTCCAACATCAATATAGATTTAGGAGTAATACTTATTTATCACCTGTGAATTCAGTTAAGAAAAGCAAATACTATATTGCCAGAGATAATATCGTTTTTGTTAGCTTTAACACATCCCTAATAGCAAAAGGTAAGGTGTAATATTGGAGAAGACTCTTGAGAGTCCCTTGGACTGCACATATATCCAACCAGTCCATCCTAAAGGAGATAGTCCTGAGTGTTCTTTGGAAGTACTGATGTTGAAGCTGAAACTCCAATACTTTGGGCACCTGATGAGAAGAGCTGACTCATTTGAAAAGACCCTGATGCTGGGCAAGATTGAGGGCAGGAGGAGAAGGGGATGACAGAGGATGAGATGGTTGGATGGCATCACCAACTCAATGGACATGAGTTTGGGTGGACTCCGGGAGTTGGTGATGGACAGGGAGGCCTGGCGTGCTGCAGTCCTTGGGGTCACAAAGAGTCAGACACGACTGAGTGACTGAACTGAACTGAAGGTGTAATATTGTAATTTATTTCTTCAAACACAGATGTTCATTAAATAGTCTAATATCTTTTAGTTAAAGTTAGTGTAAACTGTATGGCAAATTGGCTTGGTAATGAATAAAAAAGAACTGAATGAATTGAAAATGATAGAAATGAGTACCTGGTGGATTACAGCAGACTGTGCTGTAAGGTACAGGTATGTGTACTTTTGAATGTGTACCATGGACATTTTAGGATGTGTTGGGATAAGTGCCAAAGATTTCCTTGACCAATTGAAATTTCATAAATTTATCCCTGTATCAGGCTACTTTGGAGAAGAAAATGGCAACCCACTCCAATATTTTTCTGTGAGAAATCCCATGGACAGAGAAACCTGGTGGACTGTAGTCCATGGGGTCTTGAAGTCAGACACGACTTAATGGCTAAATAGCAACAGCAGGCCACTTTGAAAGTGATATTTATTCCATGATGCCTAGGGACTTTGCCTGACTATGTGGATGAAATTTCTATGTTTAATATAAATCAGTTCTTTGGATATAAAACATATATCCCCAAAGTGCAATGTAGTAAGTGTATATCTGAAAGTATTTTCACAAAAGTGAACTCACCTATGTGACCAGCATTCAGATAAAGAAACAGAATATTAGCATAACAGGAAGTCCTTTCCTCTCTACAGTTACTCACCACATCAGTCCGCCTCCTATCCTGTACCAAGGGGAAACTGTTTTGAATTCTGATACCATGGATTCATTTGACCTGTCTTTGAACTTTGTGTAAAATGGAGTCAACGGAGTCATACACCTTTTTTTTGGAGGGGTGGTCAGGCTTCTTTCATTCAAGTTTGTGTTTGTGAGGTTTACCCCTGTTGCTTATGATTCTAGTTCATTTATTCTTATTGCTGTTTAGTATTGTACAAATACATAAAATGTTTTGTATTTCCTACCATAGATGAAAATTTGGATTGTTTTGCATTTGAAACTGTTACAAGTACTGATGCTCTAAACATTTGTGTTCATGTTCTTTGGTGAACATATATTCATATTTCTGTTGGATATATACCTGAAAGTGAAATTTTCTGGGTTGTAGAATATGCATGTATTTATCTTTAATAGTCTAAAAATAATTTTTCATAGTGGTTGAAATAATTTATATTCCATATAAATGAGAGTTAATTGAGCTAGAATTTTTTCCTTTTAGTACTAGGTGTTTTAGAGGAAAATTTGGTCCGTCTAGTCAAGGCTATGGTTTTTCCAGTGGTCATGTATGGATGTGAGAGTTGGACTGTGAAGAAAGCTTAGCGCCGAAGAATTGATGCTTTTGAACTGTGGTGTTGAAGACTCTTGAGAGTCCCTTGGACTGCAAGGAGATCCAACCGGTCCATTCTGAAGGAGATCAGCCCTGGGATTTCTTTGGAAGGAATGATGCTAAAGTTGAAAGTCCAGTACTTTGGCCACCTCATGCGAAGAGTTGACTCATTGGAAAAGACTCTGATCTTGGAAGGGATTGTAGGCAAGAGGAAAAGGGGACAACAGAGGATGAGATGGCTGGATGGCATCACCAACCTGATGGACATGAGTTTGAGTGAACTCCGGGAGATGGTGATGGTCAGGGAGGCCTGGTGTGCTGCGATTCATGGGGTCACAAAGAGTCGGACACGACTGAGCGACTGAACTGAACTGAATACGCCTAATTAATGAATATGGGCAAATGTGTTATGTTCCATAGTTTAAGAAACTACATCTTAGTACATTTTTCTTAGTACATATATCATAAAAAATGTATGATATCATATATAAAATATGCAAGAAGAGCATGATGTGTAATAAAATAAAATCAAAAAATAATAAATGAGATGTTGCTTTTTATACCCAACCTCATCTTTTCCTTAGGTATCTATATACAGAAATTTTAAGGAATATCATTATAAATGAGTAAGGGTCAAATTCATAATTAATAACATGACTCATCAAGTGATAAAAAAATTTTATGCATGCAGTCAAGAGTGAGAGTGATAGGCTGTTAAAAGGCTATTATACTTACTATCTTATCAGTTTGAGTGTAGCATCCTATAAATTTTTTTTAAAACTATAGAATTATAGAGGAATTTATAATTTCTTTCTTCAACCCTGACTATGATAATCATAATCCTAACAGTCTCCTTAAGTTATCTTGATCCACGTTTCTGCTGTAGACCAATGCTGTTGTTTCTTGCAAATGGGTACTAGTTAGTACAGTTTTTAAACGTGGTCACTTTTTAAATCTTGGAAACTATATACCTGAGGTTCTTTTTTCCCACATTAAATATAACAGAGTGTTAGTGGATTAATGCTGAAATCCAGGTTGTTTGATGACTTTTCTGAGTCACGCATAAAATTTTTAAGAATCTTCTACTTTAACACTAAGACAAAGGCTTGAACAATTCTTATAAAATGATTTTCCTGGCAAGAGTTAAAAACAGACATTCAAATACACCAAGAATGTGTCTATTTGTAAAAGAAGAAGAGTCTGTGAGAAGAGTCTGTTTCTTAGAATTTTATCTCCAAGGAGTATCTTCAAATTTTTTTTTTCTTTATTGCGTCTGTCTAGGTTTCAGCTGAAGAATATATTGACCTTTCTAACCACAATACCATCCATGAACAGTTGATGTAGGTTCCTTTATGATTCATGAGCTCAGAGTCAATAAAACAATGCAGTGAGTCAAGAGTGAGTAAGAAGACAAAAGTTACAAAAAAAGGAAAATAGAATAGGGGATTTAAAAATAGACTTTGCTTGTGGCAAGGCTAAATATAGTATTAATATTCTCCATCCTGCATGCATAAAATTTTTTTATCACTTGATGAGTCATGTTATAAATTATGAATTTGACCCTTACTCATTTATAATGATATTCCTTAAAATTTTTCTATATATATACCTAAGGAAAAGATGAGGTTGGGTATAAAAAGCAACATCTCATTTATTATTTTTTGATTTTATTACAAATCATGCTCTTCTTGCATATATTGGAAGGAGATAGATAAGACAGTGAGCATATAGACCAATACAAGATTTTAACAAACAAGGAGCCAAGGAGTCAAGAAATCGCCCAACTTCTGATGTGGATTTGGCTCCACACATACCAAGAACACCTGGCTTTAAACTTCTCACTGGCCTATTAGGTTTGCTGTAGTCCTTTGGGGATGGCTGAAACTGAAAGCCATAAGATATGCCTGATATCTCTATCCCAGTAAAGCCTGCTGGACTCTTAAGACTCAACTCTAGAGACCAAGCTTTCATATCTATCTAGAAACACATATCTACTGTGTTTCTCTTGTACCTTAAATGCTGAAAAACTCATATTATCTTAATTCATTCATTGGATATTAATGTCTTTGAAATTGTGAGTTGTGAATATATTAAAGTTGTGTCCCAACTGAACTTGAATCAACACTATTCTGTTAAATCTGTATTCTTTCCATAGTATAATTCTGAGAAATATTCAGACTTCAGATTATACATAATATTATATATGACAGTTTAGGTAACATATTTTGGAATATTAGTAAGAAAAGTAAACAATCCATCTCCCTAAACCAACACAAAATTATCTTTGTTTTTATTTACTTAAAAAATTTAAGGATATCTTATAGTTATTTAAGACAATCTGGCTAAATTTTGTATGAGTCATATTTAAGAATATTTTTTCTCCCTTTTTCCTCATGGATTATAATAATCTTGGCTTTTGATTGGGTAAGTATCAGAGGTTATAATTTAAAATGAGAAGTATGATTCCCATTTTTTCTAGGAAAAGATTTGTTAAGCAATATTCAGTAAAAAAAAAAAGTTAAAAAAAAGGGTTTTTTTTTCTTTTGTTTTGTAGACTGTTTAAGGGAAAACCAGCATGTTAAATGGGCTTCCCTGGTACCTCAGCTGATAAAGAATCTGCCTGCAGTGCAGCAGACCCTGGTTCGATTTCTGGGTCAGGAAGATCCACTGGAGAAGGGGTAGGCTAACCATTCCAGTATTCTTGGGCTTCCCTGGTGGCTCATATGGTAAAGAATCTGCCTGCAATTTGGAAGACCTGGTATGATCCCTGGGTTGGGAACATCTCCTGGAGGACAGCATGGCAACCCACTCCAGAGTTCTTGCCTGGAGAAGCCCCATGAACAGAGGAGCCTGTATGGCTACAGTCTATGGAGTTGCAAATAGTTGGATATGACTGAGCAACTAAGTACAGCACAGCACAGCATGTTAAGTAATGCAAACCAAACATTCACTCTTGGCCCCTGAGTTCCCACTGTTTACAAATTGCATGCAAATTCTGACCTGAGAAACCTTACTATTCTCTTCTGGTGTGTCCTCTTTGCTTTCTTTTTTTTTTCCTCTTTGCTTTCTTGTACCTTGGACACTTAATATATCTAAGAAAACCAAAAGCTATGACTGAGTTTAAAACACCCCAAAACCGATTTCCCTAAACCAACCAAAACCTAAAACAATTTCAATTCTCCATTTATTGAAAGATACCTAAGTTTTTTCATCTTATGTAAAGATGAAAAGTACAATAGTACAAATATTTCTTTGTACTAAGAAAAGCCACTATTTGACTTTTAAGTGAGAACACATCTGGCCATTTGATGGTGTGGAGAAAATAAATTTTTATATATTTCAGTACAATTGCCTTTCATGGTGAAGGAGTATAAGGGGTCACACTTTTTATGAACACTGATACCAAGAAAGAAAATGTAGTTTCTCTGTTTTCTATATCTGATTTACTTATTAATATAAACCCCACTAGCTGGATTGGGGGCAGTGTTGCATAGAGGTATAGAAGTGTATTTTCAAGTAAAACTTACAAATATGTTAATCTCTTTTGGTCTTAAGCACCCTGAATGCATTCAAGTCTTTGGGGAGGGGGGCAGTGAGTTGGTCCCCAGCAACACTGGAGAGAGGTTTCAGTCTGTGTAACCCGGCTCTTGTCCATCTAGGAGGGCTGGCCCAGTCAGCTCCATCTCTGAACTTGCTCTGCTGGGCTGTGTGTGTCACTTTGTCTTTTGGAATGTACTGGTCCATGAGGGCTAATTGGACCCTTGCCTTCAGATATTGGGTCTCTGCCACTGGCTGCTCTTCTCAACTGCAGTCTTCTGTGTCCCCATTGGCAGCTTTATGTGCATGCTAAGCCACTTCAGTCATGTTTGATTCTTTGCAGCCCTGTAGACTATAGCCCACCAGGCTCCTCTGTGCATGGAATTATCCAGGCAAGAATACTGTAGTGAATTGCTATGCCCTCCTCCAGGGGATCTTTCCAACCTAGGATCAAATCCAAGTCTCTACACAGTCTCCTACATTGGCAGGCAGGTGCTTTATCACCAGTGCCACCTGGGAAGCCCATGGCACCTCTGTATGTTCCCTATGGCAATTGTGAAAACTGCATGTCATAATGGGTGTCTTGCTGAGGTCTCTGAAGGCTGTCTCTTAGGAGCTTACAGACTCCCTCATGCCATGTCCAGGGCATGCTTCCCTATTCCTATCTGGATATTTCTATAGTTTGCTCCCTACCCCCCTTTCAAGGAACACATCAGGTTTAAACTAGAATAAGAGATAGGAATAGAAGCATGCTTTCCTCAGTTTCTCTCCATTTTGCTTTTTCCTTCCAAAATCCACAGGATGGAAAGACTAGGGTATACATTGCTTCCTACTTCCTCTTCATGCCTGGTAGATCTCTGACTAAGTCATATCTTCTAATGCCTCATTTGCTCTGCTTCATTGTCTTGATGGTGGATAGGGGCAAGAGGGAGAAACCTGCTTACTAATAAAGACCATTATGTTAAGATGTACTCCAAAATGATTCTCTATATAGGGCTAGTTCTCTACTTATGGTGAAAACTTGTCACTTTTTGTCTATTGATGAATTCCTGAAACACAAGACAAGGGGCATATCAAAATGAATTAGGCACTTTTAGACTTACCCATTTTACATTTGGCTATAAGTTTACATGAAATTTGATTTACTGCACATTTCTAACTAAAACTAGAAAGACTCAGAGATAACAGGAAAAGCAATGTCCCCATGGGCTCTATTATATAATAAAAAAAACTTACCTTTATGATCTTGGGAAAATCTGCTAGAGATCTCTCCAAGAAAATTAGAGATACCAACGCAAAATTTTATGCAAAGATGGGCTCAATAAAGGACAGAAATGGTATGGATCTAACAGAAGCAGAAGATATTAAGAAAAGGTGTCAAGAATACACAGAAGAACTGTACAAAAAAGATCTTCACAACCAAGATAATCATGATGGTGTGGTCACTCACCTAGAGCCAGACATCCTAGAATGGGAAGTCAAGTGGGCCTTAGAAAGCATCACTACAAACAAAGCTAGTGGAGGTAATGGAATTCCAGTTGAGCTATTTCAAATCCTGGAAGATGATGTTGTGAAAGTGCTGCACCCAATATGCCAGCAAATTTGGAAAACTCAGCAGTGGCCACAGGTCTGGAAAAGGTCAGTTTTCATTCTAATCCCAAAGAAAGGCAATGCCAAAGAATGCT
>NW_011494831.1:5729135-5737444 GCF_000754665.1 Bison bison bison
TCACACGCTAGTAAAGTAATGCTCAGAATTCTCCAAGCCAGGCTTCAGCAATACATGAACCATAAACTTCCAAATGTTCAAGCTGGTTTTAGAAAAGGCAGAGGAACCAGAGATCAAATTGCCAACATCCTCTGGATCATTGAAAAAGCAAGAGAGTTCCAGTAAAACATCTATTTCTTCTTTATTGACTACACCAAAGCCTTTGGCTGTGTGGATCACAACAAACTGTGGAAAATTCTGAAAGAGATAGGAATACCAGACCACTGACCTGCCTCTTAAGAAACCTGTATGCAGGTCAAGAAGCAATTGTTAGAACTGGACATGGAACAACAGATGGTTCCAAAGAAGAAAAGGAGTACGTCAAGGCTGTATATTGTCACCCTGCTTATTTAACTTATATGCAGAGTACATCATGAGAAATGCTGGGCTGGAAGAAGCACAAGCTGGAATCAAGATTGCCGGGAGAAATATCAATAACCTCAGATATGCAGATGACACCACCCTTATGGCAGAAAGTGAAGAAGAACTAAAGAACTTATTGATGAAAGTGGAAGAGGACAGTGAAGAAGTTGGCTTAAAGCTCAATATTCAGAAAACTAAGATCATGGCATCCAGTCCCATCACTTCATGGCAAATAGATGGGGAAACAGTGGAAACAGTGGCGGATTTTATTTTTCTGGGCTCCAAAATCACTGCAGATGGTGATTGCAGCCATGAAATTAAAAGACACTTACTCCTTGGAAGGAAATTATGACCAACCTAGAAGCATATTAAAAAGCAGAGATATTACTTTGCCAACAAAGGTCCCTCTAGTCAAGGCTATGGTTTTTCCAGTGGTCGTGTATGGATGTGAGAGTTGGACTATAAGGAAAGCTGAGCACAGAAGAATTGATGCTTTTGAACTGTGGTGTTGGACAAGACTCTTGAGAGTCCCTTGGACTGCAAGGAAATCCAACCAGTCCATCCTAAAGTGCATCATTCATGGGTGTTCATTGGAAGGACTGATGTTGAAGCTGAAACTCCAATATTTTGGCCACCTGATGCGAAGAGCTGACTCATTTGAAAAGACCCTGATGCTGGGAAAGATTGAAGATGAGGAGGAGAAGGGGACGACAGAGGATGAGATGGTTGGATGGCATCACTGACTCAATGGACATGGGTTTGGGTGGACTCCGGAGTTGGTGGTGGACAGGGAGGCCTGGCATGCTGCGGTTTATGGAGTTGCAAAGAATCGAACACAACTGAGCCACTGAACTGAACTGAAAACCTGTTGTTGCCAGCTCAATGTATCAGTCCTGTAGTATAAATAAAAATTAGTATTTTTATATTTTGCAAATGCCTTTCCCTTCAGACTCTGGATAGATTACTTTAATCCTGGATTATCATATAAAAACTTAATGCCACCTTCTAACATCAACCAGAACACAGCTGTCAGTACTATGTATCATCATGAATTTTTATATTCATTCTGATAGGTAAGGGATGTTTGCCATGGGCTATGCACTGTTCCAAGCAAATGCTTGTATATTCAATCATTCATTCCTCACAAAATCCTATTAGCTACCTACTAACATCCTCAGTTTGCAAAGGAAACAGGCATACTGAAAAAACAATTTGGTCAAGAGCACTGAGAATGTGACAGAGCTGAGATTTGAGTCCCCGGGAAAAAGGCTTTCCAAATCTTAACTCCCTCACCACACTATTTCTCTGATAGGAAAAAAATTTATGGATTTTGGTTTTTGGATGTGCAGTTTCTCCCTCATCTCTTGCTATAAATTCTTTACCAGAATGCTAGCAACTGAGCCTACTTCAAAAGTTTGCTACATAATCACAGATACAAATAAACACAGCAAACATATGTGCTAAATTAATTAAACATGGAGACTTCCGGGGTCCAGCCCTGGTGGATCCAGGGAATTCAAAGTGGGGACGGCGTCGGCGAGGATCAGGAAACAACTGCTTAATTAAACGTTAATTAAGGATATAAAGAGTAATGGAATAAGGATAGCGCAGTGAGGAAATTCAGTGGAGAAAAGAGGCTGAATAATTCAGCCAGAAGGTAAGAGAAAGAACGACATGGTGAGACCAAGTTTCGGTGAACAAGACCTGCACTTTATTTTCCAAAGTAGCTTTTATACCTTAAGTTATGCATAGAGGATAATGGGGGAAGGGGTAGAGTCATGCAGCAAGCCAGGCTTTCTTCCTGCAAACTCATCATATGCAAAAGCTTAGGTGATTTGCATCATCTTCTGGCCCGGAGGCCTGTTAACATTTTAAGACCCTTTCTTCAGAAAACTTATTTTTCTCTAAACGTGACTGGTCAGGAGCCACCCTCCAAAAGCATTAGATAGAGTTGCATTCCTACAGAGCAAAGGTGTGGTGGGCTATAACAAGAAAAAGAATTAACTCAAGGGTCCCAGGTTACAAACATTAAAGCTACTACTTACACCAATTATATTAATCAATACACTGCCAGGGACACAGCAGGTAAGGGATATGGAAACTTAGCAGCAAACATTGGCCCAACAAGTGAAAATCCCTTCACCAATACAATTTCTAATCAATCTTTTAACGGCTCAAAGGAATCTGTATTTAGACAGTTTAGAACATCTCATGCCTCTCACAGTTGGGAGGCTCTGAACAATCACATGTGGCCGGAAAAACCTATTCAGGCAGGCTAGAAGACTTCCAAAGGAGTTTGTAGGTTGAAACACTGTCACACCCAGGAATTATTAACTGGAGCTGTAAGCTAACTCTTTTTTCAGAGATAGGTAGTGGGGGACAGCCCCCCGTAAAGTCAGAGGTGTAGGTGAAAGCACAAAGCAGAAAGTAGGCAGACTCTGGGTTTGGGGGTAGATGGGGGACTCCTGAGGCTCGATCCCACCTTTGCATATGCCGAGCCTCCTTCCTCATGACCTTTGTCATGGGTGGAGTTCCTCACGCTGGCTCCCTGCAGTGATAGAATTCCAGTTGAGCTATTCCAGATCCTGAAAGATGATGCTGTGGAAAGTGCTGCACTCAATATGCAATATGCTGGCTCCCGGCAGGAGACCATTAAACTGAGGTGGCTTTAACGCTGTGGTAGCCCACAGGAGCGGAGAAGGCAATGGCACCCCACTTCAGTACTCTTGCCTGGAAAATCCCATGGATAGAGGAGAATGGTAGGCATCAGTCCATGGGGTCGCTAAGAGTTAGACACAACTGAACGACTTCACTTTCACTTTTCACTTTCATGCATTGGAGAAGGAAATGGCAACCCACTCCAGTGTTCTTGCCTGGAGAATCCCAGGGACGGGGGAGCCTGGTGGGCTGCTGTCTATGGGGTTGCACAGAGTCGGACACGACTGAAGCAACTTAGCAGCAGCAGCAGCAGCCTACAGGAGGCGGACTTCCCCGGTGCAGTTAGGGGTTAAAGAATTCGACAGCCAATGCAGTAGACAAGAAACAGGGCTTTGATCCCTGGGTCCAGAAGATCGCTTAGAGGAGGGCATGGCAACCCACTCCAGTATTATTGCCTGGAGAATCCCATGGACAGAAGAGCCTGGCAGTCTACAGTCGGTAGGGTCACAGAAAGTTGGACTCCGGCACTACAGGAGCCAACCAAAATCTAAGCCTTCAAATGCCTCAATATTGAATTCAAAGGACATCCAATCACAGCTAACTAGGCTTTTAGGTATAGCCAATCATTTTCTTTGCTTTGCTTCTGCCTTTTCTCTGTAAAAGTCTCTCTAAGCTTCTTTGGGTAGAACACTCCTAACCACTTTCAGTTTGGTGCTGCCTAAATGAACTCAAAAGCTTTTATACACTTCATCTTTTAACACATACAAAGAACAGAATCTCTTTTTAACCAAACAAAAAATGACCAAATGGTTTGAATATGTAAACACAGTCTAAGGAAAGAATTTAGCATCTTAATAATAGCCCTCTCAGTGAGTGGAGTTTTCCAGATCTCACTCACTCAAACGCAAAGCTTTCTATCAGTATGGCCGTCATTCCATTATGATAACAATGTCATAAGGAGGGAGCATACATTTCTAAGTGATGCCTAGTAATGTGCACCGTGTATTTTTTTCCTGTCTGCCAATCCTCTCACTGATTTTTACTTTGCTTCTAAATATAATGTGCACTTTCTCTTTTGTTTAGGATATCCATTATTCATGTTTCCAAGATTGAACCCGTTAGGACAATTAATGACTGTGAATGCTTCTTCCTTTTCTGTTCATTTATCCATTCTAATTATACTTAAAGGTGGCATTGCATTTTCTTTATTTGAAACTTCAGATGAGAGGGACTAATGGAGCACGCAGACAAAAGGATACAAACAGGTAGAAATGAAAGATTGTCTTTAATTTTTGACTATGTCAACTTATTTGTGTCCGTTTTCAAGGGGGATTTGCACTAAGTGTCTTTCATCTTGTACAAAGCAGGCATTAAGTGCATGAGAGGAAAACGACAGACAAAATGCTGCAATTGAAGTGACCAAGCTATTAATATATTGTCATCATCCCAAAGCCAGGTAGTAGGATCCTAATATAAAAGGCTTTGGTTGATTGAAGACAAAAAAAACCCCCCAAAACACAAAAAACCTCCTGCAGCTAGTAATTTTAAAAGATGTGACAATTTTGTTCAGTTATGTAATCTCCTTAAGCCTTTAGAGATAGCATTGCAGTTGGGTGTAGGCATGGACGTTCCTAGAATATGCACGCAGAGACTATGGAAACATTAAAAGTCATGTGTGTGACTTTTTACCTTTCCTAGTTGTTTGCTCATCTCTAAAATGTCTTGTGGAGTGTCAGGAATGAGTAGCTCCAGAATTCTGTGCTTTCCATGGATGCTGGTTTCATCAGCTTTGGTTCAGCAGCTCTAAATAGCAAAACTGGTGGCACTTTGAATACGAGTTCAGTCAAGTGGCCAAGCCATGTGTTGAGACACTGTGTGGTGTTAACCATCCCAAGTGGAGTACCGTATTACTGGTCTCGTTCCTCAATTTTCTTCCTGCTGTAGCTAAAACTATCCTTGCCTAAATTCATTGGTAGACGATGCACAAAACAAACTCAATCTAACAAGTCTGTCTATGTTATAGAAAGTGTACATATTGACAAATCTGCCATGAAATAATTAGGTGTGCAAGAGGTGTTAATGTTTTAACTATAAGCACCAAAGGATTTTTGTAATAAACTGGTAAGAATGACAAGTTTTAGAAATAATTTAAAAAACTTTACCTGGAATTCAGAGATGTGGAGAAAAAGAGATGCTTGTGCACTGTGGTTGGGAATGTAAGCTGGTGCAGCCACTCTGAAAAACAGTATGGAGATTCCTCAAAAAATTAGAAATAGAGCTACCACATTACCTAGCAGTTCCACTTTTGAGTATTTAATCTAAAGAAAAGAAAAAACACTAATTTGAAAAGGGATATGCACCCCCATATTCACTTAGCATTATTTTCAGTAGTCAAGATATGGAAGCAACCTAAGTGTCCATCAAAAGATGAATGAATGAAGAGATTGTGAATAATTGTGAGTAGTATTTCATTGTGTGTGCATATACCGTAAAAAAGGATGAAATCTTGCCATTTGTGACAACATAGATGGACACACATGGCATTATACTAAGTGAAATAATAAGTCAGAGAAAGACATATATTGTATAGTTTCATTTATATGCTGAATCTGAAGAACAACAATGGACATAGATACAGAGAACAAACTATTGATTGCCAGAGGGGAATGGGGTGTGGGATGGAGGAAATAGAATAAATAAGTCCCAAGGATGTAATGTTCAGCATAGGAAAAATAGTCAATAGTATTATTGTAGCTTTGTGTGGAACATAATGTATAAAAATACCAAGTTACTATGCTATATACCTGAAACTAATATAAAAAGTCAATTATACTTTAAAAAAAAGAGCAAACAAAAACGTGTATTGCAATATGTTTAAGTTTGCTTCTGTAGTTTGCCTCTGCCCTAATGGTATATTTCATATGTTTTTTCACCCACCTTTAGCACTCTTGAGCCCTTAATTTTGCTTTAGGTTCGCCAGCCCCACCCAGCTGAAATAGGCATAATATTTAGCTGGCAAAGAGTATGTTTGGTGTATTTAACTAAAGAATGTTGGAAAATACCTGTGTAATTAATAATTTTTTTTTAACATAGACACTGTTTGGTTTTTAACATAAACCCTGGCTCTAAAAATAAGCCTTTAGAATGCCATGTTCAAACTCTGAATTTTTTGAAAACTTTATATAAAGCTTAAAAATAGGTTAATATTTTCTTATTTATGTATGTGATCATGGGTATTTCTGTTTGTATGTGTTTGTGATCTGTTTAGGTATATTATCAGAATTTCACTTCCTTTTAAAGAAATAATATGACTACATTTACAAGTTCATCTTACAATATTAATGGAAACTGGGATTTCATAGTTTGGAATGGTTAAAGACACATAGGAACTTTTCTTCTAATTCCTAGCACGTATTTAGACCTTTTGG
This sequence comes from Bison bison bison, assembly GCF_000754665.1. NCBI lineage: Eukaryota > Metazoa > Chordata > Mammalia > Artiodactyla > Bovidae > Bison > Bison bison. The sequence goes on from NW_011494831.1 coordinate 5,735,624, forward strand.
CAGGGATCAACTATCAAAGACTTTGTCTCAGCTGCAGGGATTCACAGGCTAGCCATGGAAATAGGCAGATGTCAGAATGCTCATTGGCGGTCTTCTTTCTCTCTTTAAACTATTCAGGATGAACATGGTATTTTGTTATACCACTGTTCCAAACCCATAAAATTTGACAAGGTTTTGATAAGAAATAGATATTTTACTAAATATTTAGTGGAGAAGAGAACTCACATTGCACAATATATGCCAGAAAGTTAACAGATTTCTTCTAGTATACAGGTTTTTCTCTCCAAGGTTTCTCAAGTCTCTCTGCCACCTCATTTATTCATTTTTTCCTTTTATATACACACTTGCTACATCTCCATAATTACACTAATAGTTTTGCCTGGCCACTTCTTTCCGAAAAGCAAAAGCCCCAAAATTAATGGAACTGGGAATACTTGGTGCTCCTCAAGGAATCCTATTTGGGCTAGGGTTTTGCTTCTTGAAATAGTAATCCAACAAATTAATCTCATATTAACTGATAATGAATAAATAGAAGTGCAGATGAATAGAAAATTAGATCTTCTCTGGGTAAGAAAGAGTCTCAAAACTAGTGACTTTTGATCTGGATTTTGAAGGATACATAAGAATTCATGAAGCTGTTATAATTTAGGCTTTCATTCACATAATAAATAACTGATAATTGATAATTATTGAATGCTTAAATGTGCATTGATAATTGCTAATTTATTGATAATTATTGAATAATTAATTGATAATTATTGAATGCTTAAATGTGCACTATGAAAATTATTAACATTAAGTGTCTAAAGAATTGAGGTAATGATTAATAGTATTATAAACCCCATTTTATAGCCAAGAAGACCTAGAATTTGAGGAACGTTTCCAAGTTCATACAGCTAATACAGTAAAGCGCTGGAACCAAGATTTGGGGTTGGGGATACTGACTCTAGCATCTGAGCTACTGTCCTCTTCTGTTAAATAAATCAGTGTTTTAGTTTGCTAAAAGTGACTTTAACGTACTCTTAATCTTGTATATGTTGTTAAAAATTGTGAATAAACCCAATTTGATTTTGCTGTTGCCTCTCATGCTAAAAGATGAAAAATAAATATAGCATTACTCTCCTTATTTAAGTTTTTTTCCATAGTGAGAAAAGGCCAGAAGCAAATATTTGTTATCTTCAAGGTTGTACATGTTTTACCCTAGAGAATTTACTAGAATAGGCTTGTACAGCCACATCAACATCAAGTCACATCTGCCTCCCATCACAGAACACAGTTATTCTCAACAACCTAGAAGCAAAGGTTAAATACATTAGAAGACTGAACAGGTGCTCAGAGGTACCACTGGTTATTTTGCATAACTAGATTCAGCCTTATTCAAGCCTGTGAACTAAAAGGTCATTCAACTGAAAATGTCTTCCATCTGTTTTTATTATTCTCCTGTCCAACATTGCACTAGGCTATTTATACATATGAGTCCATGATTTAACAAAAAATATAAAAGTTCATTGGCAACTTGAGACAAAATGCTTTTGCTGTAAAGTGTTTGATAGCATGGCATTGATAGCTGTTTTAAAATTTAAATATTGTAGGCTCCCTGGATTATTTCAATATGACACAATAATGAATGCAGAAATTAAACTAGAAATCTTCTTTATGGTCTGTCCTATCATAATATGGATAGAGAAACTAAAATATTTTAAATTAATTTCAGGAAATTTAGAGAAATTATGATATATTTTGTTTAGAGGTCCTTGATTATGAACTGTGTATTTATTTGTTGATTCATTCATTTACAATTCTCAGTTAATGAAATAAAAT
>NW_011494831.1:5737632-5738378 GCF_000754665.1 Bison bison bison
TAAAATGATGATCCAGAAATGTAAAAAATAGACAATTTCTCTCTTGAGAAGCAGCCAATATTAACATAGCATTTATATAACTAATATAATTATGACATATTTTGGAGAAGTACAATGGTTATCAAGTGCTTATGTAATTAAATACTTGTATCAGTAATGCAGAATTAATGCAACTTATGCCAGCAAGTTCAAACACAGGTTATGAATGCTGCTAAACAATAACTGAGAGCGCTAACTTAGGAAAGTTTCCATTTATGCCAATGTATAGGTAAGACTGTTCATAACCTAAAGGAGCTTATAGTCAGAGGTGGAGACAGAAAAGCAAGCAGACATTGGGAGTATAGTTTGCTAAATGTTGTGTTTGAGAAGCAGAGGAGCCTTGGATGTGCAATAGGTGTGCCCTCAGACCAAGCAAGGGTCCTAGGGAGGGGACACTAACTCTGAATCTAAAACCCAAGGAGACTTGAGGTTCTCCACTATGTATATATGTGGAGAAATATATATATATATAAATGACAGAAATATATATATTATGATATATAATATCAGTTTACCTAAACTGAGAGCAGGGTGATGACATAATAAAATTTAGTCTTTTTTAGAATATTTCAGTTCAGTTCAGTTCAGTTCAGTCGCTCAATCGTGTCCGACTCTGCGACCCCATGAATTGCAGCATGCCAGGCCTCCCTGTCCGTCACCAACTCCCAGAGTTCACTCAAACTCACGTCCATTGAGTCGGTGATGCC
>NW_011494831.1:5738538-5742277 GCF_000754665.1 Bison bison bison
CCAAGGAGTAAGCATCTTTTAATTTCATGGCTGCAATCACCATCTGCAGTGATTTTGGAGCCCCCCAAAATAAAGTTTGACACTGTTTCCACTGTTTCCCCATCTATTTCCCATGAAGTGATGGGACCGGATGCCATGATCTTAGTTTTCTGAATGTTGAGCTTAAACCAACTTTTTCACTCTCCTCTTTCACTTTCATCAAGAGGCTTTTTAGTTCCTCTTCACTTTCTGCCATAAGGGTGATGTCATCTGCATATCTGTGGTTATTGATCCTGGCAATCTTGATTTCAGCTTGTGCTTCTTCCAGCCCAGCGTTTCTCATGATGTACTCTGTATATAAGTTAAATAAACAGGGTGACAATATACAGCCTTTTTGATGTACTCCTTTTCCTATTTGGAATCAGTCTGTTGTTCCATGTCCAGTTCTAACTGTTGCTTCCTGACCTGCATATAGGTTTCTCAAGAGTCAGGTCAGGTGCTCTGGTGTTCCCATCTCTTTCAGAATTTTCCACAGTTTATTGTGATCCACACAGTCAAAGGCTTTGGCATAGTCAATAAAGCAGAAATCGATGTTTTTCTGGAACTCTCTTGCTTTTTCCATGATCCAGCGGATGTTGGCAATTTGATCTCTGGTTCCTCTGCCTTTTCTAAAATCAGCTTGGACATCAGGAATTTCACGGTTCAGGTATTGCTTTTAGAACACTTAAATTCCTTAATCATTGAAAACAGTATGTGGTTCACTACAATTTATTTTTGGACAGTTTGGACTGCCCTTAGCAACACATTACTTATTAGAAATGCTTTTCTCACTTTTGTGTAAAAATTCTTATTGTCAGAGAAAAAAAGACAAAAAATGAAAGGCTTATCAGATCTTACAAAAATATTTTTCAGTCTTTCCCGAGGAAGGTAAAGAATAGAAAGAAAAGCAAAAATTACAAAGTGAGAGATGTTTTTCATGCTTGTCTAAATTTTGTGCACCTATGAATCCTTATTCCAATGAACCTGCTGTGTGTACTGCATGGGTTTTTAACAATCTTTTACTTGTTTGCACTATGCAGATCATATTGCAAAAATAACTTTGCTTATTTCAGGATGCATAGTTATTAATGAATGTGTTATGATGCCTGTATTATTAAAAAAAATCTCTGTGAAACTTGGCTTCATGCTGTCTGTACTGTAAAAGGTTTAGTAATTCAGGCTACAGTGTAGCAGATAAAAATGGAATCTGTAGTCACTTAAAATAGCATGTTGAGGGTTAATTGTTTCAATACTTTTATAATTGGCATTTAAACTGATTTAAAAAAACTTAATGGAGGTTGACACCAAAAATAAAAAATCCAAGTTACCTAAATATGTATGTAGAAGGTATTAAAGCTAATTTATATATTATTTTTTTCAGTGTTGACTAGGTCTACTTAAGCACAGGTGCCCAGTGTCTGTGCAGACATGCAGTAGATATGAATAAAGAAATAAATGGTGGCTGATTATATGGAGTCAACAAAATGACCTCAAATTTGCAAACTAATGGGCTAATAATGATAAGCATGAAAGATATTCTGACTGAACAGTTTACTGAAAATTTTAGTAATTCTTCACATAGCACTGAAATGGTCAGTGAAATATTTCTAAGGGTTAAAAATATATGAAAAATTATTTCTAAAATATTTTTTCGCACTAAAAATAGCTTAGACTGCTTGCCTACCCTGTCTGATAGTTTATCTTCAATATGCAATTCTTGTTCAGATGTTATTGCCTGATGTTCAAGTGAACATTTTAGAAACCACTTGTCAGTTAAATCTTTAATTCCAGTGGGTGTATTGATCACAAATTATTTTCTTTTTCTAGAAAGTTGAGCTCAGAAAAAATAAAAATATAATAATAAATACAAAACTGAAGCAAGTCATAATAGGTTGCACCCTTCCTTCATCTCTTCAATCCCTGCGTATGAAAACATTGAAGGGGATTTCACATAAACTTTAACCAAAGAGGAAATAAGATGTGGGATCAGTTGTTTTGATGTTAAAATGTTAGAGCTAAAAACATAATGACTGGAGAGGAAGCCATTGCAATAATAACATGTGAATTCAGGTAGGCTATTTTTGATTTGTTACTGTAGATTTTAAAATAAAATATTTGAATTGAAGATTAAATGTTTCAATAGTTTTATAATTGGCATTTAAACTGATTTAAAAAAACTTCATGGAGGTTGACACCAAAAATAAAAAATCCAAGTTACCTAAATATGTATGTAGAAGGTAGAAAATAAATAATAGTCAAAAATAAAAGCCTGTGTCATTCCAGGAATACTCAAAGTCAGTTGTCCATTACTTTTTCTGAGGTTGAACCTGGAGAAAAATTAGCTGACCAATTTCAAGGCTAACATAAGTGGAGAACTGCCACATTTAAGAATCATTACTATAAATCAGCAAGATGCAGACTCTGTATGCAGTCAATTTTTGGTTACCTGAAAATTGACTACCTTATTGGGGATAACCTCCTTTGCCCCCTTCCTAATACCAGTCTGTTTCCTGTTTGTTCATCATTTTGTTTTTCAAACTATAATAGGAAAGACATTATAACTGCATTAACCAAAGAGTGCACAGCTCACATAATGTTATTTGTTGTTGCTATTGGGCAAAAAAGATGTTTGAGAGATTATCTCTGAATTTGATTGATCAGTGGAACATTTGATTTAGTAATAAAGTTTACTATTAACTTTATACCAAGATAGCTAATTCACAAATGTTATAAAATGCTGTTCTAACTGGTTTTGAAGATAGGCATCAATTTTATGGAAAACTGTTTTACTTCATTTTCTTCTCTTTGTCAATGAACTGACAGTTGACCAACAACTTAAGACATCTAATAAGTTTTAGTTGTCCACTTATCTTAGCTTCAGAATTGGTCAGCTGATTTTTCTCCAGGTTCAACTTCAGAAAAGGGCAAGAGGTTTCTGATGAGACATTTGTTAGCATAAAAGAAAAAAATGAGAGCTACTTTAAATAATTTCCAATATTTATTTTGAGCTAAGTTTCAGAACCAAATTTCCATATTCTAATGACCTTAGACAGGTAATGGATGATTGACTTTGAATACTCCTGGAGTGACACAGGCTTTTCACAGTTCTAGACACTAGAAGTCCAAGATCAAGGTGTTAGCAAGTTTGGTTTCTCCTGAGATCTCTCATCCTGACTTGCAATGGCTGTCTTCTTTCCTTTGTCTTCCCATGAACTTTCCTCTGTGAATGTGCATCCCTGTTGTGTCTTTTAAGGAAACCAGGCCAACTGGATTAGGGTCCCATCCTGATTACCTCATTTAAACTTAGTTAGTTATATATCTGTCTAGAAAGCCCAGAGATAAATCCACGCACATATGGACACCTTATCTTTGACAAAGGAGGCAAGAATATACAATGGATTAAAGACAATCTCTTTAACAAGTGGTGCTGGGAAATCTGGTCAACCACGTGTAAAAGAATGAAACTAGACCACTTTCTAACACCATACACAAAAATAAACTCAAAATGGATTAAAGATCTAAATGTAAGACCAGAAACTATAAAACTCCTAGAGGAGAACATAGGCAAAACACTCTCTGACATACATCACAGCAGGATCCTCTATGACCCACCTCCCAGAATATTGGAAATAAAAGCAAAAATAAACAAATGGGACCTAATTAACCTTAAAAGCTTCTGCACATCAAAGGAAACTATTAGCAAGGTGAAAAGACAGCCTTC
>NW_011494831.1:5742377-5748033 GCF_000754665.1 Bison bison bison
AATAATAGCAAATGAAGCAACTGACAAACAACTAATCTCAAAAATATACAAGCAACTCCTACAGCTCAACTCCAGAAAAATAAATGACCCAATCAAAAAATGGGCCAAAGAACTAAATAGACATTTCTCCAAAGAAGACATACAGATGGCTAACAAACACATGAAAAGATGCTCAACATCACTCATTATCAGAGAAATGCAAATCAAAACCACTATGAGATACCATTTCACACCAGTCAGAATGGCTGCGATCCAAAAGTCTACAAATAATAAGTGCTGGAGAGGGTGTGGAGAAAAGGGACCCCTCTTACACTGTTGGTGGGAATGCAAACTAGTACAGCCACTATGGAGAACAGTGTGGAGATTCCTTAAAAAACTGGAAATAGAACTGCCTTATGATCCAGCAATCCCACTGCTGGGCATACACACTGAGGAAACCAGAAGGGAAAGAGACACGTGTACCCCAATGTTCATCGCAGCACTGTTTATAATAGCCAGGACATGGAAGCAACCTAGATGTCCATCAGCAGATGAATGGATAAGAAAGCTGTGGTACATATACACAATGGAGTATTACTCAGCCATTAAAAAGAATACATTTGAATCAGTTCTAATGAGGTGGATGAAACTGGAGCCTATTATACAGAGTGAAGTAAGCCAGAAGGAAAAACAGAAATACAGTATACTAACGCATATATATGGAATTTAGAAAGATGGTAACAATAACCTGGTGTACGAGACAGCAAAAGAGACACTGATGTATAGAACAGTCTTATGGACTCTGTGGGAGAGGGAGAGGGTGGGAAGATTTGGGAGAGTGACATTGAAACATGTAGAATATCATGCAAGAAACGAGTTGCCAGTCCAGGTTCGATGCGCGATACTGGATGCTTGGGGCTGGAGCACTGGGACGACCCAGAGGGATGGTGTGGGGAGGGAGGAGGGAGGAGGGTTCAGGATGGGGAACACATGTATGCCTGTGGCGGATTCATTTTGATATTTGGCAAAACTAATACAATTATGTAAAGTTTAAAAATAAAATAAAATTAAAAAAAAAATAAAATAAATAAACTTAGTTAGTTATATAAAGTCCCTATTGGCAAACACAGTCACTTTTTAAGACACTGGGGAGTTAGGGCTTCAACATATGAAATTTGACAGGACACAGTTCAGTCTATAACATCTGTTAAGGCACAGGACAGTTTTCAGTGGTGTTCTTGAGAGCAAATAAATCTATATAAATAAAATTTAAATGAACTCACAGAAGAGGTAAAATTTAAGCTAGTAAATCTTGAGCAACAATGTATAAACAGTGTAAGGGAAAAAGCAGATATGTTAGAGTGAACCATGTTTAGGGAATGGCAAATGGTTCCATGTGAATGCAACATATGAGGCAGAAAGGAAGTGGTGGAATATGAAGATGGTGGCAGTTTGGGAAAGAACTTTAGACCATCCCTCTGGGACATGCTAAGATAGCTTAACTGTGACCTATTAACCTCTTTATCTGTCTGTGGTCAATTCACTAGATGAATTTTGTTTACATCTCAGATCTGTTACTTTTGTCCGTCTCTACCACGTTAGCCTAAAATGTTCTAGTCTTTTGTGTAGGACTCTGAAATGCCTCCTATGTCATCCTTAGGATGACAATCTTCAACATGTCCCTGAAAGCCCTGCATTGACTAGGCCCTACCTCTCTTTCAAACCTTGGTTCTTTCTGTAGTTATACCAACTTTGTCTAAATCTTATCCATATACCCTGTTATTTTCACCCCCAAACATTTTTATATGTTTAAAGTGAAGTGAAAGTGGCTAAGTCGTGTGTGACTCTTTGTGACCCCATGGACTGTAGCCTGCCAGGCTTCTCTGTCCAAGGATTACTCCAGAAAAGAATACTGGAGTGGGTATGTTCCCTTCTCCAGGGGATCTTCCCAACCCAGGGATTGAACCCAGGTCTCCCACATGGCAGGTGGGTTTGTTACCACTGAGTCACCAAGGAAGCCCAAGAATGTTGGAGTGGGTAACCTATCCCTTCTCCAGCGGATCTTCCTAACTCAGGAATCAAACCAGAGTCTCCTGCAATGCAGGCGGATTCTTCATCACCTGAGCTACCAGGGAATCCATGTTTGGAACACTCTATTTGGAGTGCTTTTTCATCCCCCTTTTTCCTAATTAAGGTTGATTTATCCTTCTGAACTCAGGTCATATCTTCTTCTTGGAGAGTTCTTTTTCTACATTCCTAACTAGATTAAAGACATCTATTATTTGTTCTTTTTCCCCCCCATACATATAAAAATTTTGGCATTGTCTTTGTCTACAAATGAAAAGAAGATAATATTGTGAAAAGCTGTTCTGTGTGTGTTCAACACTTTAAAAAGAATAAGAACACAATGCATGGCATGTGCAGAACATCTTTTTTAGAGTTTATAAATTACATATATTTAGTTCAGTTCAGTTGCTAATTTGTGTCCAACTCTTTGTGACTCCATGGACTGAAGCACACCAGGCTTCCCTGTCCTTCGCTATCTCCCAGAGTTTGCTGAAACTCATGTCCATTGAGTTGGTGATGCCATCCAACCATCTCTTCCTCTGTTTCCCACTTTTCCTCCTGCTTTCAATCTTTCCCAGCATCAGGGTCTTTCCCAAGGAGTCAGCTCTTCACATCAGGTGGCCAAAATATTGGAGCTTCAGCATCAGCCCTTCCAATGACAAAATCAGTCCTTCTAATGAATGAACATATATTAAACCCTATATTTAATGAACATAGAAGTCAGTATATGTTTAATGCACATAGAAGTCAAGGAAGGACCTACTAGCCAATTGTGAGATCATTTGAGCATCACAAAGAATAATGAATACAATTGATTGAAATACATTGTCTAAAAATGAAAATTAAAAAAAAAAAGCTGTTCTAAATTAAAATTGGATACAGCAAAGCAGCAACTTAATGCAATGACTGATCCTTGATATAATAGAATTGAAATGGCCACAAATCCTTTCCCTCTCCTTCCATTATGAAGCGAAGCTTATTCCCCAGTCCCTGAACGTAGGTCAGCCTTGTGAATTGCTCTGACAATAGACTGCAGCAGAAGCAAGACAGTATCCATTCCCAGGCAAGGTTTTTGGCTTGAGTTTAAGTTTCCTCATCCAAGAACCTTCAGCCTTTGCTCTTGGATCCCAACTTCTATATTTTAAGAAATTCAGGCTACACTCGCAAGTGATTGATGACCATATGGAGAAAGGTCCTGTGAAGTGAGAGGTCATTTTGGATATTGCTGTCTCAGTTTAGTCTCATCTGAATGCAGCCATGAGTGAACTCAGCTAGTGTCATGTACACCAAATAGAAAAACCAGTTGAACTTGCCTAAATCTCAGACTACAGAGTCATGTGAAATAATAAATCATTATTGTTTAAAGCAACTAAAACTCTTTAGTGAAGCAGGCGATAATGAAACATCTTGATATCCTATACCAACAAACAAAGCAAAAACAGTTTTACAAGAAATCAAATCTGCCAAAATGTTAATAATTGAGGACTCCAGGTGAAAACTATGAGGTTATTCATTTTACTATTCTTTTGACTTATTCTGAAGCTTTTTTTCTTCAAAATTAAACAACAGTAAAGTAGGGTTGAGCAAATGAATACATGAGTAGTAAATGAATATATTGTAATGTTAGAGACCATCTCTCTCAATAAGTCTTCACATCTCACTTAAATTTATACACTGTTCTCACCAAGCATTTCCTATTTTCCTTCCCTGATTTATTTTTTCACATAAAATTATATTATATTTATGTGACAACTTAGATCTTTAAATTTTTTTTTCTTTGGGGGATAATTGCTTTATGATGTGTTGATTTCTGCCATCCAGTGGCATGAGTCAGCCATAGGCATACATATGTGCCATTCCTCCTGAAACTCCCTTCCATCCCTCTAGGTTGTTATAGAGTAGTGGGTTGCACACTCCATATTATATAGCAACTTCCCACTAGCTAGCTATTTTACGTTTGGTAATGTATATGTTTCAATGCTACTCTCTCAAATTCATCCCACCCTCTCTTTCCCACACTGTGTCCACAAGTCTGTATTCTGTGTCAGCATCTCTACTTCTGCCCTGTGAATAGGTTGATCAGTACCATTTCTTTACATTCCATATATATGTGATACTATATAATATTTGGTTCTCTTCCTGACTTGCTTCACTCTGTAGTACAGGCTCTAGGTTCATTCACCTCACTAGAATTGACTCAAATTCATTTTTTTTTCCTATGGCTGAGTAATACTCCATTGTATATATGTACCACACCTTATTTATCCATTTATCTGTTGACAGACATCTAGATAGCTTCCATGTCCTAGTTATTGTAAATAGTGCTGCAATGAACACTGGAGTACATACATCTTTTTCAATTATGTTTTTTTCAGGTATATGCCCAGTAGTTGGAGAAGGCAGTGGCGCCCCACTCCAGTACTCTTGCCTGGAAAATCCCATGGATGGAGGAGCCTGGTAGGCTGCAGTCCATGGGGGTCGCAAAGAGTCAGATATGACTGAGTGACTTCACTTTCACTTTTCACTTTCATGCATTGGAGAGGGAAATGGCAACCCACTCCAGTGTTCTTGCCTGGAGAATCCCAGGGACTGGGGAGCCTGGTAGGCTGCCATCCATGGGGTCACACAGAGTCGGACATGACTGAAGTGACTTAGCAGCAGCATGCCCAGTAGTGGGATTGCTGGGTCATTTGGTAGTTTTTATTCCTAGTTTCTTAAGGAATCTCCATACTGTTGTCCATAGTGATTTCATCAATTTACATTCCTACCAACTATGCAAGAAGGTTCCCTTTTATCTACACTCTTTCCAGCATTTATTGTAGGTAGATTTTTTTGATAATGGTCATTCTGACCGGTGTATGGTAATACCTCAATGTAGCTTTGATTTGCATTTCTCTAATAATGAACAATGTTGAGCATTTTCTCATGTGTTTGTTGACCATCTGTATGTCTTCTTTGGAGAAATATCTGTTTTGGTCTTCTGCCCATTTTTTAATTGGGCTATTTATTTTTCTGATATTGAGCTGTATGTGCTGCTTATATATTTTGGAGGTTAATCCTTTGTCAGTTGCTTCATTTGCAATTATTTTATCCCATTCTGAGGGTTGTCTTTTAGTCTTGTTTATTGTTTCCTTTGCTGTGCAAAAGTTTTTAAGTTTCATTAGGTCCCATTTGTTTATTTTTGTTTTTATTTCCATTAATCTAGGAGGTGGGTCAAAGAGGATCTTGCTGTGATTTATGTCAAAGAGTATACTGCCCATGGTTTCCTCTAAAGGCTTTATGTTTTCTGACCTTACATTTAAGCCTTAGCCATGAAATTAAAAGATGCTTACTCCTCGGAAGGAAAGTTATGACCAACCTAGATAGCATATTAAAAATCAGAGACATTACTTTGCCAACAAAGGTCTGTCTAGTCAAGGCTATGGTTTTTCCAGTGGTCATGTATGGATATGAGAGTTGGACTATACTGAAAGCTGAGCACCGAAGAACTGATGCTTTTGAACTGTGGTATTGGAGAAGACTCTTGAGAGTCCCTTGGACTGCAAGGAGATCCACCCAGTCCATTCTAAAGGAGATCAGTCCTGGGTGTTCTTTGGAAGGACTGATGCTA
>NW_011494831.1:5748133-5754474 GCF_000754665.1 Bison bison bison
TCCTGGGTGTTCTTTGGAAGGACTGATGCTAAAGCTGAAACTCCAGTACTTTGGCCACCTCATGTGAAGAGTTGACTCATTGGAAAAGACTCTGATGCTGGGAGGGATTGGGGGCAGGAGGAAAAGGGGAAGACAGAGGATGAGATGGCTGGATGGCGTCACTGACTCGATGGATGTGAGTTTGAGTGAACTCTGGGAGTTGGTGAGGGACAGGGAGGCCTGGAGTGGTGTAATTCATGGGGTCGCAAAGAATTGGACACGACTGAGCACTGAACTGAACTGAACTGAATTGCTTTACAGTGTTAACCTTAGTTTCTGTTGTACAACAAAGTGAATCAGCAATATGTATAATGTGCTAATGTTCTTTTACTATTTGTTGAAAATTATAATTCTGAGTCCTCAAATAAAGTAAGACTTTATCCAGAGTGAGCACTGATATTATTTCTCACTGAAATATCAACTGAATGAACCCTACAATAACATGGTCCTCCTTTGGAAATACATTTATTCTGAACAACATAGTACAGTAATTGCAAGAATTTAAAGCAACAAAAATAACCTATATTCCCAATTTCACTTAAATTACTCAAAAAGTCCATGTTCCCTTTAAGGATTTCTATTTATAGATTTTTTCATAGCTGTAATCATAGGAAATATAAACCTTGGGATTTAGATCTTTTCCTTACTGTGTTGTAAAACATTTCATATGTTTCTATATGACTCATAATCTTTATGTTAGGCTGGTGTATACTAATTACCCTGATGCTTAGGATACATCATATGGATGTTTCTTATTTTTCCTCAAATAGGCTTTATTTTTTAGAGCAGTTTTAGGTTCCCAGCAATTATGAATAGAAAGTACAGTTTCTATTTACCCTCTGATACCTCACTGCACCCCTAGCCTTCCCAGCTATCAACACCTTGCACCAGAGTAGTACACTTGTTACAGGTGATGAACCTACACTGACACAGCATTATCACCTGGGGTTCACAGTTCACAGTTCATGTTAGGATTCATTATTGGTATTGAACATTTTATGTGAAGTGTGAAAGTGAAAGTTGCTCATTTGTGTCTGACTCTTTGTGACCCTATGGACTACACAGTCCATGGAATTCTCCAGGCCAGAATACTGGAGTGGGTAGCCTTTCCCTTCCTCAGGAGATCTTCCCAACCCAGGGATGGAACCCAGGTCTCCCACACTGCAGGTGGATTGTTTACCAGCTGAACCACAAGGAAAACCCAAGAATACTGGAGTGGGTAGCCTAGCCCTTCTCCAGTGGATCTTCCTGACCCAGGAATTGAACAGGTGTCTCCTGCATTGCAGGTGGATTCTTTACCAACTGAGCTATGAGGGAACATTTTATGGGTTTTGACAAACACAAGACATGCGTCTGTCATTATAATGACATATAGCATATAAAATAGTGTCACTGCCTCAAAAATCCTCAGTGTCCACCTATTCATTCCCTTCAGCTCTTGGCAATAGCTGATCTTTATGCCTTCTTCATAGTTTTTGCCTTTTCCAAAATGTCATATCAATGGGACTCATGGTATGCAGCCATTTCAGATTGGCTTCTTTAAGTGAGTAACACGTATTACTATGAATACTCAATAATATGTATTAATGTGGATACATACTAATATGTATTTAAGGTTCCTTCGCGTCTTTTCATAACTTAATATCTAATTTTGGGGGATTGAATAAGATTCCATTGTATGGGTGCATTACTGTTCATCCATTCATCTACTAAAGGACAATTTGTGTCCCTCAGACTTTTGGTGATTGTGAACAAAGGTGCTAATAAATATCTGTATACAAATTTTTGTTTGTACATAAGTTTTCAATGTATTCATGTAAATACCAAAGAGCATAATCATTGAATTGGTATGGTTAGAGTGTATTTAATTTTGTTAGAAACTGCCAGTCTGTCTTCCAGAGTGGCCATACCATTTTGTATGCTTACCAGCAATGAATGAGAGTTCCTCTTCCTCCACATCCTTGCCAGCATTTGGTGTTGTCTGTTTCTTATTTATTTATATATTTATTTATTTTTATTAATATCCATCAGTAAACAGCTTTTTCTTTCTTTGAAATATTTTCTTAAAATAAATTCTTCAGGTAATTATAACTGGATAAGAAGGAGGCAGAACTTTTTCTAGGCTCTTGGTCTTCAGTGCCAAGTAAGTGCTAGTTCTTCATCATCCACATGCAAATGATACCCTGATGTGTGTCTCTAGGACTGATCTTTCATTCCTTCTCCATTTTTGTACATTTCACTGTCATTTAGAAATCATTGCTTTAAAAGAATCTCAGATCTTGTCTGTTTATAATACTCCAGTTAGAAATATAGTTATAATCAAATCTTTCAGCCCTCAAGCTGATAACATATTTAATGAAATTTTGCATGTTTTTTAGTCCTGGCTAAACACTGAAAAAATAAACAGTAGTGTGCATATTGTACTTGGACTACATTATAATCTCACATTGTCTTTATTAGTTGATCATCAAATATTTGTTGAATACCTATTCTGAAACTTCAAGTAAGTGGTCATTGTCCTTCTCTTTTTTGTTGGTATTATTATTTGTATTTTTTCAAAGGAAACTGGCAGCCATTTCCGTTTCTAGATGTGAAGACATCAAGTCCTCTTGAAATTGAGGAGGAAAAGTTAAAATTTTACATAATCTCCTGCTCATTCTGCCTCTGTAACTCAGCTTGCTCCTTGTAGAATCTGGATCATGTAGGTCACGTAGTCTCAGAAAGTGGGGACCTACAATACTAGAAGCTGGAGCTTATCTCACTCACCCTTGTCCTGCTCTTTGCAATTGCCCAGCCTCTGCAAACCTGCTTAATCATGCCTGTCTGTGTAAAGATCAGACACCCCACTCCCTGTCTTGACTGCTGTTCCTGTGCATGTGAAAGCCCTTAGTTTAAACCAGCCTATTAGCAGCTAGTGTTGCCCACTCTGGTCTGTCTGTAAAAACTCCATAACCTCTTTGTTTGGGGCTCAGAGTTTGGAGTGTTAACTCCTCTGGGCCTGCCAGCATAATAAACCTGAGTTCTCCAACTCTCTGAGTGTGGTGCTTGGTTTCTTGATTCCCGGTTTCTACAACAAAATAACTATTTATCTATCTACGTGGTTCATTTTGACTATGTACATAAAAAATGAACAAATACAAACTATTTCAGGGTGAAATATGCAGACTGCAATTCCAGCTTTGTAGCTATATTGAGTTAAAATTTCAACGGTCCAAGAATTAGAGTGTTTTGAGATGGTGAGCTGCAAATCACAGAGAGGCTAAGGACTGTTTTTGGAGGACTGCTATGGAGAACCTTTTATTTTGCAGTTCAAAGCTGTTATAATGTCTCTATGGACTGAGATGACTCCAACTATAGGAAAATGACATGGAATACAAAAGGCTCCCCAAAGCCAGCAAAGACCTTTCATTCAATTAGGAGAGAAACAACTCTAGTGAATCAGATGATAAGGAATCAACTCAAGGTGTCTTATGAAGAAATGGCTCAAGGAAGAGGTTTTTTGAGGTTGTATTTTGGTTCCTTTCCATACACAGCCACCCTGGTACCGTGATACACACATTATGGCGATAGTTAGACAATGACTATTGTGTCAAGTGAAAGGACATGTATCACATACACTTGGAAGGCAGCTTTTATAATTTAGAATAATATAGAGGGAAATTCCCCATATGTTAGGAGACGACTTTCAGACAGTCCCTCAGAGATCAGTGGTGTTTGCCAGATAAATAAGTTGTTTTTCTCCCTTTGTTTGAGGAAATATATGCAGGACTGAGTACTGTAGAAATGACAAGCACCCTCATTTATATTTGGCTTAGCACAAAATAGGGCTTCCCTGGTGACTCAGATGGTAAAGAATCTGCCTGCAATTCAGGAGACTCGGGTTCAATCCCTGGGTCGGGAAGATCCCTTGGAAGTGGGAATGGCTACCCACTCCTGTATTCTTGCCTAGAGAATTCCATGGACAGAGGAGCCTGGCAGGCTAGAGTTCATAGGATTGCAAAGAGTCAGTCATGACTGAGTGACAGACATTTCCACTTCCATAGCACAAAATAAAGTTCTCATCATAGGAAGGAATCTGGTGCTGGGAAGAAAGATGGATTTCCATGATTTCATGAATGGTTGCTCTGACCTTGCTTTGTAATTCAAGTTGCTAAAGACAGTACCTCAGTTATATCACTATAGTTTTTAAAGCAGTTGCCATAATGGGAAAAATGTAGTTGCTAGACATGGTCTCAAAATGAGTGTAGTGGAATATTACCTGTTTAGATACAATACTTCTGGTAATGACTTTGAAACTGGAGGAGATTCAAGTCAATTTTTTTTTTCTAGTTTCGCCTTATGATTTCATATTGCACTTAAGTATAGCCAAATATTGTGCTATTACTTCTAGTTAGCTGGTGGTTTAGAAATACAGCTGCTAAGCATTCCCCCCACATGTATTTTTAGATAGAATTTTCACCACAGGCATTTGCATAATACAATTATAAGAATTTCAATTAATCCATAATTGTGTATGGTATTATTATAAGGATGCAGACTCACTGGCTTCATATTTATTGCAATGCTGCAATTATTTAGGCAGTGTCAACATAATTCTGCTTTCTCACCTTGACAGATATCATATTTCTATGTGGAAAAATATTAAAAATTGAAATCCAACTAGAAAATTGCCAGGACACTCTGGGAATAACAATAATCTATTTTTTCACAACTCTGTTCTTTTTAGCACCCGAAGGATGAAAATATGCCTAAATTTATATTATTCTCATAGTAATCAGAAAACAAAATAAGGACATTTTCTATTTAAAATCTCACATATATATACACAGATAACATTGCTTTAAATCTGATCAAATAATTCGGTTGCTTAAAATGTATCTGTTGCTTTAGTTGAATTTCATATCATTCCAAAGTTCTTTAAAATAAGAGCTCTAAGTCATCAGTCCCATTTCCTATAATCTTCTGGCCTTCTCCATTTGTTTTAACTTCTCCCTTTACTCCTGTACTTCTTCCATTTCATCTTATGCAGAAGCTCACCTCTATGAGTACATGGCTTTCTCACCTAACTGTATTCTTCCCTATCTTTTTTACCTGGTAAACTCTTCACACTAACAATCTTTTTTCTCACGAAGAATTTCTTATTTCTCCAAGAAATTACATTAGGCTCTCTTATTTTATGTCTCAATAATTATCTAATATTTATTATATAACTTAATGTGTTTAGTTCTTTTCAGTATTTTTTCCTTATGACAAAATGAGGTTGAATACACTATAGCCCGTTCCATCTATTTATTGACATTCTTGTGTAAGAGAAACTTTTGATTCTTTTAAATAACTTCACATTTTTAAGATTTGAAAGAAACCCTCGGCAGAAAATGGCTCAGCCCTACAGTCTCAGCTCTTATCTTCAACATTCATCTTTTTCTTGAGGATCACTTACTAATTTCACTCCTGGAAACACATACCAAAATGTATCACAAAATAAAACCTGGATCCTCCAGTGATGTCAGTAGAAAGATAATCTCTAATTTTAAGAGGATTACAGGAAGAGCAGTGGTTGGACCTCAGAGCCCATTCATGGGGTGAGAAATGAATTGACCACTTTCCCTTTAGAATCTCTCTTTAATTACCTCAGACTTTGGGAGCTGGGAGAGCTTAAATCTTTTCAGTCACATAGAATTGTTTTCCATAGCATCTATTTATAAGAAGCTTGCTACATTTTCATAAAAATAAATTTATCTTTTACTCTGATACAGTGATTTAAAGTGTTAGTGTAGGTGTGCAGTGGAATGACTGAATTGAGAATTTCGTATAAAAGCACAACATATAAAATAACCTACTGGATGCTTGGGGCTGGTGTACTGGGACGACCCAGAGGGATGGTATGGGGAGGGAAGAGGGAGGAGGGTTCAGGATGGGGAACACATGTATACCTGTGGCAGATTCATTTTGATATATGGCAAAACCAATACAATATTGTAAAGTTAAATAAAATAAAATTTAAAATAAAATAAAATAACCTGAAAGAAAATTTAAAGAGGTGTACTGATTGAAGAGTGTGTGTGTGTGTGTGTATGTGTGTGTAAGCAATTGGAACCTTAATATCTTGATCTTATTTCTTTCTCTATTGTAGTCCCTGAAGTGCATCTACAGAGCTACTATGTTTATAGACATAAAATCCCATGGACGGAGGAGCCTGGAAGGCTGCAGTCCATGGGGTCACTGAGGGTCGGACACGACTGAGCGACTTCACTTTCACTTTCATGCATTGGAGAAGGAAATGGCAACTCACTCCAGTGTTC
>NW_011494831.1:5754574-5754827 GCF_000754665.1 Bison bison bison
TACCTGTGGCAGATTCATTTTGATATTTGGCAAAACTAATACAATTTTGTAAAGTTTAAAAATAAAAAATAATAAAAAAAATAAAAGCACAACATATAAAATAACCTACTGGATGCTTGGGGCTGGTGCACTGGGACGACCCAGAGGGATGGTACGGGGAGGGAAGAGGGAGGAGGGTTCAGGATGGGGAACACATGTATACCTGTGGCAGATTCATTTTGATATATGGCAAAACCAATACAATATTGTAAAG
>NW_011494831.1:5754927-5764775 GCF_000754665.1 Bison bison bison
ACTATGTTTATAGACATAAAATCCCATGGACGGAGGAGCCTGGAAGGCTGCAGTCCATGGGGTCACTGAGGGTCGGACACGACTGAGCGACTTCACTTTCACTTTCATGCATTGGAGAAGGAAATGGCAACTCACTCCAGTGTTCTTGCCTGGAGAATCCCAGGGACAGGGGAGCCTGGTGGGCTGCTGTCTATGGCGTCGCACAGAGTCGAACATGACTGTAATGACTTAGCAGCAGCAGCAGCAGGAAAGATTTGGCTGTCCTGTAGCCTCCAGATGATTGTTTTCAGGCATAGATGTCACCACTGACCCATCCCATGATTAGGCAGGTGATTCTAATATATCACACTTTCACCTTCTGATCTTCAAGGTCACATAGCCTCTGATTAATTTTCAACATGTACTTCATGTAACCACTTCTATTAATTAAGATTTGACCCATAAATAAAGACCTATTTGCCATCTCTGATTAGTATAAACTCCTTCATTTTACATTAGGTGAAGCAGTAGCATACAGGCATTAATGTTCTTGCCCAAAATTATTCTGAAAAGTAGTAGAGTTAGAAATAGGAATCTCTCTGTTGTCCTCAATTCTCCTACAGTGAATTCTCCAGTCTCACATGTCTTTAGGAAGATCTTTCTTAAATATTATTGTCTTAGGTAGACAATATGATTTAGTTTACAAAATATGATTTTACTAATCTTATCTTTTAAGGAATATCTTGAACATTTATGAATGGGCTAACTCATGGAAAAGATAATTCAAACAGTAAGATTGGGCAGTATGATTTCCTCCTATTTAATTTAGAAAATATGTATCCATTTTAGAGTAGTACTTCTTTTTTAAAGGAATAAAAGGGCTTCTATAGTTCAGTGTCATTACTAAATGATTAAGAAAATACATTAACAAATTATAGCATAATCCATTTTGTCCTCATCTGCCAACTTTTCTTGAGTGAGAGATCCTGCTCTATAAATGTGTTTTTCCAGGATCAGTTTGCTGAATTTGATAGAATTGCAATAATAGGAAGAAGCATATGGCCTTAGGGTCAGAAATAGGAAAGATGATGGAATTTTAGAGGGATGGTTTGTTCTTATATAGGTCTAAACTTGAAAGCATTGAAAGCTTTCATCTTACAAAGTGATTCTAAGCTGAAACAATGCATTTTCCATTTCATTTACTAAAAGCTTTGGCAGAAATTTAAAGACGTACAGCTCTCACTGAACTTTATCCTGGTCTTTAAATATAATGTCCTAATGTGAATAATCTTGGGAACATAAATATGTTGACAGCTTACTGCTTTGACATTCTATTCTCATTGTCTGATTTTATTTTCTTCTTCACCACTGATGCTTGAGCATAATTATAAGCACTGCCTTAGAAAAGCATTATTCAAAACTCACAAAAGGCTATTTTGCACTAGGGAATTAAAAAGTCATTCACTTCAGAAAATAGGGAACCAACTTTGATTCTAAAATAATTTTCCCAAAGCCCC
The DNA here is from genome assembly GCF_000754665.1 of Bison bison bison. Taxonomy (NCBI): domain Eukaryota; kingdom Metazoa; phylum Chordata; class Mammalia; order Artiodactyla; family Bovidae; genus Bison; species Bison bison. Next base: position 5,756,424 of record NW_011494831.1, read on the forward strand.
CATCACATTCAAGAGAAGAATTTCTACAGGGAACATTTGGCAAATTTTTACATAAAATATCTACATAATCATCAGGCTGCTGCTATTTGTTAGCATATTCAGTAATATAAAAGCTTAGCATAGACTTAAAAAAAAAACTTATTCAAGGATTAGAAAAAGTACATCTTGAGTATTCACAAGGGAGAGAACAGTATAACATTAATGATTTGAATGATAGCTTGACTATAAGCTCTTGAAATTATGCTTTATAAATGGAATACATAAAGAACTCATCAGTAATTCTGTGGCATGATAATGTATACAGAAAAGCTAATTAAGTGGGCTTTGGCATAAAAACTTATTTTTCGCAGTGTTATTCAAAAAGACACTATACTATTTGAAAAATTATAATAAATATATCATCAATGCACCCTCTTTATATAGCTTTTCTTAGCAACCGTGCATTTTGAATCTTAAGTTCCCCGTAAGATATTTATGAGTCCCCAATTACAATAGTCTCTTTCTAAAACAATTTTGTAAAATTCTTTGTTATAGAAATACCGTATAATTGACATCTTAAGAGCATAATACTCCAAAATTTTCAGGAAAATTACTTGAAGTAAAGTGCCCATTGTGCTTAAGACCTTTGTTTTTTTTTAGCTTTTTTTTCCCTTAATGCCGGTGACTATGGCATTAGGGAACATTTCCATCTCTCTCGTGTGACCAGAACTTTGTCCACTTTGAAGGAAGTACCAAACCAAGAGAGGAGAAGCAATTATCTCATGAACCGCCCTTACTCAAAGCTCTCTTCTGAGCAAGTTTATTACAATAACTGAGAACTGAACTGCTTTTTTTCTTTCAAAATGAAAGAGTTAATAGATTAACAATAATTAGGAGATGAATTGACATTTAACTGCTTTAGCTTTTTAAATAAATTTGTCTAATTTGTAACCTCAGAAAAGTTGCTTTGTGTTCTCAGAAATTATTTTTATAAAGATCTTGAAATCATTTATTAAATGGATTATATGGAGTAAATGGAATATAATGGTTTACTTTTAAAAGAAAACATGCTGTTGTAGTAAGAGATGTAAAACATGGATTAGAATTGTGTTTGTGCCATAAGAGATGACAGATTAACTTCAGAATCAAGTATATTTGGGTTTGGATACTAGTTCCACTGATTTGTAATCAGTGAAGCCCTATGTAGCCTATTTATTCTTTTTAAATCTGTATTTTTTTCTCTATAATTGGAATTAAAATATATTTAATAGGTTTTTATATAAATATTTTAAAACAATCTGGTATTTCATTGTTTCTTTAGAGAAGGCATCCATTAAATGATCATTCTTATTGCTGTTTCTATTATTAGTATCAAAAATTATATTGAATTATTAAATTCTTCCATTGTAACAAGTCACCTCTGTGATGGAATTTAGACTTACTTGGTTTTGTGTTTCTATGCTACACATGTGTTAGACTTAGCTGGTTTTGTGTTGTGTGATAACCCACTCCAGTATTCTTGCCTGGAGAATCCCCATGGATAGAGGAGCCTGGCAGGCTCCATGGGGTTGCATAGAGATGGACACGACTGAGAAACTAAGTACAGCACACAAAAGATATTTATGAGAAGTGGATAGATTGTGAAACAAAAGTGATGGTAAAGATAAATTCATGATAACCATGGCACTAACTTGCTCAACACTTCATTGGCTCATAATTATCTACAACTAACTTCCAGACATCTTGAAAGAACCTATATAACCTTTATCAATATGGTCCTTCATTGTCTTTCTATTCATGTTTCTTTATTCAATCCTTTATTTATTCACTATTTCATCTGATCATTTAATATTGCACAGATGTTTTTGATGGCCTATTCTGTGTTAGATGCTGAGGTAGGTATTAGGAAAAGAATCAGTGAATAAGAGAAAATTGCTGATGTAATTGATCCAGTGGTCTCACAGGGGTTGACATTCAGAGAAATTAATGATACCATAAATTAACAAATGTCATAGCAGACTCATAAACCAATTACTATGAGAAGACTGAAAGAGAGTACATTTACAAAGATAGCATGTATATATTCAAAACTGACCGTTAAGCTGGGTGTTCAAAAGTGAGTAGATGAGTTTTAGATAGGAAGATGAAATACAGTCAGAAAAGAGAGGATAGCATATGCAAAAGTAGAATCTAGAAAGGTAGAATGGTCCTGCAATATTGATTTATAATAGAAGAAAATTGGGAACTATCCAGATGTACAACAAGACAGTTTTAAAATAAATTTTGCTATATCCATAGAATATAATGCTTAACTAATGATATATTTATCTCAGAACTGGAAATTAATGATAATATAATGTTATATTTGACAAATAGGAAGTCAAACTGATTATATAATATAATAAGTTTTATAAATATATACAGTGGAAGGTTAGTAAAACATTTGAGAAATATTAATATCTATTTTTTAAAAAATTCTTTATGAAAAGGAACTGATGGATTTGGACTAAATATTGAAATGTATCTCGAAATGAAAGACAATACTTTGCATAGTGGTAAAACACTAGAGGAATTCCCACTACCATAAAGATCAAAAAGAATGACTGTTTCTAAGTGATATGATTTGTACTTGCTACTCTAGGAGGAAAAACTGAACAACCTATAAGAAATAATAAAATCATTTGATTAAGGAGATAGACACATGGTTATTTTTCAAAAGCTTATACACAATAATTAATAATCAGTTAAAATATAATAAAAATACCATTTGCAACAGCAGCAATAACATAACAGAATTTTGTATGTTAAAAAATCCATAAAAATTATAAAGAAAAAAGTAATAAATTGCATAGAAATTTTATCTTTCATTTGTCAAAAACAATAAAGAATATGAAAATAAAAACAAAATGGCAGTGGAGGGAACAGGTATTGACAAGGAGGAAACATTTAAAATTTTCAAATCAGTACCAAAAAGACAAAGAATACCTGCCAAGTAGAAAGAGGAGAAAATATATTAAAAAAAAAATCCCCCAGGGGAAAAAAAAACTATAAAAAAAAAACAAATCTTATTTTTTTAAAATTTTATTTTATTTAACTTTACAATATTGTATTGGTTTTGCCATATATCAAAATGAATCTGCCACAGGTATACATGTGTTCCCCATCCTGAACCCTCCTCCCTCCTCCCTCCCCGTACCATCCCTCTGGGTCGTCCCAGTGCACCAGCCCCAAGCATCCAGTATCATGCATCGAACCTGGACTGGTGACTCATTTCATATATGATATTATACATATTTCAGTGCCATTCTCCCAAATCATCCCACCCTCTCCCTCTCCCACAGAGTCCAAAAGACATATACATATAGAACATATACATCAGTGTCTCTTTTGCTGTCTCATATACAGGTTTATTGTTACCATCTTTCTAAATTCCATATATATGTGTTAGTATATTGTATTGGTGTTTTTCTTTCTGGCTTACTTCACTCTGTATAATAGGCTCCAGTTTCATCCACCTCATTAGAACTGATTCAAATGTATTCTTTTTAATGGCTGAGTAATACTCCATTGTTTATATGTACCACAGCTTTCTTATCCATTCATCTGCTGATGGGCATCTAGGTTGCTTCTATGTCCTGGCTATTATAAACAGTGCTGCGATGAACACTGGGGTACACGTGTCTCTTTCCCTTCTGGTTTCCTCAGTGTGTATGCCCAGCAGTGGGATTGCTGGATCATAAGGCAAATCTTAATATATTAAACTTAACTCATAACTAAATATAGGCAAATTAAGATATAACATCACTTAAACTTATAAGATTAGCATAATATTCCTTTTAAATGATAGTACTCAAAGATAACAAGTGGGTAGAAAAATTAGGAAAGAGATTTGGCAATATTCATCAGAACTTCAAATATATACAGTCTGATACTGTAAGTCTAAATTTAGGAGTTTTAGAGACATGTATAATTGTACACCTATGTACAGCAAACTATTCAATATGGGTCATATAGCATAAAATATGAGTGTAGGCTTTGGATTCAAAATTTATAAATGAAAATTCACAGATGAGTTATTTGTTCTTTTTTTTAGATTTTTATTTTATTTATTTATTTATTTTATTTTTTAACTTTACAATATTGTATTGGTTTTGCCATATATCAACATTTGAAGGCTGTTTTATTAATCTGTAGAATGAGAAAAGTAGATGCTTTCTGTATGGATTACAAAAATATTGAATTAGAATAATTTAGTAAAAGGGGCTTCCCAGGTGGCTCAGTGGTAAATAATCTGTCTACCAATGCAGGAGACACAGGACATGTGGGTTCGATCCCTGGGTTGGAAAGATTGCTTAGAAGAGGAAATGGCAACCCACTCTAATACTCTTGCCTGGAAAATTTCATGGACAGAGGAACCTGGTGGTATAGTCCATGGGGTTGTAAAGAGTCAGACATGACTCAGCATGCACACACAACTTAATTAAAAAGAAAAACAATGCAGAGAGAAATGTTCTAAGTATAATTCTATAAAAATCAAGTCATTCTGTGGGTGAAAAGGAACTACAAAGAGAATTAAAAGGTCAGCTGCAAACTGGGAGAAGACAAAAAACTTTGTATCTTGCAAGGCAGCAAGAAAGAGACAATCCAATTAGAATTGGACAAAAGTCATTGTGTGGAAACTGTCCCTCCTGATGGACTTTCTTTCCCCTCCACTGTGCTCTCTGAACCAAGAAGCTGACTTGTGTGACCTCATTAGTAGGATGCTCATGGTCTTCTTCACATTTATTTTGGAGAGTAAGTCAAATCTCATTAGTAAGTCTTCATTTTAGAGAGTAATAAAAGATATTGAAACTTCTTGATACTTTTCTTATTTGTCAACTTTTATGGTATTAATGATATTTAGGAATGATTTTTTCAGATTGAACTTTAAAGACACTACGTCTTTATGTCCATTCTGCCATTTTAAAATCTGAGGAAATGTTTAATTCAACAATTAAATTTAAATTAAATTTATACCTTTGTAAAGTGATGCTTTTCATAACTTTTCCTGCTTTATTACTGTGCTTCATTGTGAATATGCTTCATTCTTTTTAGGCACATATGAAATACATTTGTTTTACATTACTGTTATGATTACTGTTTTAAGTCTCTTTCCTTAGATGTAAGTTCTGCATATTGTATTTGCTGGTTCTATTTCAGTGTCTTGACTTTCCTAAAAATAGTGATAATTCATGAGTTTGTTCTAATATTCTGTGGTAGAATTATTGTCTGCAACTGAAGATTACTGTAGAGCTTCTTACTTGCTTTCTACTTTTAGATATTTCCTACAGCTTCTATTTAACAGAGAGCTCTCCTTCTGATTAAATATGATTATAAATTTATCAATTAAAATGTAGATTTTCTATAAACTTTTGTCAGAAATTCATAACTGTGGGTTTGAATTTTTTTCTTAAGAGTCAGGGAGAGGTTTGTGTTATTTTGTTACTTCATACATGATTGAGATTTAACTATTTTACTTAATTTTTTCTCTTAAATATTATATGTCCTGCACTGTAGTAAGAATATATGTTTTATACTATTTTTAATTTGGGGAATTTATTGAGATATCCTTTATGGATTACATTAAAATATATTTAAGAAAATAGAAATTAAATCATTTAATTAATACACTATTTAGAACACTTGAAAATAAATATTTCAGGATGATTAAAAATGAAAACCATATACTTAGATTAAATTTACTTTCTCACAGAGAGCACTAATGTTTTCCAGACACAATCAAAAGATTATATTTATATCACATTAATATGAGAATAATATAGAAATCAGTCAGTTCAGTTCAGTCTCTTAGTAGTGTCTGACTCTTTGTGACCCCCCTGAATCACAGCTTGCCAGGCCTCCCTGTCCGTCATCAACTCCCAGAGTCCACCCAAACCCATATCCATCGAGTTGGTGATGCCATCCAGCCATCTCATTCTCTGTCGTCCCCTTCTCCTTCTGCCCCCAATCCTTCCCAGCATTAGGGTCTTTTCCAATGAGTCAACTCTTGACATGAGGAGGCCAAAGTATTGGAGTTTCAGCTTCAACATCAGTCCTTCCAATGAACACCCAGGACTGATCTCCTTTAGGATGGACTGGTTGGATCTCCTTGCAGTCCAAGGGACTCTCAAGAGTCTTCTCCAACACCACAGTTCAAAAGCATCAATTCTTCGGTGCTCAGCTTTCTTCACGGTCCAACTCTCACATCCATACATGACTACTGGAAAAACCATAGCCTTGACTAATAGTGAAACTCAATTACTAATTGATTTAGGAATAGGGTATTCCTAAATGTTAGAATGCTTTGATGGTGACTATAGTCCTTGATCTCAGATCCTTTTGTGGAACCCATCACTAGAGGTAAGACCTAAATAAGAATACAAGACAGTTTCCAAAATGCCAGTTCATAAATAAGGCAAAAATGTAACAAATAAATAAAATTGGCCACATTAGTTTTAACATAAGATGTGATATAAGATTTCTCAAATCTCATTTGATTTGAGGAAAACTAAGCTTTGTTTTGTGTCTTATTTATCTGGGCATTGCTAAGTTGCTAAGTCACTTCAGTCGTGTCTGACTCTGTGCGACCCCATAGATGGCAACCCACCAGGCTCCCCCATCCCTGGGATCCTCCTTTCCTGGAGGAGGAAAGTGCCATTTCCTTCTCCAATGCACGAAAGTGAAAAGTGAAAATGAAGTTGCTCAGTCGTGTCCGACTTAGCGACCCCGTGGACTGCAGCCTACCAGGCTCCTCCATCCATAGGATTTTCCAGGCAAGAGTACTGGAGTGGGCTGCCATTGCCTTCTCCATTATCTGGGCATACTACATAATAAATTAAAATTGATTTTGCTGTGAAATTTTTCTCTGGAGAACAATATTGTTGTTGTGTTAATTTTCAAGTGGTTATTAATGGGACTCTTGTTAATGGCTGAAGCATTTACAGCCATATTATTTCTATGGTATATATCTTGGCGAGTGAAATCATAAGCATTAAAAAAAATCTTACCAGTGGTATTCTTTTTTGTTTGTGGTGCAAATTTGAAGCAAAACTTTGTGAGTCTCAGTAGAAAGAAAAAAAATACATTAAAAAAAATCAGTAGAGAGATTCAGTTTTTATGGAGATAAAAGAAAATTTGGAACTTCATCCTTCAAATTCTTTGAGGAAAATATATACGTAGGCTATAAAGAAATCCCTGGGGCATTATAAAGTGGTCTTCAGACGTCAGCACAGAAAGTTGTAATGGCACAGAAGTTAAAAATCTGACTGGGTAAACCACTTGGGAATAGAGACCATGTAATGAGTAATAATCTTTCAAAATAATGAACTGGATGATATAATGAGACATTTCCATTCCCCAAATCTATGAACCCTATAGTTTCATTGCACAAAGCAAGAATTTTGTTGGTAGGAGTTATGTGGCAAAATCCCATGCATTGCTTTGAAACTCATGGGCTAGTACCTTAGCCAGTTGGGTAATGATGTGTAACGGCATTGAAGGCCTAACAAAATTGGGCTTCTGTGTATAATGGAGGCAAAGTATAATTTTATTGTTCAGTCTAAATTGTACATTCCTTAGTGATGGACCCATATACTGTCCATTTAGATATAAGTTAATTTCATTCTGGAATAAATAATTACATCATTGATCAATGTCCATCTTCATAATAGATGTGAATAAAATAATATAAATATTAAATCCTAACTGGTGCTAGCAAAATTCAGTTGAGAAAAGTGGCTATCTTACTCAGAAATTTCAGTTTAAAAATGAACACTTCATTCATCAAAGCCTAAACAATAGAAATTGTTACTTGTATATTTAATTCTTTACCACATAGGCTGCAATTTGAATTTTAAATTTATTGCTGTGAGTCTTGTATTATCTTTTTATGAATCTATTTTCCTGGGCATTTTTCATCAAGTAGTAGGCTTAGGTACTCTGTCACAATGTTCAGAAATCCCTTGAGATATCTATTAAAACACCCTTTTTGGTTTCTAGATATTTTTTGTATCACATATAAATTTTTTCATAGACACAGTTCTGTTACAAAGTAAGAATTTTTCTTTCTAATTTTTTTACCTAATTTGAAACTTAGTTTGAAATTGGAAGAACAGTACAATTAAATTCTAAAGACCAATAGAGTATACTAACGCATATATATGGAATTTAGAAAGATGGTAACAATAACCCTGTATACGAGACAGCAAAAGAGACACAGATGTATAGAACAGTCTTTTGGACTCTGTGGGAGACGGAGAGGGTGGGATGATTTGGGAGAATGACATTGAAACATGTATAATATCATATATGAAACGAGTCGCCAGTCCAGGTTCG
>NW_011494831.1:5764875-5764947 GCF_000754665.1 Bison bison bison
CCATAGGATTCTCCAGTCAAGAATACTCGAGTGGGTTACCATGCCTTCCTCCAGGGGATCTTCCCGACCTGT
>NW_011494831.1:5765047-5767078 GCF_000754665.1 Bison bison bison
CATGTATAATATCATATATGAAACGAGTCGCCAGTCCAGGTTCGATGCACAATACTGGATGCTTGGGGCTGGTGCACTGGGATGACCCAGAGGGATGGTACAGGGAGGGAGGAGGGAGGAGGGTTCAGGATGGGGAACGCATGTATACCTGTGGCAGATTCATTTTGATATATGGCAAAACCAATACAATATTGTAAAGTTAAAAAATAAAATAAAATAATTCTAAACATTCTCACTCAGATTCAATATTTGTTTATATATTTTTGCATTTCTGTTTGCTTTATCATTCTCTCTATATATACACACATTAAGACACATGTATTACACACAGATACACAGGGCTTAATATAGTTATACATTTTTCCTAAATCACTGGCAAGTGAATTGGAGATATAATGCTCTTTTAGTGCTTCCCTGATAGCTTAGTTGGTAAAGAATCCGCCTGCAATACATAAGACCCCAGTTTAATTCCTGGGTCGGAAAGATCCACTAAGAAGGGATAGGCTACTCACTCTAGTATTTTTGGGGTTCCCTTGTGGCTCAGATGGTAAAGAATCTGCCTGCAATGTGGAAGACCTGGGTTCAATCCCTGGGTTGGGAAGATCCCCTGGAGAAGGGAGAGGCTATCCACTCCAGTATTCTGGCCTGGAGACTTCCATAGACTCTATAGTCCATGGGGTCACAAAGAGTTAGACACAACTGAGCAATGCTTTTTACTACTAAATAGTATGCATTTACTAGGAAGAAAGATATTCTCTTATATAGCTACAGTATAAATTTCAAAGAAAAATTTTTATATTGATGTTTTATTTATATAATCACATTACATATTAAACTTTTGTCATGTTAGCTTTCTTAATCTCCTTGTCCAAGATATAATCCACTATCAAGCATTCAATTTGTTTGTCTCCCCTCTCAAATATTCTTTAATGGACTGCATACATTTTTTTCTAGTTTAGAAGTTTTCTTCATGGGAGAGATAGCCTAGTATTAACTAATCTGTCATGGCTGAGAGCAAACCTCAAGTAAGAATTTTAAACAATTGGCTTATGAAAGAGTATATGTGTCAATTGTTAATGTGAAAGTGATATCACAGGGTCACCATATTTTCTAATGGAAGATTAAATATGTTTTAAGTGATATCAGACTTCAAATCCTTCCATTAAAAAGAAAAATGCATACTGTCCATCAATGCACTCTTGGTTTCAAATCTCAGTCTTGGTACACTGGCCCACCAAAATCCTCACTGTGAAGTTCAGCAGCGTTCTTCCCTAATGGAATGCACTAAAATAAATTACAAACATGAAACAAACAAAAATCAAGAGTTCTCAGGAACACTAACTGTTGAATTGCTGTCATTACTAAAGGACATATATTTTATAGATTTTTCTCAAATCAAGGATTATTAGAACCTCATGTATTTGCATTTCCTCTATGTGGATTTGCTGTTTCTATGATTATCAGCTATCATTATTATTATTAACATTATTATGATTATCTTGCCAGCTTTTGCATCCAAACTGTCATCCAAATTATTCCTGTCTGTAAATGCCTTTTATTTTATTCTTTACTTAAAAATACAGCTTTCATTAAACTTGCCTTGTGACACTTCTTTACAAAGTGTAAACTTAAACAAAGCATTTATTACAGCAAATTTTCCATCTTCTTATTTCTACTACATGTAATATCTTATGAAGTTTTGTAATTAAAGTCTCATTATTTTAATGGCAAAAAAAAGTGATGGGTTTTGGCTATAGTAATATTTTAATATGTTTATAGACAACAAAACACTAAGCATTCCCAATTCAATATAAGTAGATAAAGGAAGAAAGAAAATAATTTATTTCTATACTCTTATGGTTTTTCCTGTGGTCATGTATGGATGTGAGAGTTGGACTGTGAAGAAGGCTGAGTGCCGAAGAATTGATACTTTTGAACTGTGGTGTTGGAGAAGACTCTTGAGAGTCCCTTGGACTGCAAGGAGATCCAACCAGTCCATTCTGAAGGAGATCAGCCCTGGGATTTCTTTGG
>NW_011494831.1:5767178-5771526 GCF_000754665.1 Bison bison bison
GATGGACGTGAGTCTGGGTGAACTCCGGGAGCTGGTGATGGACAGGGAGGCCTGGCGTGCTGAGATTCATGGGGTCGCAGAGTCGGACACGACGGAGCGACTGATCTGATCTGATCTGATCTGATTCAAACAAAATTTAAAAGTACTAACTCAAACTTTCCTTGATGTCTTTTTTGTTAGAAGGTGCACAGTTATTTCATGTGTTTCAATTTAGCAAGAACAGGTGATACTTTCTTGCTTTATTTAGCCAGCAGCATGTTTCAGGAAGAAAGGAATATTGTGTCACATTATCTGTAGAAAATCACCTGGATTATACATATACAAAGAGAGTATCCAGGCTTGTACTCTTATAAGCTTGGATTTATTCAGGTGATATTGGTGCTTAAGCACTAATGCATTCCATTTGCAAAACACTGCCATTTAAACATTCAAATAGGTATTCCACACATCCATCAAACCATTAAGCAATTTAATTCTCCTTTACTACTTTTGCATGCGGGCTGCTACCTTTCTAATATGTGTCCTTTGAATCACATTAGAATACTTATTAGGTGGATTCTGCTGTCTTAGCCTAGATTTATTTATGAATAGTAGTTGTAAATCTTTTTTTGAATAAGTTATTTCTAATTGGTAAACTATTGTTATAATTAGTGACTTAAAAAAAAAAACTAAAAATAACAGTATAATCACATATATACGATACCTTCTCTAGAATTCAAAAGATTATTTTGATACTTTATAGTAAAGATATTTGAGTAGAATACTGACAGGAAAATATCAGCAAAAAAATAAATGTTTAAGAAGAGAGAGTCTGTAGTACGACCTTTCTACTCAAGGATGATCTTTTTCATTTGTAGATCCCTAGTGCTTAGCATGTAATAGTTTTTCAATTATTTTTTGAATAGATGAATAAGCATATGAATAAATGGATATAAATGCATTTATATCTATATTTATTTATATATTTATATTATATATGCATTTATACAAATTCTAACTGTACTGTATGAAAGCTGTTTTATATGTTTTATTCATTTATATCCTATGAAATAATTCATGGTCTGGAAAAAATGTTCTAAGTATGCCTCTCTCTTGAATTTTTATTACCCACGTTTCTCTTCTTTTGAATAACTTTACAATAAAATAGTCTTGTCCATCTAAACTCCAATCCATTTTTCCCCAGCAGAATGTTCTGTAATAATTGATTATTAGTTGTCTAGTTGAAGTGGCTGACTGGATATATCCGTCATCAATATCCTGATGAAACAAGTGACAGACATATTATCTATAAAACATGCTTTTAAAAAAATACAAAATCTGAGATAATAAGGAGGCATGGATTATTGATCTGAGCTAGGTTTTTGTATGGGAAAGTGAAAGTATTAGCTGCTCAGTTGTGTCTGACTCTTTGAGACCCTATGAATTATAGCCCGCCAGGCTCCTCTGTCTGTGGAATTTTCCAGGCAAGAATACTGGATTGGGTTGCCATACCCTTCTCCAGGGGATCTTCTGGACTCAGGGATTGAACCCTGGTCTCCTGCATTGTAGGCAGGAGCCACCAGAGAAGCTCTTAGCTTAAAAACATCTACTCTAATCTGTTAAACCATTGGTTGTCTAGCAAATGGGCTGGGTATTTTGGTCATTTTAGAAGAAAAGAAGTTGAAACAATTTTTGTTTACATACCCATAATAAATCTGAAATGTGAGATTATGATTTTATGAAAACATCATTTTCTTCTAAATGATTGCATTTTTAAGGCTGCACATAGACCATAGGCACTGAATTGATAATTTAGCTAACATTCATCTCAGGTCTTCCCTTGTGGCTCAGCTGGTAAAGAATCAGCCTGCAATGTGGGAGACCTGGATTCAATTCTTGGGTTGGGAAGATCTCCTGGAGAGGGGAAAGGCTATCCACTGCAGTATTCTGGCCTAGAGAATTCCATGGACTGTATAGTCCATGGGGTCGCAAAGAGTTGGACATGACTGAGCAATGCCCTTTTACTTTTACCATCTCAGGAAACATGTTTTAGTTCATTTGGATTATACTGCTTTTGTCTAACTTTGGATTCTTTTTGCTGTTATTGATATAATCCATTGTATCTCCAGCTTACAAAAAGAAATCAATTTCTCAATGTAGTTTATAAATTTGTAAAATAATGCTGAAAATAAAGTAAATATTACAATTTTGAAAAACATTTTGAATGTATTAGTAGATGAAATTCAGTGTGAATATAGAATATGAATTCAAATTCACATTTAGTTCACTTTTTAGTGTGTTGATTTTGTGTAAGTAATCAAAACAGAAATGTGAAATAGAAAGTATGACTAATCTAGTAATACATTCAACAGCTACAGTATTTATTGAGCATGTACTATGTATCAAGCATTTTTGTAGATCCTAGGGAAATAGCAATAAAAAAAAAACAGCTCAGTTTCAATTCTTCTGAAGCGTCTATTCTAGTTGTAGAAGAAAGACAGCAACATTTTTTAGAATGTGTGTGTCTGTGTATGTGTGTGTGTGTGTATATATATATATACATATATGTTAAGTCCCTTCAGTCCTATCAAACTCTTTGCAACCCTATGGACTATTACCCGCCAGGCTCCTCTGTCCATAGGATTCTCCAGTCAAGAATACTCGAGTGGGTTACCATGCCTTCCTCCAGGGGATCTTCCCGACCCAGGGATCAAACCCATATCTCTTACATCTCCTGTATTAACAGGCAAGTTCTTTACCACTTGTGCCACCTGGAAGCTTTATATGTATATATATACTGATATATTAAGTATATATGTATATATATACATATTTAATAATAATAATATGGATGATGGTAATAATCATTATAAAGAATATTAAAGCAGAATCAAGGAGATACTGAGTGATGGAACAGGGAGAAGGAGATTTTATGTTAGCATGGTCAGGCTTTCCCTTATGTAACATTGCAGTAGAGATGAGAAGGAAGAGGGTGGACATCTGAGGAAAGAAATTTCCAGGTAGAGGGAAGAGCAAGCACAATGGCCCTGAGGCAGGAATGCGCTTGGCATTTTTGAAGAACAGAAAGTGGATGCACATAGCTGAAGTCCAGCTTGTAAGACTGACTTTAAATAATAATCCACAAATATTTATTAAAACATGGTATAGAAATAGAGAGTATGGTAACTTGTGTCTGAATGTTACAGAATTCTACAGAAGAAAGCAGTTTTCCGTACGAAATGTGAGGAGGAGTTATCATATGATGGGTTTCAGGAAAAACAGGATAATTTTTCTTGAAAGAGCAAACAGTTTGTGTCAAGGTCTAAAGTAGGAAGGATTGAAGAGAATCTTGCCTACTAGAAATATATTCATGGATAATAGGAAGATTCAGTTCTCCAGTAAAACATTCCACAATTTGTTGCCTTGTACTTCCCTGGTGGCTCAGTGGTAAAGAATATGTCTGCCAATGCAGGAGATGCAAGAAATGTGGGTTCAATTCCTGAGTCAGGAAGATCCCTTAGAGTAGGATATGGCAACCCACTCCAGCATTCTTGCCTAGAAAATCTCATATTCAGAGGAATCTGGCAGGCTGTAGTCCATGGGGTCACAAAGAGTTGGACACAACTGAGAGACTGAGCATGCACATTACTAAGAATTTAGTCATTTCAAAAACTAAGAGACAGTCTGGTTAATTTGAAAACCCTTGACCAACAGTTAGAAAGGACAGATTCAGTGAGGAGCTTTGCTATCCAGTGGCTAATTTCCTTGGACAAGTCACTCAGTCTAAGTTTCCATCTTCTAAGACACACATTAAAGTTGATGATTATGATGACTCTGAAGATACTTCTCTTCTCTAAAAAGCTTAATATGAGTATTATAACTGATATGGGGGAGGGGGCAGGATGAAAGATTCTCTCAACTCTTTTCAAAACTTTTGCATAGCTTTCTTATCCATTCATCTGCTGATGGACGTCTAGGTTGCTTCCATGTCCTGGCTATTATAAACAGTGCTGCGATGAACATTGGGGTACACGTGTCTCTTTCCCTTCTGGTTTCCTCAGTGTGTATGCCCAGCAGTGGGATTGCTGGATCATAAGGCAGTTCTATGTCCAGTTTTTAAAGGAATCTCCACACTGTTCTCCATAGTGGCTGTACTAGTTTGCATTCCCACCAACAGTGTAAGAGGGTTCCCTTTTCTCCACACCCTCTCCAGCATTTATTATTTGTAGACTTTTGGATCGCAGCCATTCTGACTGGTGTGAAATGGTACCTCATAGTGGTTTTGATTTGCATTTCTCTGATAATGAGTGATGTTGAGCATCTTTTCATGTGTTTGTTAGCCATCTGTATGTCTTCTTTGGAGAAATGT